>NC_133449.1:23712757-24020257 GCF_048565385.1 Saimiri boliviensis
TGCATTTTCTGAAGGCTGCCTTTTTATTGAAGTTTTATCGGGACACTAGAAAATTACTAGGTATCGTCTCAAAAAAAAAAAAAAAAAAAAGGCCGGGCGCGGTGGCTCAAGCCTGTAATCCCAGCACTTTGGGAGGCCGAGGTGGGTGGATCACGAGGTCAAGAGATCGAGACCATCCTGGTCAACATGGTGAAACCCCGTCTCTACTAAAAATACTAAAAATTAGCTGGGCATGGTGGCGTGTGCCTGTAATCCCAGCTACTCAGGAGGCTGAGGCAGGAGAATTGCCTGAACCCAGGAGGCGGAGGTTGCAGTGAGCCGAGATCATGCCATTGCACTCCAGCCTGGGCAACAAGAGCGAAACTCCATCTCAAAAAAAAAAAAAAAAAAAAAAAAAAGAAAATTACTAGGTATTTTATTTTTTAAAAGAACAGCTTTTCATCCACTTGGCAAATATTAATATTGAGTACCAGGTAGCATGCTTCCACCACAAAGACATTTGTTTTTACTTTTGGAAATTTAAATAATTATTGGACAAATTTTTAAATTCATGTCTTTTTGAGGCCTGTCAAGTTCTACTCCATTAGGAGCTATGTTGCTCATGTAAGCACAAAAAGGAAAGAAGTTCAAATCGTATTCTTTTTTTTTTTTTTTGAGATGGAGTTTTGCTCTTGTTGCCCAGGCTGGAGTGCAATGGTGCGATCTCAGCTCACCTCAGCTCACCACAGCCTCCTGGGTTCAAGTAATTCTTCTGCCTCAGCCTCCTGAGTAGCTGGGATTACAGGCATGTACCACCACGCCTGGCTAATTTTGTATTTTTATTAGATACAGGGTTTCTCCATGTTGGTCAGGCTAGTCTCAACCACTGGACCCCAAGTGATCTGCCTGCCTCACCCTCCCAAAGTGCTGGGATTACAGGCATGAGCCACCACACCCTGCTCAAATCACATTCTAATGTTGCAGACCATCAGAAAGCAAACTATTTGGCTATCAGAAAATAGTCATATTCTAGAATTTCCAAAAGCAACTATATTGACAAGTGCAAGCAGATAAAGAAAAATTTTATTGACTTTGTTTTTACTTCTGAATCTACTGTAAAAGGTCATAAGCTTAGACAGCAATGATCTCCTAATGACAGACAAAAGGGCAGACCTTGGCCTCACAGAGCGGTTAGTTCAGGCTAAAATCTGCATTACCTTCTAACCTGCCAGACTTGTACGGTGACTCAGCTGAGAAAATTAATGTGAGACGAAGGATACAGACTATTATAAAGAGATATCATGAAAAAGTAGTTTCATCATGTTAGAACTTTCAAGTCTAACAATAAAAATAACTGTACCAATATGTGTATGAGGATTTACAACCGCTGATCAATTCGTTGAATAACTGATAACTCAGACCCCTGCTCTATAAGTAAACAGAGACTCTGAAGCTTGGTGGTAAAGTGACTTACCAGACAAATCAGAGCTACTACACATTAAATCTAGGTATCTTGATTCGAGTCCTATACTTTGTAATGGCAGGACATTTAAAATGGTGCTTACATTACAATCCCTGGACAGTGCATGTATAAACTGACCAGGTCCTACGCTTGCTGAACTGAATTCTAAAGGCAAAAAAGGTTTAGAATAAATATTCTGAATGCCAAATAGCCCAAAGCAATGAAAAAGCAAACCAGGCCCTTACTCTCCTTTAACTCTTTTTATGTCTAAGTGATACAACTGTTCACTCACATACCCTTCTCTGTCACATACACAATTAGAACCTTGTATCTAACAGCCAGTTCCCAATAGACTATTCCATGTACTGCAGCATTTTGTATCAGTAAACTGATTACTATAGTTCTATCCTTGGGCAACAGGGGTTAAATATGCACATGTATATTTTTTCTTAGTATTATTGAACAGCTTATTATACCATTAATCTTCCCCAATGGTATATTCACATGGCTCATATTTTCCACGTTTATGACTACATACGTAATTGGAGACCTTGCTCCAAATTGCTGAGTTTAGGACACACAAATTCTATAGCACTGTCTGACTCTGATTTTAGGTGGCTCATGGGTGACCACTGGTGACACAGGGATCCCAGTGGCAGGTTCTTTGGTACCTTGGAAAGTAACTTGACCAGCCCGGATTCATTTAAAGCAGTTAATTTTCTTCACCCTCTATTTTGCAATTAACTGATGACTGTTCTGCTTTTGTGGGTGGGAATAAAAGCAGCTCCCGGTTAACGGAATGCAGCATATGGGAGCGGCTAAGAGAATGAGCTCTGAAGTCAGATCTAGACTCGAGTTCCAACTCTACTACTTACTCAGACAACCCAAATGATTAGCTCATCACTGGTACACAGCAAATATTTACTAAATGTTAGCTGTTATTTTTAGTATCTGTTATGTGTGAGACATTAGACTAGTGCTTTACAAGCCCCTTAAGCTTCATCTGCAATGTGGGTATTACCTCGCTTACATAGTCAGGCTAATACTCGGAGGGGTGAGCTGGCTGAGACAGGAAGCAAAGCAACCCTCCCACTATACTTCCCACTACACTCATTTATCATTCTTTTTGAAAGAATAAGTGATTTCTGTCTTTTGATGAGCATTAAAACATCTCTTTTAAGAATGTCCTTCATAATTTGTTCTTTAAAGCAGAGTTTAAAAAGTTATTCTAAAACTGATTCTAAAAGTTTATATGGAGAGGCAAAAGACTCAGAAGAGCCAACACAAAATTAAAGGAGAAGAATAAAATTGAAGAACTGACACTACCTGACCTCAAGACTTACTATAAAGCTGTAGTAATCAAGACAGTGTGGTACTGGCAAAAGAATACACAAATAGATCAATGAAACAGAATAGAACCTAGAAATAGACCCATATAAATAAAGTCAACTGACCTTTGACAAAGGAGCAAAGGCAATACAATGGGGCAAAGAGAGTCTTTTCAACAAATGATGCTGGAACAACTGGGCATCCAAATGCCAAAAAAGGAAAAATTCTTTAAAATGAAATGTAGACACAGGCCTCTACTCTTCATAAAAATTAACTCAAAATGCATCGCAAACCTAAATTTGAAACACAAAACTATAAAGCTCCTAGAAAATAACCTAAGAGAAAATCCAGATGACCACGGCTTTAGTGATGACTCTTTATATATGACACCAAAGACAAAGTCCATGAAAGAAACAGTTGATAAGCTGGACTTCATTAAATGTAAAAACTTTCGTTCTGTAAAGATGTGGTCAAGAGAATGAGAAGACAAGGCACTGACTCAAAAAACATTTGGTAAAGACATATCTGATAAAGAACTATTATTCAAAATATGGAAAGAACTCATAAAACTCAACAATAAGAAAATGAATAAAAAATGGGCCAAAGGCCGGGCACGATGGCTTATGCCTATAATCCTACCGCTTTGGGAGGCCGAGCTGGGTGGATCACCTGAGGTCAGGAGTTCAAGACCAGCCTGACCAATGTAGAGAAACCCTGTCTTTACTAAAAATGCAAAATTAGCCGGGCATGGTGGCACATGCCTGTAATCCCAGCTACTCGGGAGGCTGAGACAGGAGAATAGCTTGAACCTGAGAGGCGGAGGTTGTGGTGAGCCGATATCGTGCCATTAGACTGGGCAACAAGAGGGAAACTCTACCTCAAAAAAAAAAAAAAAAAAAAAAAAAGGTGGGGGGGGGGGCAAAGACCTTAACAGATGCCTCATGGAAAAAGATATGCAGATGGCAAATAAGCACATAAAAAGATGCTCCACATCGTATGTCCCTGGGGAAACACAAATTAAAACAATGAGATACCACTACACACCTGTTAGGATGGCCAGAATCCATAATACTGACACCATCAAATGCTGGCAAGGATGAGGAACAACAGGAACTTTCATTCATTGCTGGTGGGAATGCAAAATGGTACAGTACTTTGGAAAACAGTTTGTCATTTATAAAACTAAACATACTCTTAAACCATATGATCCAGCAGCTATCACATGCCTTTGTATTGACCCAAAGAAAATGAAAACGTAGGTCCACACAAAATCCTGCATACAGATATTTATAGCAGCTTCATTCAGAACTGCCAAAACTTGGAAGGAATCACAGTATCTTTCGGTGAGTGGATAAACTGTGGTACACCCAGACAATGGAATATTATTTAGCACTAAAAATAAAGGATCAAGCCATGAAAATATATGGAGGACACTTACATGCCTATTACTAAGTGAAAGAAGGCAATCTGAAAAGGCTATGTACTGTATGATTCCAATCATATGATATTCTGAGAAGGGCAAAACTATGGAGACAGTAAAAAGATCAGTGGTTGCCAGATGGAGGGAGGGAGAGCCAAACAGGTAGAGCACAGAGGATTTCTAAGGTAGTAAAAATACTCTGTATGATACTATGATGGTAGCTACATGTCATTACACACCTGTCCAATCCCACAGAATGCACAGCACTGAACCCTAATGTAAACTACTTTGATAACGACATGATGTAGGTGCATCAGTTGTAACAAATGTACTGCTCTGGTGGGGGGTGTTAGTGGGGGAGGCTATGCATGTGTCAGGGTGGGGGACATATGGGATGTCTCTGTGCCTTCCTCTCAATTTTGCTGTGAACCTAAAACTACTCTTAAAAAAGTAGTTTAAAAGTCTTTTTAAAAAGTGATTATGAAGACAACTTTTAAATGAGCAAAGGATCTGAATAGACATATCTCCAAAGAAGGTATACAAATGGCTAGCAAGCACATGAAAAGATAACCAATTTCATTAGTCCTCATGGAAATGTGAATCAAAACCAAATGAGATGTCACTTTACACCCATAGGATGGCTATAATAAAAGCCAGATAGTAACAAGTACTGGTGAGGATGTGGACTAACAGAAAGCCCTATACACTGCTGGTGGAAAGAGAAAATGGTGCAGCCAGTGAGGCAATTCCTCAACAAATTAAACATAGATTTACCATTTGACCTGGGAATTCTACTCCTAGATACATATCCAAAAGAAACATGGACATATGTTCACACAAAAACTTGTACACAAATGTTCACAGCAGCATTATTCACAATAGCCAAACAGGTGAAACCACCAAATGTCCATTAACTAATCAATGGATAAACAAAACATGGTATATCTATACAATGGGATATTAATTTGGCCATAAAAAGGAATGATGTGCAGATACATGCTACAACATGTATGAACCTTGAAAACATGTTAAGTGAAATATGCCAATCATAAAATGCTACACATTTTATGATTCCATACATACGAAATGTTCAGAATAGACAAACATGGAGACAGAAAGTAGATTAGTGCCTGCTTAGGGATGGAGGCTGGAGGGGGGCTTAGGGAAATGGGGGTGATAGCCAAACTGTACAGAGTTTCATTTTGAGGTGATAAAAATCTTTTATAAGTGATTGTGGAAATGGCTGGACAACTTTTTGAATATACTACAAACCACCAACTGCATGGTAAGTGAATTATAGCTCGATGAAGCTGTTACCAAAAGAAGTAATTACATTCGGCTTTATCCTTCTGGATACTATTGTCATAGAGTCTTGTCCTTGTTTATTACGTTCAGTCTTTGACTCCTTGACTCTTCTCTGTGTGTCCTTTTTACATAGAGAAAACCCTGTGCAATCTCTATTTTTCCTTTTTTTTTTTTTTTTTTTTTTTTGACAAAGGGTCTTGTTCTGTCACTCAGGCTGGAGTGCAGTGGTGTGATCTCAGCTCACTGCAGCCTCGATCTCCTGGGCTCAACTGACCTGACTGCCTCAGCTTCCTGAGTATCTGGGACCACAGGAGTGCAGCAGCACCACTCCCAGCTAATTTTATTATTATTATTATTATTTTGTAGAGACAGGTTTCACTACATTGCTCAGGCTGGCCTCAAGCTCCTAGGCTCAGGTAATCACCCACCTTGGACTCTCCAAGTGTTGAAATTACAGGCATGAGCCATCATCCTGTCTTCTTTTCACTGGTATGAGTAAAGATTGTACTGCCAAAGTCCCTTATTATGGGATGGTGGTAATATCAGCACATTAGTGTAGGGGCTAACAGTGTGGACTTGGGAGCCACCTCTACCACTTACTAGCATGTAACCTTGGACAAGTTATGTTTTAATTTCTTTATCTTAAAAAAAAAATGAAGTAATACATTCAAGGACCTTATAAAAGTATCTAGACTAAGAAGTCCTCAAAAAGAGCACTTTTCCTCTTTACTGGTGACAGAGATGGTTACAGAGCCAGAATTTCATTATTTTCTAAAAATCGTGAAAATAGCACAACCACCTCTTTATTCTCATATAACCTCTCTGTTCCCTGTCTTTATGAGTTCCTTTCACTATCCAACCCTTAACTGTGGATCTTCTAAGCGGTCTGATCTTCTTCCCAAGTAATCTCAGCTGCTTTCACTGGTTCAACACCTACCAGTATGCATGTCATTCCACCAAGGTGGTGTACATCTGATGTTGTATATCTTATCTACCTGCTCAACAATTCTATTTGGACATCCCATAGGTGCTCCAAACTCATCTTCCCCCAACTCTAATTCTTCACTGCAGTTGGTAGCACCATTATCTCACCTTGTCCCTCAAGACACAAACCTGGAACTAACTGACTTTTCCACCTACACTCATATTCCATCAATCTTCAATTCCTGCCAATTTTCCCTCAGAACTCTGTTTCGTCATTTTTCTGTCCACCTTGGCTTCACAGCAGAATCATCAGGCTCTGAAAGATGCCCATGATCAGGCCAAACTTCAATCCATTTAAATTAGGACCCAGGCACTTAGAGATTTTTAAAGTTTCCCAAATGATTCTAACATACAGCTGAGCTAGAGAATTTCTGATTTAGCCCTTGGCCTGCCTCTCAAGCTTCAACTTTCACAGTTCCTGGCTCTGTATTTCCACTCTAACAATACTTAAATGCTGATAATTACACCTCCTACCACGCTGTTTCGTATCTTTATCATACACTCCACCATCCTACCCACAGAATCTGGCTTATTCCTACTTATCTTATGGACCTGGCAGTTGCTTCCTCCAGGAAGTCTTCTCTCGTTCACCATATATGGTTGAATTTGGTATTCCTTCTCTGCAGTCCTTCAATGCCTGATAAATATCTCTCACTGTGCTGAATATGCTGTTTTATAATTATCTGCATATGGGCCTGATCCCCTCAAAGACCTATGTACCACCTGACTATGGCCACCTGACACTCAGCTTTGTATTCCAGCACCTGCTTGGCCTTATGTAAACACTTAATACATGTTAGTTGAGTAACTTTACAGAGATGAGGAAAGGCTTTTTGAAAAGAGGTTGTTTGTGTTAAATGTTGACGCATTTAGATCCATATCTTTCTTTCCACCCAAGGGCTTATACAACCATCAACATGATTAAATTGAACACTGCTTAATTCTGACATCTCCAAGCATTCACTGTTGTTTCTTTTACATAAACTCTTATTTTGCACTAAAAGTCTTACTCTACATTTGCAATGAGTATTAATTTGTAAGTTCCATCCAATCTTTTTAGAAAAAAGATGCAGTAAAAGTTATAAAAACATGATAGCCTATTATTACTCTACATTATGTTTTCCTTACTTTAGTGAGCAACACCATATTAAAATCAAAATTTATTTCACTTTTGAGATACATATGATTATCTCCAATTAAATTATCTTCATCTTAACCACTTAAACATTTCTTTTGCCCCCTATGATATAAAACAATTGGCTGGCCTGTACTCATGAGACTACATTAAGGAAAAAGAGACATTCCAAAGACATTTAATCGTGACTAAATATAAACAATTAAAAATAAGTTTTAAAAGTATGTTTCAAAAGAAATACACAGTACAACTAATATAGTTTGTGTTCTTTTAATAAACACACTTGCATAGTTATATTACAATTCTGTAAAAATAAAAACAGATTATCTCATGCCAAGCGTGCCCAGCATTTGCACAATCTCAATACCTTTAATACTATAGTTTTCAAGACACACAAAATAAAATTTTAAGGCAAAAAACAGCACTTTGCAACAATTTAATAATTTATTACATTACAGTAGCATCACAGCAGCATTCAATAATGCCACTTTAGGCAAAAGTCTTTCAGTATTTCCATTACAGATTCTGTTTACAAGGATTCATAAATTGGTAAATGTCATTCTAAGAAAACTTGGCAAATAAAGCTTTGGACTGGAATTGGCATTTCTTTCTCTACTTTTCCTTCTCCCAGTTTCTTTCCTCTTTTAAACTATAGTATTCATATTTAAAAATTTTTTATTTCAAAACATTAAAATAGCAGTTACCTTTTTAATAGCTGTACTACTTTAAAATGATTCTTTAAGATAAAGTCTTAGAGAAACTATATCATGGATAGGGCTGATTTACATTTTCAAACTTTCTAAAAATCAGCATTCGTTTTAGAACTGATTTTTTTCATTTTTGGAAAACCTAAAAGGTTTAATCAAATAATTTAAAAATGATTATCATATATTGCAATCTTTAAATAAACAGGTATTTTGATTCTTTACCTCCTACAGAAATTCAAATCTATTCAGGTTGAACTCACATTTTAAAATTCCATGTTACTGATGAACTCTAACCTTCTAATGTTGCCTTCTAAGCAAATTGAAAGCTGCCTTATACTGAATGAGGAAGAGAACAAATACTTGGCTGCATGAGGTATTGCAAAAGACTGCATGCACTTTTAAGAAAGAATTAAGTTATTATGTCATATGATTTCCATTCTTTTTAGCTTTTTCTTAAATATATGACAAAATACCTATACAAAGAGTGGTATTTCAGTTAATATAGTAAATTTATTTTCCAGACTGACATTCAGCTTAAATATGCCAGTATGTGATTTAATCCATAGGATACCTGATGAACATATTATTTTCATATTGGTTACAGACGCTAAATGCTATCTGAAGGTCATTCCTAGTAATTTATATTTACCAGGGTAAAAGTGAAGTGATTTGAACTATAAAAATACCTTGAAATAATTCATCAATGTATTAGATAAACTCAGTTTCAGAATTACAAAGAAAAAACGTCAGACCAAATAATGTGGCTAATTAACAGTGGTATGATTTCTAGCCTGAGGGTTTAAAAGTGAATTTAAAGTAACTGTCTTTAAACTGAACTTAAAAAATGCAAAAGCAACAAGTTCAGAAAATCAAAGGCAAGAACAGGTAATTCATACAATTTGGAAGAGTCAGTTGAATTCACAAGAACCCAATCTTTGTACTCTTTCAGTGAACGCAGGCAAATCTGTTACTCCATCTGTAAAATGGTATTATTGCTTTCCTATTAATGTCATATTTATAAAAGTATCATGAGGATGCCAAATGCTAAAAATGGAAGTGGTCTATTAACAGAAATTGCCACCCTAGGAAGCACACATATATCTCCCTACATCCTAATAACGTGACATATTTTGGAACACAGACATTAGAACTTCATGAAGTTTTAACTTAACTGTTGATTCTTTCCCAAGCATCATAAAGTTCTGATTTAGGCAATGTATGACTGAAATAATTCATTCATAATGTATAGGCACATTAACATAAATATTGCACAAAATATGCCTCTAACTGAAACTGAGAGGTATAAAAACATATTTCACTCTTCATAAATAACTTTGTGAGGAAATATGACTCTGTGATTGTATATACACTTTTCCTGATACTTGGACATTCACAAACAGTAGATTGCACTGCAGTCTGTAAACATTTTAAGTTGCATAAACTTCTCCTTGATTTTCAAATATAGCATAATACTGTCTACTAAAACTCCTTTTTGTTTCTACTAAGTACTCTCACATATATTAGTTTATAAGAATTTTTGTCATTATTTTTAAAAGTGTTCTCCATTCAAGGAAAAGAAGTAAATTCCTATGTCAAAGTAGCCAATGTAGTTGAAGAATACGTATTAGCCAGAGAAGTCTGGATGGTAAAATAAATCTTCTGGCCTCAAAGAAGCTCCATGAACACAGAGAAATGTCAGATGTCACACATCTTTCCTTTACTCGAATTCATTCTTGACTAGAGTCTGCATGTCTGTTTCAGGGACATTTAAACTCTAAAAGGACTTCTCACTATCTTTACTGAATACATTAAGAAGAATGCCAACCAGTGCCCTTTCGTATACTGATACATGTAGTCACCTGATTAAAACAGGTAGCAATGAACTCTGACTTTAAAACGTATTATAGATACAAATGCTCTAAGGTAGGAAAGGTTTTTCACATCACACAGTCAATGATGGGAGCCTTTCATTCCTCAAAAATAATCCCTTTTTAGGTCATCAAAAAAGTGTACAAACGCTGCAGCACATGATGCAATATCTTCATTAGCCCAGAGCACATAAAGATCCTAAGGGAACTACCATAGCACAGCGCTCATTCTTGGCACTGGAACAAATGAAACAGTGTATTCTGCACATATCTGCCAGAGCAGGCCACTTTCCCCTTCTATTGAGATTTTAAAAGCTTCCCCAAAATGTTATTGCTCCCATCCCAAGTACACAGAAAACAGGGCATGGCTGTTTCCAGTTCTTGGCCATTAAACAAATCTAAATGTCAGTATTCATGATGGCATGTTACAAAGTAATAAACAGTGCGCACTTGAGGGCAAACCACCTATTGAGCTAATTAAGAGCTCACTGTGATTAGGATCAGATCAAACATAAAAGCAGAACAAAAGCAAATTTTATCTGAATTCTGTAATGAATATACATGTTGCAATAACATTAAAAAAGCAAGGCAGCCTATTCCAAACCAGTAAGAATAGTTTGTGCAAATAGTGGGTCTTTGTGTGTTTGAACTCCCACCATGTAAGGGCAAACCTCAATATGCATGCTAATGACCTACAATTATCAAATTAAAAAGAAGAAAAATGCTAAAGATGCCAGAGTGAACAGCAGGGAAAGCCACACAAAGACCCACTATCCTTTAACTTTTTACAAATAAATTTAAACTATAAATTAGAAACACAAAGAAATAATACAAGTGGCTCTAACATTCAAACGAAGTAAACGAATTGTGTAGGAGATATTTGATCAGGGCTGCCTGCCCTGCCTCCACGCTAGAGTGAAACTTGGATAGTGGGTCTCTGGGGTGCTTTCACAACTGGAAGACAACATTGGGTCCTAAAAAAAGAAAATGAGGAATAAAATGAACATAATGCAAATTAGATGGGTGAGATAAAATCTGACTAGTAACAACATGCAACATCAACTAAACAAATTTCAACTATTAAAATTACCTTTTAAAAAGTTCTAATTCATAATAAAATAAAAAATAATACTTACAAAGGCCAAAGAAACACAAGTGGTAATCTATAATTTAACCAGCTTTCATTGACCATTACAAGGACAACAAACAGATGATTCATTTCTAAAAATCTAGGTAGGTACAACAAAGATCTCATATCTATTCCTGACTTTAAGGATTAAGCATTTTCTGAACCATGTTTAATTAAAATTAATAGGTTTATATAAACAATGTGAGTGAACTTCATTGCTACCAACACAATTAACATGACTCTCTTCATCTTCTTTGAAAAAGCAATTGTCTCTTCAATTTCCGATAAATAATTACGTCAAGTAAACAAAATCGGTACTTCTCACTTTCCTAGATAATTTAAACAGTTGTTTTATAGAAGCAATTAACCGTTTCAGAGGAATCTCTTTGGGAATTATCCTTAGAATTACAGAATTGAGAGCCCTTCTATTCCAGGATGGATGACAAGCCTTTAGCCATTCATTTAGGAGAAACAATAAAGTATTTAGTTTTTAGATCTGATCAAACTAAAAAAACCCACATACATCAGCCAAAAACAAGGTAATAGGTAAGTTACTGGTAATAAGCTTATAACAAAGAGAAATCTGAAACTACTTTTATTTTTAAATAACCTCTTGAACATTTTGTTTTCCCAGCTCTCTTCCCCAGCTCTCTTGACGTAAAACAATCAAGAAAATATTTGGTTCCTCCTTGCATCCCCAACATCTGCCATTCTAGCAAACCATTAGTACGTCATGTACCAGCTCAAATATCCTGTTATATTTTTCACAACATGCCTTCTTTCCCCACAAAGATTTAGGGGGTCTTTTTCTAAAACATATTTGTGTAAATGTTCATTACAGCAATTGTTATATTTATCTGAACATTGATCCCCATTAACCTCTAAGGCTACTTGAGAATGGATTGTCTTTTCTTGTTTGTATTCCCAGTACTCCTAGTCAATACAGACACTCAAATAATATCAAATGATGAATTTCTTAATTGAACAGTGGGAAGAATGTTAACATAAAATCCAAAAACCATATAAAACAGTAAAATCTGAAGTACCTAGGAGCTATAAAATCCTTGTGTAGGTCAATAATAACCAAAAAACAATTATTCTTTTTCTTCTTATTTTAATGTTTCAGTATTTTCTTGTTCATTTTGAGATAGGGTAGCACTCTGTTACCCAGGCTAGAGTACAGTGGCATGACCACAGCTCACTGCAGCCTTGCACCTTAGCCTCCCAGGCTACTGGGATTATGAGCATATGTCACCACTCTCAGCTAATTTTTAAAAATTTTTCCGTAGAGATAAGGTCTCCCTATATTGACAACCAAATGATCTCCCTGCCTTGACCTCCCAAAGTATTGGGATTACAGATGTGAGCCACTGTGCCCAGTCCTGCTATTTCCATGTTTTATTTCAGGGAGGGCTTGCATTACAATTGGTTGTCTTCTAGAGGTGTGCTGTCTAATACAGTAGCCACAGGCCACAAGTGGCTATTTAGCTTAAAATTGAAGTTAAATTAAATTAAAAATTAAGTTTCTCAGTCACATTAGCCACACTCCAAATAATCAAAAGTGACTAGTGGCCATTGTATTGGAGAGTGGCGATATAGACTATTTTCTGTATTGCATAAAATTCTATTGGATAGTGTTGTTTAGATTGGGTATCTCTCTCACCTACAGGTAATTAAGGTTCTGCCAGTTCTACCGATACTAAAATAGCAGACAAAGCCTTCTCTGGGCAAAAATAATTTCCATGACAAATGTGTCCTTGAATAACTAATAACAGATCACGTCAATCTATTTCCTATATCATTCATGTATTAAACATTTATTGACAACCAGAAACTATGCTGCTTCTTTTTGGAATAAAAAGCTGTCACTCAACTCTCTGGGAAAGTTACTTTCCTAGGAGGTTGTCACTGCGTTGAAGCAGATTTCTCTGGAGTGATTGTTAAATGATCTGCAGAGGGGAAACTGAAAAGACCTTCATAAAATAGGCAGGGGAAAGGTGTAAGACCTGGGGGCACGGTCCTATCCTTCCTTTCTAACGGCTTTTATCTGTTCTTTATATTCCCTATTATGTGAGACTTGATTGGAAAAAGTGTTTCAAACCACAACAAAATATTGAAAAACCATCACTTTAGATCATAGATGCTATAAAAGCCAAATGTATGGACACACTAGCATGTCTTCAGGGATCATTAGCCAAAGATCTTCTAAACCCAGTAGGTCTGAAAAGTATTTTCCATTCTCAGCACCAAGAAAGATGCCACAGGTATATCTAGCTAATTAGATAAACTGGTTTCTAATTAATCATTGTGAACTGCCAAACCATCAGTAGAGCTTAAAAATGGTCATTTCTTAGGCAACCCGTTACAATTTTCTCGATCACTTCTGAAACCCTGTAATATTTTTGGTAATACTGGACTCCTCCCATCTCCAAGTTAGGAAACGTAATTGCTTTATCTAAAGGGAAGGCTTCTCCCAGGGTCAGAACTATTTTTATAAGCTCTAAAGTGAAAATAATGCACAAAACTACAGATATGGTATAAATTCATAATCCTTTTACTGAATCCTAAGTGTATCTCAGTTTTGATTGGATTACCATTTATATATTCTCAGCAACTGAATTTAAATGAAAGGCTAAGTATTTTACATTTCACAAGACATATATCATGAGGTATTTTAAAAATAAAACTAAAAATCAGAGGAGTGGAAAAAAGTGACAATCATTTCATAGAGGTAAAAAGTTATTTCCAAGTACTATTTATTCCATAATTTACTACCAATGCTGTATTTATTGTCAACCAAACAAACAGCAAGGTAAATACTAAGAGATAATTTTATGTAATACCAAACTTAACACTTCAAGATCTAGACCCTTGTTCTGAAAATAATGAAATAGACCTTGATTCATACATCCCTTGTGGAAAAAGGTGCCTATCTAAAGAATCACTTGACAAGAATTTTATAACAGTCATAAATATTTAATTTTTAATTTTCTTCCAACATGGATATGTAAACAAGTGAGAAATAAATGATAAGGTTGGAAATTTAATGGCTTCTGTACATTAAAGGAGTGATTTTGAATAGGTGAATAGGGTAATTGCTAGCTACTTTTTTAAAAAATTTATTTATTTATTATTTTTTTTGAGACAAGGTCTGACTCTGTTGCCTAGGCTGGAGTGCAGTGGTGTGATTATGACTTACTGCACTCTTGACCTCCAGGTTCAAGAGATCCTTCCACCTCAGCCTCCCAAGTAGCTGGGACTATAGGCACATGCCACCACATCTAACTAATTCTGGTATTTTTTTGTAGAGATGGGGTTTCGCCACGTTGCCCAGGCTAGTCTCCAACTCTTAGGCTTAAGGGATCTTGCGTGCCTTGGCCTCCTAAACTGCTGGGATTATGGGGATGAGCCACTGAGCCCGGCCACTAGCTACTTTTTATTAAACCAAAAAAAGAACATGGGACACTGAAAAAGAGTATGATAGTGAAAAGAAGCTGTAGTATAGATGGCAGTCATACCAAAGAACTCATAGGAAAAATTATATGCTCTTTCAGATTAAGTCTAATACTAAGCTCTGGAGCTAGCAAGTATTTAAAATAAAGCTGTATAACTTCTGATCTTGTAAAGTTTCCTTTTGTTTCTTCTCCCTTTAACACTATATCTACATTTGCTGTGAATGCTGAGTTTAAGATCTAATCCAGAAAAGGAATAAATGCAGTGCTGTATATTAAAGTTTCGCACTAGGTGAGAGGTAAATAATTTAATATTACTCACACTGTTGACTTGGATCTGAGTCTGTCGTCATCTTAACATAGTTTGAAGGAAAGAGACCAGTCACCCCGTTGATTTCTCCTTGCCACCAATCAGGATCATCTTTGTTCATAACATTAATGAGTTGTCCCTTGGAGAAACTGAGCTCATCTTCATTATTCGCTGCATAGTCATACATAGCAATCACCTGACACACTATCACAAGAATAACAAAGAACACATTAAACTAATTAGTTATTCCTGCAAGGGTCAATCATTTGAAAGCTCCCTAGGACTTAAATTAATATTAAATATGAAAATAAGGCTAAAATTTCCCTTGAGCTACTCTCTTTCCCACCGGCCTTCCCCTATTCCTAGTTTTACAAAAACGAGAATTTCCCAACTACAGTTAACAATCCATGTGAAGCACTTCACTTTAAGTATGATGGTGTAACCATTTCACATTGAAAGATTTCAAGGAGTTGAAGTGTTTCAAGTATCAGTGACTGTCTACACTGAACTTTTTTTCAGAAAGGAAATTCTCAGTGGCATGTTACTTTTAAGCAGACATAAGGAAAGAATACATTTTTAATGTTTTTCAAAGACTGAGCTAATCTAAGAAGTTGCTGAGTTTTAACAAACTCCTCTAAAATGAAATACAAGTTAACCCACTTCCATACCAGGATGAAAGGCAGGTGTGGCTCTTTCACTACTTGGACCCAAAAGTTTAACATGGCTGGCAGGAAACCATCCCTTCTGTCGCTTTTTTCCTCTGGCCTATAAAATTAGCAAAAGAAATATACAATTGAAAGATGAGATTAAAAACAATCATTGAGACATAACTTAAAAATTAGAAAAACCATGAATGTGTAGTAAATATTTACTCTTGCCTAAAGAGAGGTCTGGTCTTTGCTCTCAGCTCCTGGGAAGTAATCTCTAAATCCTTGGAATATCCTGACTGGTAAGTGTGTGTTAGTTTACCTGTGAGTGCTGGGTCATGCCACATCTAACAATGCGATGTATGCTGGGGTGCTCTGGGTCATGCAATATCAGCTCCACCTTGGTAGGGGATGGAGACTGAGTTCAGCCAAATGGGCAATGAACTATATCCACGAGGAACCCCAGTCAAAACTCTGGACACAGTCTTTGCTGATTGACAATACTTTGCGTGCACTGTCACACATCATTGCCAGGAGGAGTTAATAATGTTCATGACTCCGGCAGGAGAGGACAACTGGAAGCTCTGTTTTTGGAACTCTGCTGCACTCTGCCCCATGGGTCTCTTCCCTTGGCTGATTTTAATCTGTATCCTTTCATTGCAATAAACTGTAACATGAGTGTAACAGCTGCAGTGAGTTCTGTAAAGTCCTTTTAGTGAATTACAGAACTTGAGAGTAGTCTTGAAGACCTCCAAACTTGCAGTTGGCTTCAAATATGAGCATGGTCTTGGGGGCCTCAAACTCAACATTAGCCTTTCAAGTCAACATTAAACAACTGGAAGATACACTAAAATATGCATCTCCAACTGCTGCTGAAAACAGCATCTGCAGAAGTCTATTCGGAGGTCTTTCAGGCTCAGAGTTCTCTGAATATCTCACAAAACTATTTATATTATTAAAAAAACGTATCTAGAGTTCTCAAGTTCAAGTCAACCCTTAAAATGGTGCAGCCCATTACAAATACTTCTTGGAGCTTTGTTAATAATTAATCAGGAGGTCATAAGTAAAATTTGTAAAGCGTCATGTTTCCTACTTAGTTGAGCCCATCTTCAAAGTAAATCAGAAGGTGCAATTTCAGAGGGTTATTCAAGAAGGTATTAAATTTGAACCCCCATTTTTCTTTAGGAATCCAAGACTCCTGATTTTCAAGAATGAAGCTATGTTTATCCTCCATATTATAACTATATATCACTTACATAAAAATATAGCTATTATATCTCTTGTCATCTTTTAATTCCTAAAATGCTTTTTAAGCTTTAACTAGTAAGAAAATTTTAGAAGTGAGAGAAGAATCCTTTCCCTGTATCAAAACATATGCAACAACCTTCTATTAACATTTTAGGAAAAAATCAGATTCATCTATGTCTGTATTGTCTTTCCTTGCAATGCTGTTTCAAAAACCTAAGACCACTAGGGAGAGCCCAATTAGTAGTATTTTCTCAGCACACCACCTAGATCATGTCTTTCTCCTAGAGGCTATACTGCAAGCCTGGGACCACCCCAGGGAAAGATGATGCTGTGCTTTCCTTTAAGAAAGTCATCTGTGAGTTATAAAGGAATGCATTATCGGAAAACAACTATGTCTTTAGAGAAAATTATTCCTTAAATTGTTACTTATAACATCAACTCATGCTAAAAATGTACATGCAAAAGACTAAAGGAAATAAAATACAGTAAAATATTGATACTCATTACCTCTAAGTGGCATGATTATGGGTGATCGAAACATTTTTATTAATTTTATCTTTTTTATGGAGCATGTGATACTTTTATAATAAAATTTACAGATGCTGTGTAAAGAATATTACCTGTAACTCTCCTTGCCACCACCCACTTGTATTTTTCTTTAGAATTAATATTAACTGTCCTGGTGCAAGGCTAAGTTGTTCAGAACCAGAAGCAACATATGCTGAGGTTACCTGAGCAATCTCTGAAAAGAAGGCAAACAAGAAACTATGATTTCAAGATTGCAAAAGAGCAAACACTTTAGTAATTTTTTAAGATCACTACCATACATACCAGGTTTTTTATTTGATGCTCCAGACTTGCTAGCACTCCCAAAATTCTATAAAGAAAATATATCATGTTGTTTTATTATTTCCATGACCCAGATGTAAAAGTACAAAGGTTAATGGGAATTAGAGATTTCAAATTCCCAGGATTCCTTTTTCTTTAAAGAAAGATGAAAATGACAATGAACTCCATGCAGTGTTAACAAATAAGTGAAAAATCCAACATTTATGAGGAGATCTGGTCCGCTAATGTAATACATTATAAATGAGTGGCTGATGTCAACCACTGACTCAACAGGAAGAGCTCATTTTCTCAACCTTAAATATTAAACATGACCCTCCAGGCCAATGCACCCCATTCATCAATGGCGTTAGCACCAATGCCCATTATGCACAACGTATGTGTCCTGGATATGTCAATGCATATGTTATTTTGCTCCTGCTTTCTCCAAGGGACCCTGAATTATCTATGCATCTTGATGAATAGGAGACAATGTTTTTATTTTTATTTATTTATTTAACCATGCTCCCCGCAAACTGACTGAATCTGACTTAGGAACAAAAAATCCACATCCTGTGTAGCAGCCAATACTTCTGTTTCACTTTAAAGGATAAACTGGCCCAACCACATTTTTCTTTATAGGAATTTGAACAACAAAAGGGATGGGATTAAAAAGAATTTTGTTCTGTTAGTGAACATAGCTACTGTACAAGTATTAAGCAGAGTGGATGGTAATTAAAAGCTAACATTTTCTGAGTACTGTGTAACAGACACTGCTCTAAGAGGTTCCATATATTCTGCTATTTAACTTTCACAATAATGCTATTAAGTAATTATGATTATCTCCATTTTACAGAGAAGAAAACTGAGGCACAGAAAGGTACAGTAACTTGTCCAAGTACCACCAAGCCTCTAAGTGGTACAGCTGAGTCAACTCAGATAGTCTGATTCTACCACACCAATGGTCCTCAGCATGTGGTTTGTAGAACCTGGAAATAGTCCTTGAGACTCTTTCAGGGGTCCATGGGATAAAAACTGTTTTCATAAATATACTAAGACATTATTTGTCTTTTTCATTGTGTTGGCATTTACAATGGTGAATAAAATCACTGGTGCGTTGGCGTGAATCATGGCAGTGGCACTGAATGACATTGCAGTAGTCAGTGTTCTTCACTGTCACGCATTCACAGTAAAACAAAGCCCGTTTCACTTAACAATGCCTTTAATGAAGCAGCCAAAAGTTTATTAAATCTTAATTCTCAATCCATACCTTTTAAAAATTCTGTGTAACGAAACGGAAGTGTGCCTAAAACATTTCTGCTGTATACTAAAGTATGATGGTTTTCGTAAGGAAAGCATTTGTGTGACAAATTGTGCACTCAACTAGGTTTTTCATGAAACAACATTTTTACTTCAAAGAACTAATAAAAAAAAAAAACTATTTAGACTTGGGATTTAGCAAACCTTTTCTTAAAAATGAAGTAAGCCCGTCCCTTCAAGGATACAGCTGACAGGATTTTTTGACAATGAAAAAATTCAAGATTTCAAGGGAAAATTAAAATTTTAGAAAGTTTGTACCTACCATTGTGATTCTGACAGTTTTCTAGTATTTAAAAACTTTTCTGATGAGTGGTGGTATTAACGTATAATTTTTTGGATACTGTATAATGAAATGTGTCTACACAGGGAATATCTGCATAACTCAGTGATTCAATATTTTCCACATAAACAATGAGTAATGTTATCCCATCACGCACGGGTAAAAGATCCTTTCAATGTGCAAAACAGACTAGTGAATTTTAATGTAACAGTAAGAAGTGTTTACTGATAAGGCTTCAGATTCCATGTTGCAACTAACCTATAAGCATTTGTCAAGTTTTAGTGTGGCAGAATCAAAAAGAACATTTGTAGATATCTGCAAATGCTATTAAAATACTTCTTCATTTTCTCCCATGTATGTGTGAGGCTGAAGTTTTTTATACTTCGACCGAAAAAAATATTGTCACTGATTGAATACAGAAACAGACATGAGAAACTAGCTGACTTCAGTTAAGCCAGACTAAAGAGATTTGCAAAAATATACAAAGAGCTTGTAATCTCAGCACTTTGGGAGGCCAAGGCAGGTGGATCACTGAAGGTTAGAAGTTCAAGACCGGCCTGGACAATATGGTGAAACCCTGCCTCTGCTAAAAACACAAAAATTAGCCAAGCATGGTAGCAAGTGCCTGTAATCCCAGCTACTCAGGAGGCTAAGGCACGAGAATCACTTGAACCTGGGAGGCAGAGGCTTTAGTGACCCGAGATCACACCACTGCACTCCAGCTTGGGCAACAGAGCTAGACTGCATCTCAAATAAAATAAAATAAAATAAAATAAAAATAATAAAAAAATATATAAACACACACACGTACATATGTACATATATATACACGTATATATGTGTGTCTTGCTAAACTTTGTTTTCATGATATAGTTGTTTTTCATAAAAGTACGTTATTTATGTTACCATGTAACCGATTTAATTAATATTTTAAAGTGAATAAATGTATAATTTCACTGTTTTAATTTCTGATATGGTAAATATCATTAGCTATAATTCACATATTTTAAAAATCCCTATGGGCGTCCTCAATAGTTTTTAAGACTGTAAAGTTACTGAAACCAAAAAGATTAAGAACTTCTGCACTATATCATACTGGTGGTGGGATGAACTGAGGCAGCAGCTCATGTAGGCTGAGTCACATTAATGTTAGAGCCATAAAGTGAAAATTGGTGACTACTTCAAGGTGATCCTTTCTGTGTTTCTCTGAATCCAGATCTACTCGCTAGCTCAGTTATCATGAAGCTCAACCCTACCATACAGCTTTTACTCTTAGAATTTCATGAAATCTTGCCCCCTTTCTCTCTAACTGGAGCCATATAATAAATCCTATTTTACTGGAGCTACTGTGAGCAGTTTCCTTGTAACCAAAGCAACCTGATTAAAACCATAAACATGATCTCTGTTTTAAGTATATATCTTGATCAGTAAGAATGGGTTGATTTTATTTTTAATACCAAAATACCTCTTGATCCTTTGGTTTGACATAGTTTGATGGAAAAATTCCATTTCTATTTCCAATACTTCCTGTCCACCACTCTCCATCTTTCTGGGTCACCAATATTTCTTCACCTTCTGTGAAAGTCAAATCTCCAGGTTCCACACTTGAATATGGATAAAGTGCAATATATTCTGTAGGAAATAAAGCAAGAAGAAGCAAATTCTGGTTGTAAGTTTACAGAAGTGAAAAAGAAATTAAGTTATTCTCTAAGACATTGTATAAGTTTGCTGTAAAAGACCTTATGCCTTCAGGAAACCTAATATAAAATGATCTAAAGGTAGAAAAAGTAATGAAGCAATTATTTAATAATTCCTTAGAAAAAAGTTATTTGCCTTAACGTAAAACTTTAGCTTATGGTTTCTTTTATCCCCAATTGTTTTATTATTTTTTTTATCACAAAGAATTACCCAAAACTACAAACAGTTATTAGTATCTCTACAAAGACACTGAGGCTCAGTGAAATTAAGTCACTCAGTTATTTAGATAATGAAGTCAAGATAAGAAAATATGTTTTTTAACTTTTTATACCAGAAACATTTTAATCCGCTACGTTATTTTCTCTTTAATTTTTTTAAGTAGACAGTTATAGAAACACCCAATATCCAGAAGACAGCAGCACTAGAAGCCAAGTTCTATCATGATGACCCAGCTCCTAGCACAGAGCCTGACTTAAGAGTAGATGCTCAATAAATATTTCTTAATAAATGACCTTGAGGGAAGTATCTAAATTTTTATATTGCTTTTGATTTTTGTTTCTGTGATTGCCACTACTTAGAAGAAATAGTTGGTGACCTGGTTTTATAAGACTTTGTCTTTCTGTCTAGTTTTATTTATATTGCCAACATGAAATTTGATCTTAATATCATAAACTGGAGATGATCTGAAACACCATCCACAACCTATTTACTATTTGCATTCTCAGTATCACTTAATTAATTTAACAAAATTCAAAGTAATTACAAGGTTTAGGTACACCGCAATAAAAGTAGGGTCTTTTCCAACATGCTCCTCACTACTTTCCGACGCTCACCTCAAAGCACTCATTCCATAGTACATCTATGATTCCAGCCTCACTGATGACATGAGGTTTCCTAAACTTTTGCCCTCATTCCTTGGCTCATGACATTACCTCTGTCTAGAAGTGCATTCTCCGCCTTTGTCACTATGCTAGCTCCTACTCATTGTTTAGAATGATGCAACACTGCCACCTCTGTGGGCTCATATGTCCAACTCTAAATTGGTTTTGTTCACTCATTAAATAATTTATCACAATTGTATGCTCCATTCTGTTGTGAGCATTTTGGAAACTTTTATTCATCATTGTACTTTTCAGGCTCTAGCATAAAATCTTCAACATAATAGATACTGAATTGTTTAATGTAACATTAAACTGATATTTTCAGCAAAACATAAAATGTACTTCAACTATTCAACTAACTTTATAATAGGCATACATTTTATTTATAAATTTATATAACTATTAAATAAGACTATCATCTGAAATTAGGGTAGTCTTTCACTTTTCATTACATTAACAAAATTAAAATAATTTACTAATAAATAACCCAAAGGGATATAGAAAAAAATTCTTTGCAATATTTATGATAAAGCATAACTTGGTCCTCCTTAATGATTCATATGGTACACTATAATTAAAATTTATAAGCAACTAAATGAATTGAAATTCCCTTACCTCCTAAACATCTATCACTGCAACACTTTTTATTTATAATGTTATCAAACCAGTTTATGCTGAATTTTCATAGGACTGCCTTTCTAAAGTGCCAGGTATTTTCATCCATATTTTTTCTATATTCTCAATATTCACAGCAAATAGATAGGGGCAGGTTTTTCTAATCTCACTTTAACAGTGAAGACACAGAAATTGGGAGAACAGAAACAATGTGAAGTCAGGTAGTTAGTCAAGAGCTAAATTGATTACTTACTAAATAATTTACAAATTGCCAAAAGCTTACCTTCTCCACCTGAACAGGATGCCGAGGTAGGTTTCTTATTTACAGCTGCATACAAAGTTTCTGGTCTGTCAAATACATAAACAAAAAAAAAATAAAGGAAACAAATACTAGCAAAAAACAAGAAAGGTGATTTGATGCACAGCAGGTTTTAGCAGTGCATTTTTTAGGGCTTTCTCAAACTAATCTAAATATAGTCTCAGTACACAGACTGGGAAGACTTATACACAACAACGTGTAGGATTAAGAACTGCCTAATTATAAACTTCCACATTTTAAAATATATTTCAAAAATCTCAATATGATTCATAAATAGTTTTTCAAATGTGTGATATTTTGCCTTTTTAAAGAAACTTAAAAAACACCCACAAATTGGTAAGTAGGTAGTCTTTCGGTAAAGTACATGTGGGGCTTAGTTCAGTGTAGAAAAAAAACAAGAGCCATATATACGTTTTATTATTTGTTTACAATGCACTACATTAAAAAATAAAAATCATAAAACTTTGTTTTTTATTATCTAGAAGAGCTATAACATTAATTTTCATTTTAACTCAGGAATCTGTTTTCAAAAATCTGGACGACTGTCCTGTTTAAGAACTAGACACCTGTGGGATGTATCAGGGCTCCCCACGACCTATGAATAAATTACATAGTGAGGTACTTTTCAAATAAACAGAAGGATAACTTTATTACAACTACTGGAACTAAAAGGACTGTCTTGTTTAATGCTAAATTCTCTATTATTGCAGGTTTTCAAGTTGCATGCCTTATCTGTTAGAAAACACTGGTAACTGAATGAAAAATTAGAAGAAATGTCCTCTAAAACACTGAAACTTAATCTCTTTTTGCTTAAGTTTCTTTTCTGTAAATGTTATGACCACAAAATAAGACAATTCCATAAAGGAATTGTCTATAAAGGGCCTAGCACAGTGCATGCATACAAATGCCAGCTATATATAGTTGTTCCTGTTACTACATTCTTCTAAATCCAAAATTCAGCTAGGTCCAGTGGCTCATGCCTGTAATCCCAGCACTCAGGGAGGCGGAGGAGGGCGGATCACCTGAGGCCAAGAGTTTGAGACCAGCCTGGCCAACATGGCAAAACCCCATCTCTACTAAAATATAAAAATTAGTATTTTAGTACTAGGTCAGGAGTTTTGAGACCAGCCTGGCCAACATGGTGAAGCCCCATCTCTACTATACAAAAATTAACTGGGTGCAGTGGCCAGCACCTGTGATCCCAGCTACTTGGGAGGCTGGGCAGGAGAAGTGCTTGAACCTAGAAGGCAGAGACTGCAGTGAGCAGTGATTGTGCCATTGCTCTCCAGCCTGGGCAAAAGAGTGAGACTCCATCTCAGAAAACAAATTAAATAAATAAATAAATCCAAAATTCCATGTCAGGCTGAAAAGCAAATTTTTAGAAACTGAGCACTATCTTTCAGAAACATAGAAACAGCAGTGAAAGGACTTTTAAACCTTATTTGGCTTAAGCTTTTCATTCAATCAATTAGATAACTGAAGACTAAGTAGGTTACTCCTACAGCCTGGCAAAAATAGCAGAGCCAAAACTCAAGCCTCTTGATTGCTAAAGACCAGCATCTTTTCATCAAATCAGACTGTTTTTCTACCAGCTTCCATATAAAACATGAGACAGTTACCCATAGCTATGTTATAGTACTTATTTCCATGTATTATATTTGACAACTTGACTCCCTACAGAGTAGGAAATAAAGGCCAGAGACCTAAACTATCTAGTTTTTAGTTTTTGTTCATTTGAAAATTGCATTCAATTGCTCATTTACTCATGCTTCTCCTCATTCATTCAGCTAATATGATTGCGAAGCTACTACGCATTAGGATTAGTACAGGCATGAAGTAACTGAAGAATGAACAAATAAAAAAAGACATGCATCCCAACCTCATGGAGCTTATGATCTAATAAGGGATACTGGTTTTTAAAAAAATCAGTAACTTTAATGCAGAGTGCTATAAACAATAAGAGAAGTTATATTCAAGGAATCCTGGAGACTAAGAAATGGGAATGCCCCAATTTGGCAAAGAGGAGGCCCTCAGTGAAGAGTTATTTAAATACTGTCAATTTACAGTAAACAAGGGAAAAATGCTTGAAAGAAAATGAAAAGTAACTTTTCTAACTGATCTATGGCACAAAGAAATAGCCAGGTGAGGTGGCTCATACCTGTAATTCCAGCATTTTGGGAGCTGAAGGTGGGAAGATCGCTTCAAAGCCCAGGAGTTTGAGACTAGCCTGGGATAACACAGCAAAACCCCATCCCTACAAATAATTTAAAAATTAGCTGAGCGTGGTAGTGTGCACCTGTGATCCCAGCTACTCCAGAAGCTGAGGTGGGACGATTACTTAAGACTGGGTGGTCAAGGTTGTAGTGAGCCGTGATCATACTAGCCTGGGCAAAAGAGTGAGACCCTGTCTCAAAGACAAATAAAAAAGCAATAGATCTAAAATCTGAGTAGCTTGAAAATTTTATGAATCTGAAAGAACTAGAATGGAAGATATTCTAAACTGAAATAGCTAAAATATGGTTTTTTTATCCTAAGAATTACCTTTCTTTTTTTTCTTTTTATTTTATTTTTTTTGAGATAGGGCATCACTCTGTCACCCAGGCTGGAGTGCAATGGCACCATCTTGACTCACTGCAACCTCTGCCTCCTGGTCTCAAGTAATTCTTAGCCTCCCAAGTAGCTGGAACTACAGGCATGTGCCACCATGCCCAGCTAATTTTTGTAGACACAGGGTTTCACCACATCGCCCAGGCTGGTCTTAAACTCCTGCGCTCAAGCAATCCACCTGCTTTGGCTTCCTAAAGTGCTGGGATTACAGGTGTGAGCCACCAGGGCTTGCCAGAATTAACTTCTGATATTCAAACTCAAGTATAATATTTTTATCTTATTACACACTCAATCAGACCATAGCTTACTCATTAGTGAAAATACCAACAACCACATCTCATAAAAACACATAAAGATCCTTACTCTTCCCGTTTTACTTCACTCCCAGGAATGATCTTGACATAGGATTTTGGAAACCATCCTCTTCTTCCATGCACCTCCCCAAACCACCAATTTTCTTGCTGCTCCAAGACAGTAATAATGTCATGTTTTGAGAAGTTCAAGTGGTTATCTTTCTTTGCAGTCCAGGAACAAAGGGCCTGTGCTTTCAGGTTTTCTACCACTTGTCCCTATGAATACAAAACCACAAAATTTTTAAAAAGACAATGGCAATCATGATTTCTGTTTCTGTGTATACAACATATTTACTGTTCAAACAGAGACTAGTTTGGTGTGGTGGTGACTTAAGATAACCTTAGTCTACTAATTGACTTTAAATTATAAACAGCAGACAACTATGTGACTAGCTTTTTGTTAAGACAGACTGAAAACCCACCACTCAAAGAAACCTCATCACATCACTAGTAGAGAAAGTAAATAATGGGTTCTCAAGAAATGTATTCATATATCCGTGAAATATATATCATGCAACAAATCGAAAAAGAGTGTTAATGTAAATCTTTTTTCTCTTCCAGTTTCCAATGTAACTACAGATAATTCCATTTACTCCACTAGGAAAGATGATTCTAATGCTTGGCTCCCTCTGTTTTTCTGCTTTTCTCTTAACTTCCTTTTATTCTATTCATTCTTCTTTCTTTCTCTCCTCTCTCAAAGTAAGGAGGGTTTTGTTCTTTTAATAAGGCTAAACTCTTCACTTATTCTCCAAGTCTTCTATTATACCCTTTCATTTTCTAAAAACATTTTATAATATTAGGTCCCTTTCTTCAATCTTCAATCCATTTCACCACTTGCTTCTACTTCTGAATTCCTTAAAGAATAATCTTAAACTTATTTTCCAATTTCACTCCTCAATCCCTTCTAATTTAGGTTCAGTACTCATCACACTACTGAACCTCTTCCAAACAAGGTTATTAATAGTATCAAAGCCAAAAGCTTCTTCCAAACCCCTATTCCTCTTGATCTCTAAACAGCTAACACCAAAATCCTTGTAGTTCCTGAAGATCTCTGGTGATTGATGGATCCTATTTTGTCCAACCCTTTTCTCTTACTGTTCATATAACTTACTTCCCAAAATAATCTTAATTATGTCTATGACTTTTCAAACCTATATTCTCAGTGTAATTTTATCTCCTGAGCACCAGACTTGTATATCAAACTGCCTAGTGGGTGTTTCTACCAAGTTGTCCCTAATACACATACCTTAAACTTAGCATGTCTGAAACATAATCATTTTTAGAACCTACCAAACCCATTCCTCCTGTACTGTTTACCAAAGACAATGATACTACTATCCTTTCGGTTCCTCAAGCTAAAGACTCTAAAAAATGATCTTTAACTCCTATTCCTCATTCTCCACATTCAATGGATTATCTATTTTATATCAATTCCTAATAATCTTCTAAATATATCTCCTCTTTCCTACATCCTAATTACCACAGCACTTGTTCAAACCATCATCTCTTGTAATTTAGCTGTTGTAATATCCTTCTCTAATTGGTTTTCTTCTGCTA
Organism: Saimiri boliviensis; assembly: GCF_048565385.1. Taxonomy (NCBI): domain Eukaryota; kingdom Metazoa; phylum Chordata; class Mammalia; order Primates; family Cebidae; genus Saimiri; species Saimiri boliviensis. The sequence continues at coordinate 23,740,188 of NC_133449.1, forward strand.
ATCCAGCCTCTATGTTAGGGACAGAGTTATCTTTCTAAAACATACACAACTCTACTCTTCAAAATCTTCAGGGACTTTCCACTCCCAAGTTGCCTAGCATGGTACTAAAAATGCTTCCTAAATAAACCCCAACTTCTCTCTCCAACTTCGCTTAACCCTTTCTCCATGAATCCTGTACTCTAGCCACATCATTAACAATTCTTGTTTCCTGCAAATATCTTTTGTTAACTTGCCTCGGTAGCTTTCCCTAAATTGTTCTTTCGTGGTAATAATCCTCCTTCTCTGGTGAAATCTTATCTTTGAAGGCCCTATTCAAACACCTTGTGCTTTGTGAAGGCTGCTCTAATTCTCGCCAATTGAATAAGATACTCTCTTCTCTGTATACCCCCCAAAGACTTTGTAGATATCTTTATTACAGCATTTCTCATGCTTTACAGTTTATGTCTGTCATGTTCATTAGATTATGATCTACTTAATGATGAGTTTCAGGTTAAAAATTTTTTTAGAGCAGGGGCTCATTCTGTCGCTCAGGCTGGATGGAGTACAGTGGTATGATCATAATTTGTTGCAGCCTCAAACTCCTGGGCTTGAGTGATCCTCCCACCTCAGCCTCCCAAGTAGCTAGAACTACAGGCACATGCCGCTATGCCCAGCTAATTTTTAAATTTTTGTAGAGATGGGGTCTTGCTATGTTGCCCACGCTGATCTTGAACTCCTGGCCTCAAGCAATCCTCCCATCTTGGCCTCCCAAAGAGCTGGGAGCATAGGCATTGAGCCATTGTGCCTGGTGTCAATGTCAGGTATTTTTAAATTTTTTTCCTTAAATTGCTAGCACATAATAAAATGTCTAGAACCTATGTCATGGCATTTTTTGAGTGAAGGTGAAATCTGGAGAACTTTACTCTGATGAAGTCTGCAATTTTAAAAAATAATGTTAATATAACAATATTGCAATGGTTACATTTAAGTCAGAGGCTAAATATGTTAAAAAGTTCCAACATTCCCAGAAAAATAACTTGAGAAAAAAAAACAATAACAAAAACCCTTAGGCCCAAGTCTCTTATCTTTTTATAACTACAAATCAAGTACAACATATCATGAGATTTATAAAATAACATTTTAAACCTAGAAAACTTAGCTGCTAACAACTTGATATTACGAATAAGAATTGTTGATAAACATCTAAGTAACAATCATTTCTTCAGTTTCACATCACAGATGAATCATAAGAAAGAAACAGAATGCTATAAATTCTGGTTAAATGAGTGAATGGTCCCTTTGTACATAATTTTCATTCTATTTTATATGAATCAGGAGCAAATTCAAAGAATGAAGTCCACAAAAATAACAGACAACATACCTGTCCATGAATAGGTGAAACAGATCCAGGGGACACAGTTCGAGTGAAGGCTGATTTTTTCTGCCATGACGTATTTACAGTTAGGTTTGAAAAAGGTACATTTTGATAATCAGTCACTGATGCTGGTTGATTTGAAGAAAGCGGTCTGCAAATATAACACTTTAATATAAGTATACTTAATTGTTTAGAGCTTAAAAAAGTACTACTAATTTATCAACCTGTATATTATATACACTGTGCTTGCTTACACACAATTTGTGGGAATAACGAATTCATTAACAAACTACTGACTCATGTTTTCACTTACTGAATTTCAGTATTAAATCTGGAACAAAAGGTACTCTTGAAGAGTACAACCCAGATTACACTATGATGAAGTAGTAGGCTGATACAACTATGTATTAGGTATTTATACATTTGCAGAACCATATAAACTTTACTGTTAGCTAAAAACGTACTCAGTGGAAGTTGAGGTAGCAGACAAAGAAACTGTAGGAGGAAGTAAGGCCTTCTTTGGAGACACAGCTTTTTCATTTTCATTTGATGGCATTTTTTCTACGTAATTGCATGGAAACCAGCCAAAATGTCCTTGAAAACTACCATAAAGCCAACCAGGTTCTCCTATGGTTTTTTCATCAACCTATGGAAATAAAAAGAAGGATTAACAGTGCTTAGAAATTCGCACATTTACAATGGAAAGACAACAGAGATGGTTGTATAGTATTCTTATTTTCAGAATTAAGCCCATCTAACTAAATAGCTAAGGCATTTTCTACAAATTAACAGGCTACTATTTCTAGTCATTGGCAAGCTGTCTTTAATTTTATCCAATTTATATGAAAATATTTTAAAGAGAAATAGCATTATATATGGCTAATGAAAGAAAACAATCTTCCCCTATCTCATGGCTCCTATGCCCTGATTTTCACTCCTAACCTGCCATTCCTCCTGGTTTCTTCTGTATCACCATTTATATTTCTAAATAACATATTTATACTGCTATTTCTTGAATTTTTTTTAATTTTAGACATTATCGATCAGCTTTTGGCTATGGAAAATGAAGATTTACCACTCTTTCACTGCAGCCTCTTAGTCTACCAATACTGTTGTATCTTAATTTTTATTTAAATTATATTTAATGTTTATACTATTATGACTATGTTTAAATATTTCATCTGTTTGAGTCATGTAGCATGCTGCTGATTAAATTTCCTTTTTTTTTTTTTTTTTTTTAAAGACAGATTTTTGCTCTTGTTGCCTAGGCTGTTCTTGGAAGATAGTCTTTTTGAACTCTCTAACAGAATAATAAAACCTTCTCTGAATACTATTTTCCATTGGTAAATATGTCAGGTGACTTACCAATTTCATTTCTTGTCCCAGACATTTTTCTCCTACAGTGTGACATCCTCCAACCTCACAGTGTCTCTCCCTCTGCTTCTTGGTCCTTATTCCTTAAACACTGAGGACAGCCTCAACTTTATCACTGGCTTTTTTGCCTCATGCTATATACCCTTACTCAAAAGGTCCACTTACTCCTATAGTTTGATCAGTCCTCTGTGCAATAATAAATCCAAAAGCTGTGATCTCAGTAATGACTTCTTCCCAAAGCAACATGCCTATACTTTCAACTATTTGCAAGACATCTTCAAGTGGATGTCACACGGGAACTTCCAAGTCAAATTTGCACCACCAAAAATTTAGCCATTCTAAATAAAGTATCTTTGGCTCTTACCTCTTTTTACACTTCCACATCCAAACTACTGAGTCTGTCACTAAAGACTTTTTTTTTTTTAAATTGCATTTTAGGTTTTGGGATACATGTGAAGAACATGCAAGACTGTTACATAGGTACACACATGGCAGCGTAATTTGCTGCCTTCCTCCCCTTCACCTATATCTGGCATTTCTCCCCATGCTACCTCTCCCCAACTCCCCACCCTCAACTAAAGACAAAATGTGTCAATCCACCCTCACTGCCCTACTTCAGGCTTTTTTTCGTTTCACACTTAAGATTATTATGATTTTTACTGATCCTTCAAGATTCTAACTGTCCCCAACCCAAGCCAGAATTATCTCATATATAACTGTCATAATTAGCATTACATACATTATATATGTTATTACATTTAATTATGTAGCTAATACATAAGCATATGTACTTATTACAGATAAATTATTAATATGTAAATAACTTATTTACATATATCTCTTCCATTTGTCTGTGAGTTTTTTTATTGACTCCTACTGTCTAGCATCATAGAAATCACTTAACTCCCTGAATAAATGAATATGGTAGCGGTGTCTCTGTTCTCCAATCTACCTTCCATAACTTTCTAAAACACAGACTTAACAGTGTTACATCTATTAACATCATGTCAAATCCATTAAGATTTTTTAAAACTGCTTTTTGAGATATCATTAAGATAAATTTCATGTTTAAGGTGTTAAATTTGATGTTTTGACATATGCATACACCTGTGAAAAATCACCATAATCAAGATAGCAAACATTTCCATCACCCACAAAAGTTTCCTTTTGTTCCACTCTAAGTCCTCCAGCTCATCCCTCCCCATGACCTTCCCCACCATCTCTAGGAAAACACTGGCATGTTTTCTGTCCTATATATTGGTTTGCATTTTTAAAAATTTTATATAAATAAAATCATACTATATGCATCCTTTTTGTCTTTTTCCACTCAAGGCATCCATATAGTATGAAAGGTTTGTTCCTTTCAAATGTTGGTAAACATTTAAGTTTTTTCTAGTTTTTGGTTATTAAAAATAAAGCTGCTATGAATATTTGTCTTCATATGGACATATGTTTTCAGTTCTGGTGTAAATACCTAAGAGTGGAATGACTGAGTCACATGGTAGGTACATGTTTTAACTTTTTTAACAACGGCTTATGGAGATAAAATTCACAGTCCATATAATCCCTCCATTAAAGTAGACAATTAAATGGATTTTAATATATTCAGAGAGTTATGGGATCATTACCACAATAAATTACAGAATCTTTTTCCTCAAAAAGAAACACTATTTCTTAGATTCTTTGTCATACCTAAGAAACTAAAAAATCTTTGAGTAACCCAAAGTTGTAAAGATTTTCTGTTTTCTTCTAAAAGTTCTAGTTTTAGGTCCACATTTTATCTATTTTGAGTTATTTCTGTGTAATGTTGCAGGGAACAAACTGAAATTCATTTTTTTGCATATGAATATCCCTTGTTCCACCAGTACCATTTGCTATACATGTAGCATGAATCTACTTACCTATTCTGTTCCATTGATCTATTTTCCTATCTAGATGCTAATATCACAACTGTTTTGACTGCTGTAACTTTTATAATAAGCCTTAAATTCAGGTACTAAAAGACCTCCAACTTTGTTCATTTTCAAAGTTGTTTGGTTTTGAATCAGCTCGTCATTTGCTACAAAAAAAACCTGCTGAAATTTTCGTTGTTGTTGTCATAGAGATGAGGTCTTGCTTTGTTTCCCAGGTTGGTTTTGAACTCCTGGCCTCAAGAAATCCTCTCACTTTAGTATCCCAAAGTGCTAGGATTACAGGTGTGTGTCACAGCACCTGGCTGCCGGCTAAAGTTTTAATTAAAATTTCTTTGAGTCTGTGTAAGAATTTGAGAAGAACTGACATCTTATCTTTTTCTAAAAAATTTGTTTTGTTTATATAGGACTTAAGAGAAGAACTGACTTCTTATCAATACTGAGTCTTCCAATCCATGAGCACTATATATCTCTCCATTTATTTAGGACTTTAATTTTTCTCAATAAAACTTTGTAATTTTCAATAAATAGGTCTTGCAAATCTTTTATCAGTTTTATCTGTATTTCATATTTTTATGCAATTGTAAATGGTATTTTTAATTTCAATTTCTGAATAGTCATGATTTCTACACAGAAATACAACTGATTTTGTTATATTGATCTTGTATTCTGCAACCTTGCTAAACTCATTTAAATAGTTCTAGTAGTTGTTAAAAATAGATTCTATGAGACTTTCTGTATAGATTATCTTATCTTCTGCAAATAAATACAGTCTGTTTTTTCCTTTTCCAATCTTGATTTTTTTTAATCTATGCTAAGCCACTTCAGACCCATTAGGTTTCTTATCCTTGCAGATGTTGTCTCTCTAGTTTAAAGCTTTTAAAAGTTCAAACTTCTTAGCGCAGAATTAGAATACTCTGAAATTACAGTTTCTGGTTTCTACTTACCTTTCTAGCTTCATCTCCTACCACTTGTTCGATATTCTAGGCAAATGCTTATATGACATCCTTTAGAAACACCTGGTACATGCAAGCCTCAATGTTTTTATTTAAGGTATTCCCTTCTGCCCAGAATGTTACATGGTTTAGAGGAAATACTATAGACCTGAGAGTTAAAAGAACCACATTTCAGTCTTAGCCATGCTACCTGGTTATCCTTCATTAAGATAATGAATGCTATCTAACATGTTTGGTCATCTACAAATTTTGGGGGAAATACCCTCCACTAGGGCATCTTTCAGAAATAAATCGAGCATATTTATGAAAGCTCTTTGGAAACTGTAAAGCACTAAGCAAATATAAGGCATAATCCTTTAAGGCCTTGCTCCATCCTGCTCTTGGGAAAAATGTTCCAATTTTATTTGGTTGTTTTTCCTTCATTTTCTGGGTTCCCAAAGTACTTTATTTATTTAAATTAGTATGGACATTTATGTTATATTTTGTATAGTAATGTACATTTCTGTCTTTTCCTAGACTATGGTCTCCTTGCTCATTTTTGTATGTCAACAGAGGCACAGGGTTAGAAACTCAATAAATGTTAACTTGAATGGACTATTCTAAATTTGATTAACAACACACTTAAAGCTTAATTAATAATAAATGGATTTATTATTAGGGCAACTTCATTTATGTTTATGGCAAATAATTCCCATTTTAATGTTGTATGTCTGGCTGTTTATATTATGAATGAAATATTTAGAATATTCCTAAACCAGAGCTGCTATGGTTACACAATACAGTGTCACAGTAATGTAACTACCATAAAATGGTGTTTCTAATGTAGTTAGAATGAAAGGAAACACATATGAAATATTATTCTGTAAATCTAGTTTAAGAGTACTTTAAAATAGCTAAGCCTGCCAGGCATGGTGGTTCATGCCTGTAATCACAGCACTTGGTCAGGAGTTTGAAACAAGCCTACGCAACGTAGTGAGACTCCATCTCTTAAAAAAAAGAAAAATTAGCCCGGTATGGCGGTGTGTGCTTGTAGTCTCCACTACTCAAGAGGTTGAGGTGGGAGGAGGACAGCGTGAGCTCAGGTGGTCGAGGCTGCAGTGAGCCATGATCACGTCACTGCACTCCAGTCTGAGTAACAGATCGAGCCTCAGTCTCAAAAATAAATAAATAGACAGATAGACAGATAGACAGATAGATAAGCCAGAGCAATAAAAATACAGACAAGAGGCTGGGCGCAGTGGCTCAAGCCTGTAATCCCAGCACTTTGGGAGGCCAAGACAGGTGGATCACCTAAGGTCAGGAGTTCAAGACCAGCCTGGCCAACACGGTGAAACCCCGTCTCTACTAAAAATACAAAAAATTAGCTGGGTGTAGTGGCAGGCATCTGTAAACCCAGCTACTCAGGAGCTGAGACAGGAAAATTGCTTGAATCTGGGAGGCAGAGGCAGCGAGCTGAGATCACGCCATTGCACTCCAGCCTGGGCAACAAGAGCAAAATTCCGTCTCAGAAAAAAAGAAAAAAACCAATGCAGACAAGAATAAAATAAAACCTGAGGAATTACACAAACTAAAGTATTTCAGTGCTACAGAATGTTCAGCACTACACCTGATTTAAATGTATGGTCTTGGACATGGATGAAGCTGGAAACCATCATTCTCAGCAAACACACACAGAAACGGAAAACCAAACACCACATGTTCTCACTCCTAAGTGGGAGCTGAACAATGAGAACACATGGACACAGGGAAGAGAACAACACACACCAAGGCCTGTTGGGGAGTGGGGGGTTAAGGGAGGAATAGCATTAGGAGAAATACCAAATGGAGATGACGAGATGATGGGTACAGCAAACTACCATCACACGTGTATAACTATGTAACAAACCTGCACATTCTGCCCATGTATCCCAGAACTGTGTGTGTGTGTGTGTGTGTGTGTGTGTATGTGTGTGTGTATAAAATGTATGGTCTCAAGGTAAGGAATCACTGTAAGCTATGGGTATTGGCTAAATATGTACATATATGTATACACACACACATATATATACACATATGTACAGACACACACACACACACACACACACACACACACACACACACACACACATTTACCACATTTACTTACATGCCCTTCCTACTTTCCTTTCTACCTCCCTTCCTTCACTGACTGACTTGGCTGGCTAGCTGACTTTTGAGACAGAGTCTTACTCTGTCACCCAGTCTAGAGTACAGTGGCATGATCACAGGTCACTGTAGCCTTGACCTCCTGGGCTGAAGTGATCCTGACACCTCAGTCTCCCGAGCAGGTGGGACTACAGGTGCATACCACCAAACCTGCTTTTTTTTTTTTTTTTTTTTTTTTTTTACTTTTTATAGAAACAGGGTCTTCCTATGTTGTCCATACTGGTCTCCAACTCCTGTGCTTACGTGTTACTCCTGACTTGGCCTCTCAAAGCGCTGGGATTACAGGTGTGCATCTGCACCTGGCCACAAACTTTTACAAGTATTAAATTCTATAATACTTTTTTCTAGTGGTTTCAACCTAATCAAGAAGAAAAATCCATTCATTTATTCTTTAGAGTTAGATCAAGTTGTTTTTAAGAGGTCAATTTTAATATATTTCGCACCTGTCATTTATAGTCGTAATTAATTTTTAGTTGTCAACTTATATACTCAGTTAAACTGAACATTTTACATATATTCTCACAGGCCTAGCAAAACTACTTATTACTTCTTCTTAATTACTTATTAATTAATGCTAGCAAAATAGCATTAACAGATTGGAAGGCTAGAAAAACATTTCAGTTTGTTATCAAAATGTGGCCAACACTCAGTGGAATTTCTGATCGTTTTCACTTTCAGGGAAATCTCCTTTACTACCCTCATCCATTAAGTTGATCAGAACTTGCCTCTCATCTTACGAGGAATATGGACACCCTCAGACCTGACCTCATCTTCTACTTCAGAAAAATTTATTTATAATCCCTCCCATCCTTTCCTCCTGCCCTCTCTAATCACAAAGGAAAAGGTATCCAACCCGTCTACCACTCTTTCAGTGCTCCAGATTCCAGCCCTTCTAGCCTTTTCAAGAATCTTCCTGATTTCCAAATATTAGTCAGAACAGGGAGGTCTGACAAGGAACATGAAGTGCCTTCCTGATGCTGTGTGTCCTATACACTGATTTGAGTGGGGCTTCACAGATACATAGATGTGTACAAATTATTTGAGCTGTACACTTATGGTTGTATACTTTGCTATATGTGAATTATACTTTAATGAGAAAAACAATCTCTCTCTGTTATTTATTCTCTTTCCATTATCATTAGCTTGTTTCTTCTGCAAATCCTTCCTATCATTATTTAAACTTGCTCAGACTTCAGCCAACTTAAAAAAAAAAAGAACTTCCCTCAACCCACATTCCTCATTATTTACTACCTTCTCTCCTTCTCCCTTTCAAAGCCAAGCTCTTCCAAAGAGTTTATAAATTCACTGTCTCCTCTTCCTCTCTTCCAATTTATTCCAACTCATGAAATCTGGCTTCTTGCTCTATTGGTCCATTTATCTGACACTGCTGTCCTTAAGGTTAACAATACCTGTGCTATTGCTAATCTAATAATGTCTTATTTTTTTAGTCCTTGTCTTATTTCAGTTGCAGATCACTCTTCTCAAAGTTCCCTGACACTAAACTCCTGGTTTTTTCCCTACCTCTAGTCACTTCTTTTAAGGTTCCACTTCCTCTAATAATTCCTTCGGTGTACATGTTTCTCCAATCCTCTTCTCTCTCACGTTACTACTCCCGGGATGACCTCCACTTCTCTCCTGTGTTCCATTACCATCATATTATACTGACGATATCCAGATTTACATCCTCAGCCCAGACTGCTGCCTGACATCTCTCCAGGTACCTCTGGAGATCCAACTATTACTGCCTGGACATCTGAAACTCATATAAACCTAAACTCATAATTCCCACTTACATTTTATTTTCCCTCTGTGTTTTTTCCTCTCTTAGGAAATGATACCATCATCAACCAATTTTTTCAATCTGGCAACTCATGACTGATAGTAGTAACTCATGACTAATTCTTTATGTCAGAGTACACAAGCACCCAAGACACACAGCTAACTTTACGTTCCTGTTGTCACTGCCACCACAATGGCTCTCTGACCATGGGAGAGGTCTGTGCTAAAGCTGGTAGCAGTCTGCAACCTTTGCCTTTACCTTCCTTTTTCTACTGCTTTAAGTTGTCATACTTTTTCATTAACTACAAGCTTGTTAAGAGCAGAGACAATGTCTTATTCACTAAATCCCTAGACTAACATAGCCCTCAAAAAATATTTGAAGAAATAAATAAGAAAAAAAAAACAAAAATAGAAGTGAACTCTTGACCAAACATGTCCAGAGATAGTCTATATCTCTTTATCCACAGACATTATCTCATCATCCACAGCAAGGAGAGGAGGAATGGTAGGGACAGCAGACAATGGACTTGGGCTGGTTTAGAATGAGCTTCTACTGCAGCTCAGGTACAGCTCCGGTACTAATAGTGGCAATGGCAACAGCAGGAATGCGGAATGTGTGTTTGGGGATTATCTTGAGTGCTAGAGTTTTGGTAAATTTTCTTCCCCAGTATCATTAAACATTTGCCACTTAACTGATAAAATACACCAACTAGTGACAGTGCAGGGGGAGAGGGGAAAACAGGTGCTGGCTACCCTGGTTAATATTACTTTAACTAGAAGAAAACAGAAGCAGAGACTAAAATCCAAGTTTGTGTGCTTCTAAAGCCTGTACTCTTTCCATTATGTCATACTGGCTCTATCAAACACTATTCCTGGGATCTTCTCTCATTCATCTATTTTATATGGATTATGATAATATAATAAAAACTTCTGTCCCAAGAAACAAATTACCTGTGTCCAGTTAGGGCTGTGGAATCTAACTCCTTCAATTCTTTTAACAGTTGCCATGTGCCATAGTAGAAAGGACAATGAATTTGGACAACAAAAAACAAACACCTGTATCCCATTCTGGTAACTGTCGCAACGCTGACAGTTACAACTTGTGAGAGTTTAAGCTTCCTTGGCTAGAACTTGGTAGTAATAGTAACTGTCCTATGCAGCTCTGATGTATGTTGCAAGGGCCAAATGAGGTAATATTTAAGAAGTATTTTACAAAGGTAAATACATGAAATTATAGTCAACATTACTATAGAAACTAATATATTACAATGTATTCAGCTTATTCATGATTAAAAAAAGACTTCATTTCCTACCTGAATTATATCCCCAGAATTAAAACTCATCTCATCATGGTTCCTTGCTTCAAAGGGGTATAATGCTCTATAATTCACCAAAACACTAGCTGTCTCACCTAAAGAGAAGACAGTTGTAATTATTTGCTACTTACATGTGTACATACATATCTTTGTTATGACTCAATAAAGAGCTCCTAAAATCTAAAAGAAGAAATTGAGCACCAAATAGTACAATGAAAATCCACTTGATACAGACTTGATAGGATTTCAGTATCTTGACTAGTCATCTAATAAAAAAACAAACAAGGATGATCATCTTAAGTAAGGTAGGAGGCAGCAAAACAAAGAGATGACTTGCAGGATGAAGTACACACATAGCGATACACAGGGAAGTGCAGGAGTGGGAGCCAGGCTGAGGGGCACAAAGTAGGAGACCAAGCAAAGAGAGGCTTGGTTAGACCTGTGGAGGTCAGAACATAGCAGGGAAGAAAAGGACAAAAAGGGGTTCTCAAAAGAGAAGATCAGCAAGTAAACCGGGATGGCTGGAGAAAAATCTACAGATCTACGAGTACGGTTCTAACAGGAAAACAGTAGAGGAGGTCACAAATATACTGAATTGGATAAGATTAAAATTTTTTACTTGGTTCATCTTTAGAATAAATGCTTTAATCTGTAAAATTTCAACACATTGTGCCATTAATATGGATTCAAGGGTTTATATACCTAAAAGATATACAATAATACTAAAAGTATTATAGACATGGACTGAGGTGTATCAAAATTTTACTGTTGTTTCATTAAAATAAGTAACTTAGAGTTGAATACAATATTTAAAATTATTTTACTTCAATTATGAAAACTATGTTAGGGTCTTTTCACAGTCAGCAGTAACTATCTTCTTTTCTCCTGTGTTAAGATATCTACCCTCAGTCTGTCTTAATAAGCCTACATGCTTTTCATCCAAGTTTAATTTATAAAAAGGTTTTTTCTGACTCTACAATTAGTATCTTTGTTTTCATTTTCTTCCCTTTTTTTGTCTCTCATCGGGTCATTTTTTTTCTAGTTGCTTTTGTTCTACTGTCTCAAATCTATTGTTTTTATCCTTGCCCTTACGTTGTTTCTCCTCAGCTTTTCGTTCCTCTTCTTGAATTTTTTCTTGCGTTTTTTCTTCCTGGAGTCGCTTCTGTTTTTCTTCTTCCTCCTTTCTAAGACTTTCTTTCCATAAGTTTTCTTTTCCTTGCTTTGCTTTCCTTTACATAAAAGAAAAAGAGTTTGCATAACATCCTAGAAATTTTTTACACTAAATAAAATCATACTATAAGATCTGGTGCCTGTCAAGCTGAAGAACTAGCAATGAAGTATTAGTATAGGGGTGGGGAGAAACAGTTGAGATCATAGGTGAAAGAAAACCAATCAATCAAGAAAAGCTTTGGAAGATTTGGATTGATTAGTAGATGTACTCGGGTGTATGACTGATAACTTCTCACATCCTCATATTCCCTCCTGCTAACCAACCTCCAAACTCAAGAGAAAAAGAAAAGGTTGAAATGGAACCATTCAGCAAATAAATCTAAAAATCATATCTAAGTTTCCTTCCTTTCTCTCCAGATACTTCACAAGAACCTTCCAGCTTTTATTCCCACTGTACTATCTAATCTCTGTTTTAGGGGTTTAGTCATTGTTGCATGGAAATAGGAAATGCTTCTGGAAAGACAACCTACTTTTTTTTTTTTTTTTTTTTAAACAAGAGAGGGTCTTTCTCTATTGCCCAGGCATCACTGCAGCCTCGATCTCCTGGGCTCAAGTGATCCTCCTGCCTCAGCCTCCAAAGTAGCTAGCACTACAGGCACACGCCACTATACCTAGCCAATTTTTTTAATTTCTTTTTTTATAGAGACAGGGTCTCACTGTGTTGCCCAGTCTGGTCTGGAACTCCTGGCCTCAAGTAATCTTTCCGTGTTGGCCTCCAAAGTGCTGGGATTACAGGGATGAGCCACTGCACCCATTCTACTTTTTATATTATTACTTCAAAAAGTCTTTTTCATTTGCTTAGACAATACAGCATTTCTCCTCTCTAGGTCCACATGCTTTGGTAAATATTTCAATGAAATCTAACACAGCTATAGTTTGGTTTCTAGCCAGTCAAGATGATCTGTGATCAATTATTTTAGTATTAGAACTAATGCATCTTATAGTTCTCCCTTGGATGTATTTTCATGACCTCACTCAGAGGCAAATCTATTGTGTGTGCCCCTACACCCAGCTCATTTTTTTTTTTTTTTTTTAATTTTTTGTAGACATGAGGTTTTACCATGTTGGCCAGGCTGGTCTCAAACTCCTGACCTCAAGTAACCTGCTTGCCTAAGCCTCCCAAAGTACAGAGATTACTGAGGTGCCACCATTAAATTTAGCACCATCTCCAAGCCTCATCACTATCAGGGCAGTGAAGAGTATGGCAAGACACATTCTTAAGATCTGTCAGCATATATACCCGACCAAAGTGGGAACCCTGGCATAATTCCGCATCTCTATTCCTTAATTCCTGAAGGAATCTGAAAATCCTGAATAATTCAAAATATTGTAGCCCCTTAGTCATCAATGCTTTTACCTTCTCCCCCAACTGTTACTGTTGGTTCAGGAGCCCATTACTAGATTCCTTCCAACACTATCCAGACCTCCTTCATCCTCTATCATGTCATAGACTGCTTCATCCAGCAACTTTCATGACTGACTTCTGGTTCTCCTTTGAGGAAAATGCTTCTCTTGCAGTCCTCACTTAATGTCAACTAATACCCCCTTTCTCAGTTCCTCTGTGACTTTCCCTGACACTTTTCCAAGCCTCGTAAGTAATACCCAGTTAGCTTTCATTTGAATTTTCATAGCATTATAAATATCACTATCAGAGTACTTAGCACATATTCAGCACAACAAAAAAAGCAGAGGGCTCATTAAATTAAACTTTTCTATATATTTTTTAAGCTCTTCCTTCTTTCCACCAACTCCTCCTGCCAGGTTATCGTGGTCATGTAAATATGAGACTAGGACAACCTGGGTAAGGCTCCTTGCTTAATTTAAGGAAAGGATGCCAGGCCCTTCTACTCTAGGCTTGGTAGAGTAGGCTGAGCTCGCCCTGCAGGAAACCATGCCAGAATTCTGGTAAACTTTATGCAAGAACGAGTAAATGAGAAACTTGTCCAGTGCCACAAGATGCCACAGAAGCCGGGCAGACAGCAAAGAGGCCACACCTACACTGCGAAAACCTATTACCAATAGCTTGGGGAAAAGAAGGGAACATACCCGGGCAAATAGCCAATCAAATCAAGATGTGGTACTAAGACCCAGCTTCAGACTGAGTAGGTCCTACATGTACTTTTGCTCTCTTTATCTTCTCTACTACCTAATATAATATGTGAGGATGAGGAATGAAATTAAATGTGTGTAATTAGTATAATTTTTGGCCTGAAAGGAATTGTGAACATGATGAAGAAGGGTTAAGGTAAGTGCGTATGTCAATAGAAAGTTCGGACATAAGGATTAGCTGTGTAACCACTGCACAGTTCCCTTATGTAATTAAGTGGCACAAGTTAAGCAGTAAATAAGAGCCTACTTCATGTGAACTTTACTTCCTCTACTTTCATATTATTCTACTATCTCGTTAAAAGGCCACAAAAATAGGGGTCTAGATTGCCAGACAGTGGTTCACGCCTATAATTCCAGCACTTTGGAAGACCTAGGCGGGCAGATCACTTGAGCCCAGGAGTTTGAAACTCCCTGGGCAACACAGCAAGATCTCATCTCTATTAAAATTTTTTAAAAATTTACTTAGGAGTGGTGGTACATGCATATATTCCTAGCTACTAGGCGGGGGCTTAGGCGGGAGGATTGCTTAAGCCCAGGAGGTTGAGGCTGCAATGATCCCTGATCATGCCACTGCATTCCAGCCTGGGTGACAGTGTGTGGGCCCTGCCTCAAAATAAACAAACAGGGGTCTAGGAGTAAACAATACTATAGTTATTTAACTGTCTGAATCCTCTATTAGAATTATGAGAAACTCAGGGGCAAGGGGTAATCAAAGGTCTATAAGCATCACAGCCAACAATATCCACTCAAAAAAATGTGTTGGAGGTGGCTACTTTGAAACCATTAAGAATAGAGGCCTACTAAATGGTAGTATGTCTTTCTTGCCTTTTCATAAAAATTACTCATCTAATCTTTACCAATGCAAAGAAATACTGGTTCATCCATGTTTGTTAACTGTACTAATTTCTGACACTAGAGAACTTAGAAGAAAGAGAGGAATGTATTAGAAAAAGAATCTTAATGGTAGAAAAATATCATGCAAAGTCTCTAAATGAATAATTCTAGGCTTCAGATACAATAAATGTCTTCTTATTATAAATGAAGGTAATTAATATATCTCAGTGATAAAAAGAGAAATGCATCAATGTGGCATTCTACATTCAGTATTACTATATACAATTAAATATTCTGTTTTTATAATCTTTTGGGAAACTAATAGATTTACTAAGGAAAGGTGGAATTAATGAGTGTTTACTGTGTCCAAGAAATTATATTTAGCTCTTTAGCTACATTATTTTATTTTTGAACTTAGAGGCAAGGTCTTGCTGTGTTGCCTAGGCTGACCTCAAACTCTTGGGCTCAAGTGATTCTCCCGCCTCAGCCTCCCACATAGCTTGGGACTACAGGTACATGTCACCAGGCCTAGTTCCAGCTACATTATTTTATTTAATACTCACAATTATCTATGAGACATGCATTACTGTCTCTTTTTTCAGATGGAGTAACTGAGGTTCAGAAAGATAAAATAACCAAGGTCACCCAGGTAGTAAGTGGCAGAGCAAGAATTCTAATACAGGTTTGACTCCAAAGTCTGCTATTTTTCACTAGTGGAACATAAAATCAGTTACTGCAAACTTGGCCCCTAAAAGAACTGAACTTATGAAATCTAGAATCTGATTAGGATAATTCTTTTATTTCCCTTAAATTTTCATAAAGATATGAGCAACAAAATTACAATTCTAGTGGCAATATAGTAGAATTAATATATCAGCTTAATTACCTTGCAGACTCATCTTCTAGTTTCTTTTTCTGTATTAGCTCTAATCTCTTTCTTTCAATTTCCTTCAACTTGTCACGTTTGATCTTAAAAAGTTGTTCAAGGGCTAACTGCTGTGTGTTATAGGTTTCTCTCAGTTCCTAAGGAGAAAAAGAAAATAAGTCAATATGTGAATGATTTGTTTGTCATATGCATTAATACGGCATTTGCATTAAAAGATAAAAATCCTAAAGCAAGTTACACTAAATTTAAAAGATTTAAAGTTTTACAAAATAACTAGATTTTAAAAACTCTGAATAAGTATTTAAATCATATAGCTCCTGAGATAAGCACATTAAAATAATCTAGTTTTGCATCAGTTCATTTCTACGGAACACAGAATCTTTAACAAGCCAATGCTTTGATTTGGTACACCATTTTCAATTAAAAAAAGCAATCCATTAAAAATATGGGGGAATAATTTGCTTGTTATAACATGTGAAGAAAAATTTTGTTCGGCCATGTTTCTGACATATGTAGTTTAACCAAGTTATTTTTATCCAATATGATCTTGAACTAATCACCAAATTATTAAATAATTCAGTTCAAAACTAAAAATGGAAAAGATATCTGCCTAAAATCATGACTACAATGAGCCAAAATAATAAAAAGTATTCCAAACAGGAATTGAAGTAAACAACTGCTTATTGAGCACCTAGTTCTATGCTAAGTGCTACAAAGGATTCCAAGGGGATCCAATACAAGGCTGACCCCCAACTCTACAGACTTTGCCTTTAAAGAATTCATAATCTCAATGTAGAGGCAAGTGCCAACATGCAGGGCAGAGGTAAATTCCTTGGTAGAAACTTGTGATTATCTGCTTAGCATTTTCTTTTCTCTTTTCTTTTTCTTCTAACAGCACCCTGCCTTCCTCTGGGAAACTGATCTTTCTGCCTTCCCCTCAACATCTTACGTGGTTTTAAAAGGTCTGCCAAACTCAGAGCTCCTCTTACTCCCACTCAGGCTGTTTATTCCTGACCTAAACAATTACAGCACCCTACTTCCCTGCTCAGAAATGACTGGTTCAAAGGACATAAGCATCATCCAGGCCAGCCCAGAACACTTTCCTGGGATTCAGATACACTGAAGTGGGGAGAAAGAAACCTTTCTTTCTTGAGCTCATTAAACTGGGATAAAGTAAAACTGGAGCTGCCTCACAATCAAATAAGACCTGGAGATAGGAATAAAATCAACTCAGGAAAAAAAGGAAGTAAAGATTAGAGACTGACGTGGACAGAACCTACACTACAGAAACTGAATGTTCAATATC
Source organism: Saimiri boliviensis (assembly GCF_048565385.1). Taxonomy (NCBI): domain Eukaryota; kingdom Metazoa; phylum Chordata; class Mammalia; order Primates; family Cebidae; genus Saimiri; species Saimiri boliviensis. The sequence goes on from NC_133449.1 coordinate 23,757,426, forward strand.
ATGGCTTGGAGACCTAGGAACTGCCCCTGTCCAGCAGCCCTTCCATGGATTCAGCTGGTAGTCTTAGGATTCTTCTAATAACCACTCATTAGCTTAACCATTTTTAACTAGATTTCTTTCATTTGGAATCTACAGAATCCTGAATAAGAGAGTAGAAAAAGGAGGCTGGAGGAAAAAAATGGGGGTGAGAAACTTAGAATAATCAAAAGAAACTTCCTGGCAAAAGCAGGAGCTAGACAATATTTGGGCAGAATGTTCTGGTAAAAAATGTTTTTTTGGTATCAACCTATACACAATAACAAAACTCCAAACTCCATTTCTTTTCAGAGATAACTATTTTATAGGTAAACCTTTCACTTGATTAAAATGGTAGATTCAATCTGAGTACAGCATGGTGTCCAGAGACTATGTCCAACATGCCTAAGCAAAACATTTACAACTTAATAATGCAAATAATAATGCAAATACTGCTTTTATAGCAAATCTTCCACAGCTCTCAGCTTCTAGGGTTTTATTTGTTGTACCTTTCTCTAAATTCTGTTGAAAAGCAGAAGAATAGAGTGGTTACAATCTATGGAGAAGCAAGGTGGTTTAGTGATAAAGAGCATGGGATTGAAATAAGACTAACAAGGCTTGACTCAAGCTCTGTATACTAGCTGTATAACCTTAGGAAAGTTATTTTATAGTTTCCTCATCAGTAAAATGAGGTTAATCACAGTGTAAGAGTGCCCAATCTTTTGGCTTCCCTGACCCATATGTAAAGAATTGCCTTGTGCCACATGTAAAATACACTAACAATAGCTGATGAGCTATACATACATACATACATACATACATACATACATACATAAAATTGCAAAAAAAATCTCATAATGTTTTAAGCAAGTTCACAAATTTGTGTGGGGCTGCATTCAAAGCTGTCCTGGGCCACATGTGGCCTGCGGGCTGTGGGTTGGGCAAGCTTGTTATGATACATGCCTCACAGAGTTGCTGTGAGGATGAGTTAATACATATAATGTGCTTATTATAGTGCAGAGCACATAGGTTCTCAATAGACATTAGCTATTATTATTGGATAAAGACATAAATGAGTAGAGTACTAAGTTTTAAAAGGAGAGTAAAAAGGAACCAAATTAATGTCTGATCTCAACAAGGCTGCCGGCTCAGCCCTCCAACTTGTCCTTTAAGACAGTGCTCTAATTCCTTACTAACCACATTCCCTCCAGTGTCAGAGTTAATGAGCTTCCTCGTGCCATCTGTATATTCCTCTATCATAGTGTCTTCCAACTGTTATGACTGCCTCCTCCACTACAGTGAGTTTCTTGACAATAGGACTGTCTTTCATCAAGGTATCTCCAGCCAACAGAGAGCCTAGTACAATATGGATATTTAATAAGTATTTATTGGACAAGTGAAAAATGCATAAACAACAGTCTATGCAAATTAGTAAGATTTGAAGAGCACCACAAAGCTTGCCAAGTATTTCTTCTCTCTGATTACAGTGATCTAAAAATTCCTAACCTTAGACCTATTCTGGGTTAAGTCACTACTTCCAGGAGGTCCTTGTTACACATAATAGTTAAGCGAGAAAAAAATAAACCAATCAGAATTCATTAAGAATTGTTCTCAATTTTTTTTTTTTTTTTTTTTTTTTAAATATGGAGTCTCCCTCTGTCATCCAGGCTGGAGTGCAATGGGATGATCTCAGCTCCCTGTAACCTCTGCCTCCTGGATTCAAGCAATTCTCCTGCCTCAGGCTGGTCGTGAACTCCTGAGCTCAGGCAAACAGCCTCCCAAAGAGGGAGCCACTGCACCCGACCAAGTTGTTTGCAATCTTAATAGAATGACAGATTATCTCTTTCACGTTAAGGAACTTCTATTACTAGTTTGCCAATAAGTTTTACTTTTAAATTCATGAATGGATATTAAATTTTATCAGATACCTTTCCCGTATCTAATAAAAGCATAATATTTTTGTCCTTTAGTCTGTTTATATAGTAAATTACATTACACTTTTCTGTATATTAAATCACCTTTGTATGGTTGAGGCAAATCCAAGTTGGTCATGATGCGTTATGTTTTTACACGTGTGTGTGTATATACACATACATGTGTGTGTGTGTATATGTATGTGTGTGTGTGTGCATACATTTCTGCATTCAGCTTTTTAGTATTGCTTCGATTTTTTTGCCTCTTTGTTAAATTGGCCTATAATTATCCTTTCTGATACTGTTCTTATCAGGTTTTGAAATGCTCATGATAGCTTCACATAATAAGCAGGAAGTATTCCCTCTTTTTCTGTATTTTGAAACAGTTGTCTAACAGTGGAATTACTTGCTGCTTCAGTAAAAACTCTGGGTTTGGATTCTCTTTTAGGGAAGATTTTAAACTACAGCATTAAAATGCTTAATGACAACAGAACTATCTAGACATTTTTTAGTCAGTTTGGAAAACTAACTTGTTCATTTAAGTTTTTATATTTGTGTGCAAAATTTTGTCAAATTATCATCTTTTAACATTTGTAAAATAGTTATATCGCCTTTACACTAGTTCTTATTTGTGCTTTCTTTTTAAAATCAGTTTTGCCAAAGGTTTGTTAATTTTATTAATCTTTAAAAGAATCAAACGTTGGCTTTCTTGATACTCCGTATTAAATGTCTGTTTCACTAATTTCCCTCACTTTCTTTGGTTTAATATGCTATCTTTTTCCTATCTTAAGTTGAACATTTAGCTTATACATTTTCTTCTTTTTTTTTTTTTTTTTTTTGAGACGGAGTTTCGCTCTTGTTACCCAGGCTGGAGTGCAATGGCGCGATCTCAGCTCACCGCAACCTCCGCCTCCTGGGTTCAGGCAATTCTCCTGCCTCAGTCTCCTGAGTAGCTGGGATTACAGGCACGCACCACCACGCCCAGCTAATTTTTTGTATTTTTAGTAGAGACGGGGTTTCACCATGTTGACCAGGATGGTCTCGATCTCTCGACCTCGTGATCCACCCGCCTCGGCCTCCCAAAGTGCTGGGATTACAGGCTTGAGCCACCGCGCCCGGCTAGCTTATATATTTTCATCCTTTTTTCCCCTAATATAACCATTTAAGGTTATTACCCTCACTACTTGGGTTGAATTTCAGCTCTTCTACTTACTAGCTTGAGTGATCTTGGGCAAGTTACTTAACTTCAAATTGAACATCTTTGTAGCACTCTAAAGTATTTTTACATAGAACGCCTACATTTGACCTTTACAACAATCCTGTAAAATAGATATTATGACTATTACTGAGGCTCAGAAGATTAAGTGACTTGCCTGAAGTCATGCAGTTTTGAACTATCTCCATGATGCCGTTCAATCCTATACCACGGATTCTACAAATCTGTTAACTTTCACTTAAATCAGATTAAATAACTAAATTATTAAAATATCTTTATTAGCTAGAAAAAAAATTAAGTGATTCAAATGAATTTAAAACAAATAGTATTTCATTTCTACTCTAATAGGAGGTGACTAACAGGCAAGAAGGATAAAGCAGCATTTTAAATAAGCAAACAGCAGGCAACATTAGTCTCAGTGAGAAGACTAACCAGTAACCTCAGTGTGACCATTCTCTCAGAGCCTGCTAAAAAAAAAAGAAAACAAAACCAAAAAACAAGAGAGATCACCTCCCTCCATATGGCTCCTGAATTCAACGAGCCATCTTAAAACTCAGTTTTATAAGAAATGTTCAGAGTAACTGAGAACTAGAAAGTAAGGCCAGAATGATGAAATCCCAATGAAAAGATATAGGACTGATGATTCTCCATGGGATTATTTCCCCATGTTCAGTTACAGAAAAAACAAAAAATATATATGCTAAGATAATGAGGATAGAATGCTACAGAATCCCTTGCTGAGCAAGAATTCAAACCATAACTCCTATTTTCAGTAATCTTCTAAGGAGGTTTGATTTGAAGCCTTGAATCTTTGAAATGGGGCTTCCTCCTTGGGCAGATACAGAACAGAAAAAATCTAGTAACTGGAATCTCCGCCCTAGTGACGGTAAACTAATTTCTTAGAACAGCCCTCCTGCCAAGAATTACAAAAGCTGAAAAAATGTGAAAACCCCTTGTTTATAGGTATTGGAGTGCTATCAAGGCAGTGAGGCCTAGGAAAGTCAAGAGGCTGGAGAGAAGGGAAGTTCAAGAGAGGTAATAGTGACATTCAGTACCACATCTCCTTGTATGCATTTGCCCACTGGTAAATCATGGCTGAGGGCATAAGAAGCAGAGCAGAGTTTCCAGCTGTGTTAAGAGGCTGGAATTCAGGAAGAAGGGTCCTGGTAACACTCTAGGTTTTTAGACCTAAGGCCACAAGGATTAGGGGTGAACAAGAAATAGAGCAGTCTGCCCCACACTGCTTGCCAGAAGCAAAAGGAAATTCTCTCTAGAGAAAAATCTCATTTGGAGTGTCAAAATATCTCTTTAATTTTTCATGCAAAAAGTCTATAATAAAAAAATTACTGAGTATGCCAGAAGTCAAAACCATATGATCAATAAGTAAGAGAAAAAACATACACTAGAAACGGTTGTACAGATAATAATTACCAGATAAGAACTTTAAAACAAAAGTGATCAAAATGTTCAAGATATCAGATAACAAGATAGAGAATTTTAGCAAAGAGCTAGAAGCTATAAAAAGGAATAAAATGAAAACTCAAGAACTAAAAAACAGAACAGAAATTAAGAACTCAAGAGATGAGTTTAAAAGCAGACTAGTCATAACTAAAGGGAGAAATATTGAACTCAAAGTGAAAATATCTAGACTGAAGCACAGAGATACAAAAGGACAGAAAACACAGAACAGAACACAAGGTGTACACCAAACAGAGTGAAAAGGTCTGACATATCTGTACTGAGTCCCAGAAGGAGAGGAGAAAAACAAATGCCGAGAAGCAATGTTTGAATAGATATCAGCCAAGAACTTTACCAAGTAACCAGTAACATCAAGTTACAGATTCAAGTAGAGCCAAGAAGAGCCCTTGGCACATCATAGTAAAACTACTGAAAGAGATAAAAAGATGCTCAAAAGCAGCCAGAGGAAAAAAAGGTTAAATTACCTTAAAGATGACAGCTGATTTCATAATATGAAAACATGAAAGTCAAAAAACAATGCAATGACATGTTCAAAGTACAGAGAGGAAATCATTCTATAATTCTATAACCACTGAAAATACTCTTCAAAAATAAAAGTGCAATAAAGACATTTTCAGAAAAACAAAAATAGGAAGAACTCATCACTAATACCGGCTTTAAAGGAAATACACTAAACACTAACGGACATTCTTCAGGCAGATGGAAAAACTCCCAGATGAAGCATGGACATACAGGAAGGAATAAGGATCAATGGAAATCTTGATAAATAAATACATGGGTACATCTAAATGAACACTGACAGAATGAAACGTTAATAATGGATTACAGAGTTTAAAATATATGACATGAATAGCACAAATGTAAGAGGCATATGGCAATACATGGAGTTAAAGTATCCAACGTCTCTGCAGTATTTGGTAAGTAGTAAAATTACTAATCTATATTAGACTTAAATAAACCAAGGCTGCATATCGTAATTTCTAGCATGCCCACCAACAGAAAAGTAAAAGAAGGTATAAGAAGCCAACAAAGAAGAAAAAAAATTGAGTTTAAAAAAACATACACGATCAGGCCAGCCACAGTGGCTCATGCCTGAAATCCCTGCACTTCGGGAGGTGGAGGTGGGTGGATCACCTGAGGTCTGGAGTTCGAGACCAGCCTGGTGAACATGGTGAAACCCCACCTCTACAAAAAATACAAAAATTATCTGGGTGTGGTGTCAGGCACCTGTAATCCCAGCTACTTGGGAGGCTGAGGCAGGAGAATCACTTAAACCTGGGAAGCAGAGGTTGCAGTGAGTCAAGATCGCACCATTGTACTCCAGCCTGGGTGACAAGAGCAAGATTCCATCTTAAAAACAAAACAAAGACAAACGAACAAACAAAATACATGGGCCAGGCATAGTGGCTCATGCCTGTAATCCCAGCACTTTGGGAGGCCGAGGTGGGTGAATCACCTAAAGTCAGGAGTTCAAGATCAGCCTGGCCAACATGGGGAAACCCCTCTCTACTAAAAACTCAAAAAATTAGCAGGGTGTTGTGGCTCGTGCCTGTAGTCCCAGCTACTTGGCAGGCTGGGACAGGAGAATCACTTGAACCTAGCTGAAAGAGCACCAGTGAACTCCAGCCCGGGTGCAGAGTGAGACTCCATTTAAAAAAAAAAATCAAAAAGTGACAAGAAAGGAAAGAGAAAGGAACATAAAACAGGTGAGACAGATAACAGAGAAAAATGGTAGATTAGGCTGGGTGTGGTGGCTCATGCCTCCCAAACTGGCTCAGCACTTTGGGAGGCCAAGGTGGGTGGATCACTAGGTCAAGAGATCAAGACCATCCTGGCCAACATGGTGAAACCCCATCTCTACTAAAAATACAAAAATTAGCTGGGCATGGTGGTGCGTGTCTGTAGTCCCAGCTACTCAGGAGGCTGAGGCAGGAGAATCACTTAAACCCAGGATACGGAAGTTGAAGTAAGCCGAGAATGCACCACTGCACTCCAGGCTGGCAACAGAGCAAGATTCCATCTCAAAAAAAAAAAAAAAGAAAAAAAGAAAAATTGGTAGATTAAATTTCAAATGTCTGTAATTACACTAAAGATAAACAGACTAAATATTCCAATTTGAAACACAAAGATAGGCCGGGCGCGGTGGCTCAAGCCTGTAATCCCAGCACTTTGGGAGGCCAAGGCGGGTGGATCATGAGGTCAGGAGATCGAGACCATCCTGGTCAACACGGTGAAACCCCGTGTCTACTAAAAATACAAAAAATTAGCTGGGCATGGTGGCACGTGCCTGTAATCCCAGCTACTCAGGAGGCTGAGGCAGGAGAATTGCCTGAACCCAGGAGGCGGAGGTTGCGGGGAGCCGAGATTGCGCCATTGCACTCCAGCCTGGGTAACAAGAGCGAAACTCCGTCTCAAAAAAAAAAAAAAAAAAAAAGAAACACAAAGATAGACTTCATTTTAAAGATCCAACTGTATGTTATTTAAAAAATACAATTTGGATGAAAAGACACAAACAGGTTTTAAGAGGATGGAAAAAAATATACCATGCTATGCTACCAAAAATAAATCTGGTGTAAACTAATATAAGAAAAAGTAGGCTTTAAGGCAAGATACATTTCTAGAGGAACATATGATAAAGGGTCCACCCACCAGGAAGCTATTAACAATTCTAAATGTGTATGCACTTAGTAATACAGCTTCAAAATCTATAAAGAAAAAAAAATAATGAAATGAAAAGAAGCAAAGACAAATCCATGATCAAAGTAGAAGATTTAATCATATCAATCTCCATAATTGATAGAAACAGACAAGAAAACCAGCAAATCCAATCATCTTGCCTTCACTCTAGAGAGCAGCATGTCTTATTCTGAGGGCCAGAGAACTTCCAAGGTTTTTATTATTATTTTTTTAATAGAATTCAGAGGTCCATGAACTTGGACAGAAACAAAATTAATCTTTACTTTCATTAACTTCTATCTTCTATCTGAAATACAGCATTTTCTTCAATTCCAAATCTAAGCAACAAACCAGTCCTATTAGCTACACTTGTGATATTTTTTTACCAACAGAAATCAGATATTTCTTGGTATATTAGATAACTCATTATGTATGTACATCACATACATTTTGACTTCAAAATGATGGTATTATTATATCTGATACTACATCTTATTATTTCATTAATATAGAAGAACATGTATTACTATATCACGAATTTCTTTTTAAAAATATTTAATGACTCTTGCGCCGGGCGCGGTGGCTCAAGCCTGTAATCCCAGCACTTTGGGAGGCCGAGGCGGGTGGATCACAAGGTCAAGAGATCGAGACCATCCTGGTCAAAGTGGTGAAACTCCGTCTCTACTAAAAATACAAAAAATTAGCTGGGCATGGTGGTGCGTGCCTGTAATCTCAGCTACTCAGGAGGCTGAGTCAGGAGAATTGCCTGAACCCAGGAGGCGGAGGTTGCGGTGAGCCGAGATCGCGCCATTGCACTCCAGCCTGGGTAACAAGAGTGAAACTCCGTCTCAAAAAAAAAAAAATTTAATGACTCTCAATTGATTTTTAAAATTATCCTATAAATTTCATTTTATGAATTTTAAATATTATTTTGAGAACAGGTCCAGGGACTTCATCAAATTGTTGACAAGTCCGTGGCATAAAAATGGTTAGGAGGCTCTGTTTTAGATACCAATATTTGTATCCCATCCCTCCAGGGAGCTCTTAAGGCCACACCTTATATTATTATATCCTACCTTGGAGAAAAAGGCGGTCCTGAAATTCTCTGAAAGAAGGAAAGAAATACTTCCTCAATCTTTATAATATTATAGATTTGGGAAATGTTTTCTCTAACATCTAATACATTGCCCATTCAAGTTTTTATTTGTAATCCAAAACACTAGCAGTTCCTTCTCCCCAATTTAGTAGCCTTATTGTCCTCTGAATAAATCAAAACCTCACCCTGCCACCTGGAGGAGTATTACTAATGTAGATTACCCCAGATCCTTGGAAGCATAGGGTTAAGACCTAACTCCTTGAAGGAAATCACAATTCTACCATTAACAGATTCTACTTTCCCACTATGGACAAGCATTTCCCCAATCATTATCTCAAGACAACAGTGGTGACTTTACAACACATTAAGGTATTTTGGAGATTCTGACAACCCCTTTCTTAAGAAGAATAACAAAAACATTTGTCTAACATCTAAGAGTTTACAAAGCATTTCCATCTATATGCCATCTCATTTAATTGTAAGACTCTGGGCAAAGAAGACAGGCAGTTATGTCAGCTTGTTTTGAAAAGGAAGAAAACAAAGTTTGGAGGGTAAATGACAAACAGTTACATAACTGGCAAGTGGCATGCATAAGACCAGACCTCACTTTTTAAGATTCCTAAGCCAGTACATTTTTCATTGTACTTCACTGTTAAAAAATGTGTGAATTTTTTTTTTTTTTTTTTTTTTTTTTTGAGACGAAGTCTCGCTTTGTCACCCAGGCTGGAGTGCAGTGGTGCAATGTTGGCTCACTGCAACCTCTGCCTCCCAGATTCAAGCTATTCTCCTGCCTCAGCCTCCCAAGCAGCTGGCACTACAGGTACCCACCATCATGCCTGGCTAATTTTTTGTATTTTTAGTAGAGACGAGGTTTCACTGTGTTGGCCAGGCTGGTCTCAAACTCCTAACCTCATGTGATCCACCCACCTTGGCCTCCCAAAGTGCTGGGATTATAGGTGTGAGCCACTGTGCCCAACCAGATGTGTGAATTTTCTTTTTTTTTGAGACGGAGTTTCGCTCTCGTTACCCAGGCTGGAGTGCAATGGCACAATTGCGACTCACCACAACCTCCGCCTCCTGGGTTCAGGCAATTCTCCTGCCTCAGCCTCCTGAGTAGCTGGGATTACAGGCATGCGCCACCATGCCCAGCTAATTTTTTGAATTTTTGGTAGAGACGGGGTTTCACCATGTTGACCAGGATGGTCTTGATCTCTTGACCTCGTGATCCACCCGCCTCAGCCTCCCAAAGTGCTGGGATTACAGGCATGAGCCACCGCGCCTGGCCCGGGAATTTCCTTAATGGCCTGTCAATGTCTCACTTTTGAATCCACTGGCCTTTTTTGTCTTGGTGTAACTTGACCAAAAAAGGAAAAATTATTATTGATTCTGTACATGCATATTGCAGGTACCAGTAAAACACAACATTCTAAGATAAATAATTTTAAATATTTTACTTTTTGTTGTCACTACAAGCAGCCTACAGGAGCGATCACCCCAGGTGCCCTACTGTCACAAATGACCACAGCATTAGAACTGTCTGTCCGCCTCCAAGACCATCAGGACCAGTTCCATCTCATCTACTGAAAAGACCTAGCCTTTCTTCTCATTCCTTATCCCTTGAATTCTTATCTCGACCGTGCTATTTATCCCTTAATCTGACCCAATCCTCTACTCATTCTCTCTTCAAAACTCTTCACTCTCCTGTAACTTCCTCTACGTGATCAGGAAACTCTCACATAGCTACAAATCTTCTTACCTCTTTGCTTTCTTGGCTGATCCCTCAGGATACTACTTTTCCTACTAGTCCTCTCAGTTTATTATCATATACTCCATTTACATCAGGGTCAGAGGACAACTATAGTATTTTCTTCATTCTTCACTGCCACTTCCAGCTGGTTATTTCCCCCTCATTCTTACCAACTCCATGCTTTTCTGGGGCTCCTACCACCCAGCAATATCATTCTCTCCTTCCTTTTTATTGTCATCTTATTAGTCACCTAGTCATTCACTCACCTCACTATTCTCTAAGTTTTTGACATCCACATAGATGATGTAATCAAAACTTCACCTCTGAGGCTGATCTCTTCACCAATGACCTATTTAACTCTACTTAATCCATAATTTCTATTATTACACCCTGAGTCTTACTATAATCAGAAACAGAACTATCATTGACCAAATATCCTATTCTTTAAGCATAAGTTCTTACCCTCTGAACGTTTTTTATACCCGGTACATCTATATCAATATGGTTTTTGTTTTGTCTTGTTTTGTTTGAGATGCAGTTTTGCTCTTGTTGCCCAGGCTGGAGTGCAATGGCATGATCTCGGCTCACTGCAACCTCTGCCTCCTGGGTTCAAGCGATTCTCCTGACTCAGCCTCCTGAGTAGCTGGGATTACAGCTAATTTTTGTATTTTTAGTAGAGACGGGGTTTCATCATGTTGGCCAGGCTGATCTCAAACTCCTGACCTCAGGTGATCGACCGGCTTCAGCCTCCCAAAGTGCAGGGATTACAGGTGTGGGCCATCGCGCCCGACCATCAATAGGTTTTCAACCTCACTGAGACCATTCTGTTGACTCCAATCATTCTCTTTCTTTATTAACATCACTTCCTCTCTTCACATCCTTCATGTTTAGTTCATATTTCAGAGTTCTCACAATGCTTTTTGTCAAGATCTGTAACTCTTTTGTCCCTCTCTCTGGGTGCATGTCTATTAAAACTCCAAACCTGTATGAACCCATGAACCTATTTCATCCGCTTTCTCTGTGCTTACACCTAAACAGCTAAACACTGATGAAGAAAAATCATACCACTAGGCATACTGCTTTCAATTTAAATATATCACCTCCAACTTCAAATAGGCATTCAACATTGCTCATCACACTTAGGTTTTCCTTTACTTAACTTGCATACCTACACTGAGATGTCTATTTCATGCCTACTTTTCTCCTGAAACTTCCCCATCTTCCATTCATTCTCCTCACTACCAGTTATAAACCTTGCCTCATTAAGTCGTCAGACTCCAGCTCTCTCATCTTTCCATCTCCAAAAAAAAAAAAAAAAAAAAATCAATGAAACGTCCTGCATCTCCACCTCTCTTCTTCTGGCCTAAGTTATGTTATGTCCTCCACTACCTGGGAAGATTCTTTCTTATGGTCCAACTTACTTCTGATTTTAAGTCTTGAAGCTGTCAATACGGGAGGGGGCCAGGATGTACTGGGTAGAGAAAGGTGGGTCCCTGGCTAGGGCTTCACCCTCAGGCCTGTACCCACAGACCTAGGTGAGAACAGGCACTCCTGCCTTCACACCTAATTGCTGCATCTTCCAAGACCACCCTGGCCTGCCACACCCCCATCCTGAGCCTATAAAAACCTAAGACCCTAGCAAGGCAGAGACACAAGCTGCTGAATGTTGTGAGGAACACATCGGCGGAAGACACAAGCAGCTGGTCGTCAAGAGCACGCTGGTGGAAGAGCACGCTGGTGGAAGAGCATGTCAACAGGCGCAGGCAAGGCAAGCAGGCCATTTTGGCCAGAGAGTCAAAAGAAGTGTCAAGTTGTGGGCCGACTCCAGGACAAAACCATCTCCCTCTGGCTCCTCCATCTGCTGAGAGCTACTTCTACTCAATAAAACCTTGCACTCATTCTCCAAGCCCATGTGTGATCCAATTATTCTAGTATACCAAGCCAAGAAACCCCAGAATACAGAAATTCCTCTGTCCTTATGATAAGGAAGGGGGTCTAATTGAGCTGAGTAACACAAACCACCTATAGATGGCAAACTAAAAGAAGACCCTGTGACACACTCCCACTGGGGCTTCAGCTGTAAACATTCATTCACCCTCAGACACTGCTGTGGGGTCAGAGTGCCACAGCCTGCCCATCTGTATGCTGCCCTAGAGGTTTGAGCCTCAGGGCACTGAAGAAGTGAGCCACACCCCCATCACATGCCCTGCAATGGGGACAAGGGAACCTTTCCCATTTCACTGTCAACTTTCTACTCTCTACTAACAAATTTAACTACATTAATATCCATCTTTTCCCCATATGTTACACTGAAAGTATTCTTTTTATATAATCCTTTTATCTGTGCTCTCCATTCTGTCTTAATCTGCTTCTTCAGGGACTTTGCTTCATCAATTACCTCCACTTTAGATTCAAACTCAATCTCTCTCTTTTCTCCCCTGCCTCCTCCTTTCTTTTCTCTTTACTATTTCCTTCAAGTCTTTCTTAAACCAAAAAAAAAAAAAAAAAAAAAAAAAAAAAGTTTTCCTTTGACCCCCACGCTCTTTTCATTCTAAGAGTTGTTGCTACTCAACCCTTCCTTAACTCCCACTCAGTCCTGATCCACCGCAATCCAGCTTCTGCTTATCACTCAAGTGAAATGGCACTTTTAGCAAGGTCTTCAAAAGTCTCCTTGTTGACAAATTTAATGGATATGTTTCTTTCTTTGTTTTAAGACAGAGCTGCATTCTTGTTCACCAGGCCAGAGTGCAATGGCTAGATCTCAGCTCACTGCAACCTCCGCCTCCCGAGTTCAAACGATTCTCCTGTCTCAGCCTCCTGAGTAGCTGGGATTACAGGCACCTGCTACTACACTCGGCTAATTTTTGGTACTTTTAGTAGAGACAGGGTTTCACCATGTCAGTCAGACTGATCTCGAACTCCTGACATCAAGTGATCTACCCACCTCACCTCCCAAAGTGCTGGGATTACAGGCCCGAGTCACTGTGCCCAACTGATGTTTTCCAGTACTATGTTAACTAATTAACTCTGTATCATTTTCCAGTGACCACAGAAGACCTCTTTTCTTGCTTTCTGTGACAACACAGTCTCCTGACTCCTCTGACCATATAGATTTCCTATCCTTTTAGTTTCCTAAATTGCTCTGATGAAAGTATCAATAAGCAGTGTAAGTCTGGAAGGCAGGAAGCAGAAGGAAGAAAGTAAAACAAGGGACAAGAATAAGTGCTGGCCTGTGGAGAATCAAATGCTAACTGAAAGAATCAGACCATATAAATGAGAACAGTCCACAAATCATCATTAAACTTCATTTTACAGACGAAGAAACTTAAGTTTATTTTCTATGCAATCCATAGCAAAAGTTCCAAAAATCATATAATCTGGTCATTCATGCCATAACCATAAAGACTAAAATATGGCTCCTCTGCTGCTACCATCTTTCCAATTTGCCCTACCTTTGCTTGGGTAACAAATGAGCTCTACTTATCATGTTTCTGTCTTCACTGTGGAATATATATGCATACAGGCAACTGCCCTATTGCCACCATCCACTTTAGTACTAAGTAGAATGTGTAGTCAAAATCTACTACGATCAGCAAGCAGTAAATATAAAGCACATTTCTTTAAGGTCTATTAAAATACAAATGTATTGACTATAGTAAATAATCTGTATGTTATACATGGCAAAGGAAACTAGTTATTTATATAAATAATTTAAACGTTTTTATCTGATGTGCAAGCATGTTTAAATATGAGGCCTGGTAACTAGGCCTGACTAAAGTTGGCCCTGAATTATTAGTTCTTTAAAATTTTCTTTATAACACTATTAGGAAGCAGCCTGGTACATATATGACATAAACTTGTCCTAGATTTCAGAAATTATTTTTATTTTAAACAATGATTTTCAGTATATGGGTAAGTTATTTAATTTCACATTTTCCTTTGAATTAACTTAGTAATCAGCTCATCAGTCAACTCACTCACAGGGATGTTGTAAAGGAACCACGCTATATTTCTAAGGAACCAGGCTATATTTCTAAGTATCTTGGGCGTCTTTTGAGAAAGGTCACTGTGGGCAATTTTACTAATTTCTGGCATTAGACTCAGGCAGTTAGATAGCAGAAGGATATTCAAGCAAGCAGAAAGAGAAAGGTTTATATTGTATATGTTACTTCAAACAAAGATACTCAGATAAAGGCAAAGAATAGTATAGTTTTAAAAAAATAAAACAGTAAAGTAACTCAAAGAAAAGAAGCTAGATATTAGAAAATAACCTTAAGTAAGAGGAAGAGGTTGTTGAGACAGCTTAGCAGAGACAAAAGGCACTGAAGAACAGAGTCATCCATATTCCCACACTGTAAGATAAGGCAGATAAAAAGCCAATTAAACTATGTACAGATTTTTTCTTTCTTTTTCTTTTTCTTTTTTTTTTGAGACGGAGATTCGCTCTGTTGCCAGGCTGGAGTGTAGTGGCGCAATCTCGGCTCACGGCAACCTCCACCTCCTGGGTTCAAGCGATTCTCCTGCCTCAGTCTCCCAAGTAGCTGGGACTACTGGCACGTGCCACCATGCTCAGTTAATTTTTATATTTTTAGTGGAGATGGGGTTTCACCATGTTGGTCAGGATGGTCTCGATCTCTTGACCTTGTGATCTGCCCGCCTTGGTCTCCCAAAGTGCTGGGATTACAGGTGTGAGCCACCGCACCCAGCTATGTACAGGTTTTTTTTTTTTTTTTTTTTTTTTTTTTTTTTTTTTAAAAAAAAGAAATAATATAGGGAAGATAAGTTGGCTGGCTTGTCTAACCAGCTATGACAAATTTTTGGTTTTCTATCAAGTTTTTTCTACTGAATATATGCTTGTGTAAAGCGTATTATTAACACTGTTCACCTCAAATTCCCCTTCCTTACCTGAAGCCACCATGTTGTCCTTTCTTTGGCATGCTGTTTACTCTACATTTAGTGTTAATGTTATTCTAAATAAGTCAGCATGATAAAAGTCATATAAAGAGACAGGTTTCTTACAGAAAAGCTTTATGAAAAGCTTTATTTCTTACAGAAAATACTTTATGCTCTGGGAACTTTATATTGTTAGCAAAGGAAAAACTGAGACTATTCCCAAATTTACGTTCTACGCCATTAATCTGGTTTTTAGTTTCTTTCATAGGTATGGCTTCAGTATACAATGAATACTGGGGTGAATGATAAGCAGACAGTCTATGTTTTAGACATCTTCTCTGTCACAGCAGCAAACAATGAATCATGAACCTGCTTTTCATGTAAAGTTTATAGTGCCAGATTCTGTTCTAGATTTCAATAATTATTGCATTATTTAACAAAGATTAATTAAATTACACTATAACAAGAAAAAAAGTGTGTTATAAGAGCCTCTACCATCTGAACTATTTTCCATTTTTCCCATTTTTGGAAATTGCCAAGGATCACGTTGGCTGAGATCAGTTCTGTAGTACTGACAAAGGCAATTGTTCTGGAAATGTATAGATGCCAATACAAACAGCACATAGTTGTCAAAAACTGGAAACTGTGATAAAGTATGAAAAAAATTCTGATACAGTTGAAATTATAAATTATAAAAATGTAATACATATAATAATAGCTTTGGTTATTTATTCTATTAAATCAAAATAATGAAGGTAAGAAGGCAGTTACCTAAAAATAAATAGTATCAAAAATAAATACCTTTAGTTGATTGTTAAAAGAATCCATTTCTGATAGCTTAGATGCAGTTTCTTTCTCAAGAGCATCTAATTGTTCTTTAAGTCTTTGGCATAATTCTTCCTTTTCTAATGATTTTTTATGAAGTAAACTGATCCCTGAATCTGAAAAACAAATATCAGACAGTTTACATTTCATAGAAGTTCACATGCCATTACCAGCATGCCATTTACTGTTTGGTCAAATTGGTGCAACTAGATCAATACAAAGGATGTATACACACAATGTAAACCAGTAGAAAAGAAAACATTCAGTTATTATTTCCACTTTCCAGATTATTTGCTGGAAAGAGTGTCAGAGGAAACAGCCATAAGCCTTGGTTCCGCATTCAAAAGGACTAGGACCTGAAGTGAAATTCCACTTTAAGAAAGATGCTTCACCAATTGAATCCTCAGTCTTTTCATCTATTCAGTGAGCATTATACTACATTAAATGAGGTGATGAATATAAAGTCATTGCATACTCTGGCCCACAGTTAATAATTAATAGAAGTTATAAAGTAGCTTTCCATTTATTCTTAGTGCTCCTAACAACAGAAAAATAGTCACAGCAAAGATTCAATAAATATTACTAACTGGATTATTTAGTAACATTATTTTAGGAGGTAAGAACAGAAGGTTTCATTTTATATTATCTTTTTTTACATATTCATGCAGGGACAGAGAAACCAGATGGAAATATATAATGCAGAATACATTACAATAAATTAAAATAGCAATATTATCTGTTTAAATGTCTATGTTTAACTTTGTAATATTTTTAAAAGAAGTATAAAATTTAAATAAAATGAAACATATAGAGTAAAAAATTAAAAGACCTCCATCTCAACTTCAAGTTCATTCCCCTTTTAGGCATTTTCATTTAGATGCATACGTATTCAACTTCTATTTCCATGGGTTTTCTTTCTTTTTTTCTTTTTTACATCCTGCAAGCCCTCATCACGGGTTTTAATAGAATCATATTGTCTACATTGCTGTGCAACTTGTTTTTTTAATTTAATAAGGTATCAATCAGGACAAACAGATCTAGTTCATTCTTTTAAACTGCTCCACGGTAGTCTACATTCTGGCTACTGCATAATTTATATTACTACCTTTCTGATTGGCATGGTTAGATGTTGGTCTACCCACTGACCAACATCTACCCATTTTTCCCTCCCCATGACCACTGGTAACCAGTCTCCTATTCTCAGTTTCTGCACAGTAATTCAACCTTTTAGATTTTATATGTTGAGATCATGTAATATTTGTCTTTCTGTAACTGACTTACTGCATTTAGCATAAGGGAGTGCAAATATCTCTTTGAGTTAATAATTTTGTTTCCTTTGAATATATATCCAGAAGTGAGACTGCTGGATAATACAAGAGTTCTATCTTAATTTTTTTAGAAACCTTCCTACTGTTTTCCATAACAGCTATAACAATTTACATTCCTCCAACAGTGTACACAGGTTCCCTTGTCCCCATATCCTCACTACCACTCACTATCTCTGATCTTTTTGATAACAGCCATCCTAACAGGTGTGAGGTAATATAATATTTCAATGTGGTTCAGACTTGCATCTCCCTGATGATTAATAATGTTGAGTACCCTTTAAAATACTTATGTAACATTGTTATGTCTTCTTTGGAGAAATGTCTACTCAGGTCCTTTGCCCATTTTGAAACTGGGCTTCTTGTTTTTCGGTACTGAGTTATATATATTCCTTATATTTTGGATATTAACCCTTATCATATATGGCTCACAAATATTTTCTCCCATTCCATTGACTGCCTTTTCATCTTGCTGATTGTCTCCTTTACTGTGCAGAAGCTTTTTAGTTTGATGTAGTCCACCTGTTTATTTTTGTTTCCTGAGCTTTTGGTGTAATATCCAAAAAAATCATTGCCAAGGCCAATGTCAAGGAGCTTCTATGTTTTCTTCTAGGAGTTCAGAGCTGATTTTTGAGTATGGTATAAGAGTCCAATTTCATTCTTTTGCAGGTGGGTATCCAATTTCCCCAATACCACTTACTGAAGTGGCTATCCTTTCCCCATTGTGTCTTCTTGGTGCCCTTGTCAAAAATTAATTGACCATATATACTTGGGCTTATTTCTGGGCTCTCTATTCTATTTCATAAGTCTATATGTCTTGTAATTGATAAAAAATTGTATATATATTAGAAGCATGTTGTTCTGAAATATGTATACATTATGAAATGTATATATTTCATATATGCATTATGTCATCTGGGCTCTCTATTCTATTCCGTAAGTCTATATGTCTTTTCGAATCGACAAAAAAACTGTATATATAGCATGCATGTTGTTTTGAAACATGTATATATTGTAAAAGCTAATCAACATATGCATTTCCTCACATACTGTATGTATTCCCTTTTTTGTGCCATTTTTGTGGTGAGAACACTTAAAAATCTATTCTCTTAGCAACTTTCAAGAATATAATGCACTGTTACTAACTACAGTCACCAGGTTGCACAATAGATTTCTTGAACTTATTCGTCCTATCTAACTGAAATGCTGTATCCTTTGAGCAACACCTCAGCAATCCCTTTCTCCTCCACCAGCTCTAGTAGCCACCTACTCTCTACTTTTATGAATATATACACTCTACAAATAAATCAAATCATGCTGTATTTGTCTTTCTATGCCTGGCTTATTTCACTTAACGTAATATCCTGCAGGTTCATCCATGTTGTCCCTATGTCTTTTTTATGCCAGTAACATACTGTTCTGATTACTATGGCTTTATAGTATTTGCAAACAGGCAGTGTGATGCATCCAACTTTGTTTTTCTTTCTCAAGATTGCATTACCTATTTGGAGTCTTGTGTAATTCCATATACATTTTAGAATTGCTTTTTCTACTTCTATGAAAACGCTATTGGAATTTTGATAGGGATTGTGTTGAATCTGTATACTGCTTTGGATAGTACAGATATTTTTAAAATATTAATTCTTCCAATACATGAACATGGATTATCTTTCCATTTGTTTATCTCTTTTTCAATTTCTTCCATCAATGTTCTACAGTTTTCAGTTACAGATCTTTCCCCTCCTTGGTCAAATTTATTCCTAAGTATTTAATTATTTTTGATGCTGTCATGAATGATATTGTATTTTTTACTTCTTTGTTGAATAGATTGTTATTGGTGTAAAAGAATGCAACTGATTTTTGTATGTCGATTTTGTATCCTACAACTTAATTCATTTATTAGTTCTAAGTTTCACTGTGGAGTCTAGAGTTTTCAACACGTAGGATCCTGTCATCTGCAAACAGGGATAATTATACTACTTCTTTTACAATTTGAATGTCTTTTATTTCTTTTTCTTGTCTGAGTAGTCTTGTTAGTACTTCCAGTATTATGTTGAACAGAAGTGGTGAAAGAGCATATCCCTACCTCGTACCAGATCTTAGATAAAAGCTTATCCAACCTACAGGCCACAGGCCGCATGCAGCCCAGGATGGCTTTCAATGTAGCCCAACACAAATTCATAAACTTTTTAAAAACATTAGGAGAGTTTTTTTGTTGTTGTTTTTTGTTTTTTTTTTAAAGCACTCATCAGCTATCATCAGTGTTAGTGAATTTTATGTGTGGCCCAAGCCAACTCTTCTTCCAATGTGACACAGGGAAGCCAAAAGATTGGACACTCTGTGTTAGATGAAAAGCCTTCAGTTTCCCATTGATTATGATAGCTGTGAGCTTTTCACAAACTGCCTTTATTATGTTGAAGAAATTTCCTTCTATATCTATTTTTTGAGAGTTTTTAGCATGATAGGATGTTAAACTTTGTCCAATACTCATTCTGTTATTTACTGAGATGATCATGTGGTTCTTAGATTTTTATCTTTAATTCTGTTAAGGTACACTTTAAATTTTGATAGAAATCACCAAACTATTATTCCAAAAAGCTGCACCAACTTACGAAATCAACAGTACCTGTTTCTGTAAACTCTCATCTACACTGGATATTATCAATCTTTTTTCATTTTCGCTAAATGGCAAAAAAGAAACCTAATTGTTATTTTAATTTGTATTTTCTTGATAACCAGTGAAGTCAAAGAAACATTTATTTATGTTTCTGGCCATAGTCTTGAACTGTCAAGTCTAATCCTTTGCCTTTATTTTTCTATTTGGTTGCCTTAATTTTTTGATTTGCAGAAGCTCTAAATTCGTCATTTTTTTTTTTTTTTTGAGATGGAGTATTGCTCTGTCTTCAGGATGAAGTACAGTGGTGCGATCTCAGCTCACTGCAGTCTCAGCTCACTGCACTCTCTGCCTTCTGGGTTCAAGGCAGGAGTTCAAACTCCTGCATCCCGAGCAGCTGGGACTACATGTGCATGCCACCACTCCCAGCTAATTTTTCTATTTTTAGTAGAGACGGGGTTTCACCATGTTGGCCAGGATGGTATCAATCTCTTTACCTTGTGATCTCCCCTCTTGGCCTCTCAAAGTGCTGGGATAACAGGCATGAGCCACTGCACCCCGCCTGAAGTTCTAAATTCTCGTATTACATGTATCTCAAAATTTTTAGTGTTTATGCTGTCTTTCATTACGGCATTTTCATTTTTAAAACATCAAATCTGTAAATATTTTTCTTTATGACTCATATATTGTTTTTTGTTTTTTTTTTTTGAGACGGAGTTTCGCTCTTGTTACCCAGGCTGGAGTGCAATGGCGCGATCTCGGCTCACCGCAACCTCCGCCTCCTGGGTTCAGGCAATTCTCCTGCCTCAGCCTCCTGAGTAGCTGGGATTATAGGCACGCACCACCATGCCCAGCTAATTTTTTTTGTATTTTTTAGTAGAGACGGGGTTTCACCATGTTGACCAGGATGGTCTCGATCTCTTGACCTTGTGATCCACCCGCCTCGGCCTCCCAAAGTGCTGGGATTACAGGCTTGAGCCACCACGCCCGGCCATTGTTTAAAGAGACTTCCCTCACACCAAGATTATAAAAATATTTTCCTGTTTCAAAATATTTTTTCTTAAGTTGTTATGTTTAGCCTCCTAATTTACCTAGAATTTAGTTCTGTACATAGAGAGTGGTAAAAAGCTCCCCTGCAACTTTTCAGATAATCAACTGTCTCCCAAATCACTTACTGAAAGCCCATCCTTTCCCCACTGACGTTAAGGGCCAATTTGATCTTATCCTAAGTTGACATATATGCATGGGCTATTTTCTAGACTCTTATTCTATTCCATTGTTCTATTTTTCTATTTCTGATCAATAACATACTATTTTAGGCACTCTTTCATATCTTATGTTTTGATACCTGATAGCATTAGTCTCCTCCCCTCTACCAAAGTTTTTCTCAGTTTTGCCTAATCTTGAACAATTTACTTTCTAGGTGAATTTGTCAGTTATCTTGCAGTGTTTCATTTTAAAAAAACCCAAAAAGAACTGAATATATGAATTAGAAGAGACCTGATACAGTATTGATGTATATAGTAAAGTATAATATTAAGCTAGTTCATTTAGGAACATAAATGTCTCTAGTTATTCAGGAATCTTTTTGTTTGTTTGTTTTTGAGACAGTCTCACTCTATTGCCCAGGCCGAAGTGCAGTGGCACCATCTAGGCTCACTCCAACCTCTGCCTCCCATGTTCAAGTGATTCTCATGCCTTTAGCCCTCTCAAGTAGCTGGGACCATAGCTACTTTGTATTTTTAGTAGTGATGGGTTTTCACCATGTTAGCCAAGCTGGTCTCAAACTCCTAACTTCAAGTGATCTGCCCACCTCAGCATCCTAAAGTCCTGGGATTACAGGCAAGAGCCACTGTGCCCAGCCTATTCAGGAATCTTTCATGTCTATCAGCAAAGTGTTATAGCTGCATATTTCTTCTTTATTCAAAACAGTGTATATCACTAATAATGCATTGTCTTAATACCAAATTTGAAGATATATACATGAGCACTATGTTGCGTAACTGGAAGATAAGACAAAGAGACAACATGGTAGTATAGTGGGCTTTACAGTCAGATATAAATTTGAGTACTACGACTATACCATCCTGGGTAACTACTTAATCTCTCTGAACCTCAGTTTTCCTGAGCTGCACAATGGGAATAATAACTACACCACGGGGTTATTGTAAAGATTAAAGGAAAGAATGTATCAAAACTGACTCAGTGCTTGGCACATGGTTGGTAATCTTAAATGGCAATGGTGAGAGGAATCTAAGGGATACAAGGTACTTTTCAAATCCTACATAAAAGCTTCCTATTTTGACTTGGACTATGGCTAAATAAATAAAAGCTGAACTGGATTACACTCCACAGAGAAAGAACAGTCCCATCAGCTCCTCAATAAGACATTTTCTACATTTTATTCACAATTCAAATAGGAATAATGACAACAATAACAACAATACTGAAGATATATTTCTGCCACTGCACAGATCAGGTGGGTTGGCTCACCCTGCCTCTGGAATGCCTGTGTAGGCATGAGGTCGGGGCTAATATACTTTGAACAGAAAAGAATCAAGTGTAAGGAACACTGAGCAGAGAAATGGACAGACCACATCAGTGGAAGGGAGGAGACACAATAAAAATAGTTCACAAGAGTGAACTTTATTTCTGATATTTCCTCCACATGAAGGGCCCCGCATTAGCCCAACAATCCCAGCTTCTTTCCTTCCTTTCACTAACTGGTGAGCTCAAGATAAGGACATAGGAATATACAACCCAGACTCCACCTAGCCCTTGTGCTCTAGAGACTAAACTGCCCACAGGAAACCTCCATTCTACTTTGTTCATGCATCCAATGTTTTATGTTTTATAGGTACAACTATACCACCCACAGATAAGACCATGCTGTCTAAAATCAGCTTCATCAATAATAAGGCGGTGATTTGGTCTCTCATATGTCTTGCTCCTTTGCCTTATTTCTTAATTTGTTCAGAACTTGGGCAAAGAAAGGGATACTATTTATTGAACCTCCTAAACAGCCAAAAGTATAATAACGAGACATACAATGGAATAACTGACATGACAGACTCAATGAGTGAAATTCAGGATACTTTAGTCAGCTGTAACACATCTGCAGATTTACTTTTCTTTAAATAAATCTTGTTTCTGATATGCTTTTATTGGCATGATATCCAATATAGAGAATTTTTTTTCTCTTTGAGACCTGAGCCAAAAAAAAAAAAAAAAGTTACAATCCCACAAATTATCTTAGAATGTTTTGCTCCACAGATGTCAGAGGGCCAAGATGGTAAAATTCTTTGTATGAAGCAGAGTTACAGAATGCAAAGGTCTGGGTAGGGCACACCATCCTATTAAAGCCTATGATTGCTGCATGCTAACACCCTAGAATCCCAGGTGCAGCCCCAGAGTATAAAGCCTCCTCCTGAACAGTTCTTTAAAATCAGTGCAGGACTTTTCAAAATATACACGTAGTCCTGCGTTAGAGCCAAATTTAGACCTTATAGTTTAACATTTTATTTGATTGATATTTCAGTTATATAAATAAAAATATTATCATCTACTTCTTATTCCTAAACAATGCTCTAACATCCAGTCAAGCATGGGGACTCATGCCTGTAATCTAAGCACTTTGGGAAGCTGCGGTGCATGGATCACCTGAGGTTGGGAGTACCAGCCTGACCAACATGGAGAAACCCCTTCTCTACTAAAAATACAAAATTAGCTGGGCATGGTGGCACATCCCTATAATCCCAGCTGCTCTGGAGGCTGAGGCAGGAGAATTGCTTGAACCTGGAAGGCCAAGGTTGTGGTGAGCCAAGATCACACCACTGCATTCCAGCCTGGGCAACAAGAGCAAACTCTATCTCAAAAAAAAACCAAAAAACAAAAACAATGCTCTAACATATGGGATGGTATTTTTCACATTATTTTGAAATTTTAAACTTACAGGCAAAAGGTGTTATTTATAACGGAATACTTTTTTTAACTTTAAAAATGTAACAATGTGACTGATACAGTCATTCAGAGAAGAATAAAAGTAATCAGACAAACCTTAGAGACTTACCAGGTGTGTTACTGAACTGCATGTTTTTAATTCTTTCATTTAATAATTGCTTCTCAGGTACCAGATAGATAAGCTTATTCTGATATTCCTTATAAAAAGAAAAAACAGTACCTGATTAAAATGTTATAATATTGTCCAAGAATTTTTTTGAAAACTTCAAAACAGGATTTACTCATCTTTGAAACTTATTATAGAAATAATACATAGCTATAAACTGCTTACAACTTAGAATCGACTAGGATGGAATTATGCATGATTTTAAAAAGAAATATCTGAGCCAAAATCAATTTTGAGTGACTGGCTGAAATTAAAAGGTAGGGAAGAAGGCCTTTGTAAATGGAGTGTGTCTAGAAGCTTACAATTTTCAGCTTACTGATGAATGACAGCAGACCTGCACTAGATGGTGTGTGTAAGCATGCCATGACACTCCAGGATCAATATGCGTATATCAAAGAGGGACTAAAAGCTGGGTGCAGTGGCTCATGCCTGTAATCTCAGCACTTTGGGAGGCCGAGGTGGGTGGATCACTTGAGGCCAGAAGTTCGAGACCAGCCGTCAACATGGTGACTGAAAATGCAAAAAATTAGCCAGGCGTGGTGGTGGGTGCCTGTAATCCCAGCTACTCAGGAGAGTGAGGCAGGAGAATCACTTGAGCCTGGGAGGCAGAAGTTGCAATGAACCAAGAGCATGCCACTGCACTCAAGCCTGGGTGACAGAGAAAAAAAAAGAGGGACTAAAAACTAGAAAAGCAAGTTTGAATCAAATAGAAAATATTTTTGGCTTCTGTTTATCTCTGCTGTAACAATGCAAAATGACTGATTAATTGCCAGTCAGTGCAGTAAGAGAAACTGGGTAAGAGAACTCTAGAGATGCAGAATGCTTCCCCAGCCCTGTTCTGCAAATAATTATTATTGAAGCAGATCCTACCATACAAGTAAAGAAGAGAATTACCAGGACCCCAAGGGACATATTCAAGTTCTCATCATAATTTTAAAAAGAATAATTTTAAGTCAAAATTTCCTAAAAGAAGTAACAATAACCTTATTTTAATGTATGTTATGGTCTGATGTTGGTATCTCTCCAACATTCATATGTTGGAACCTAACTCTCAATGCAATACTATTAAGAAGCGGGGCTTTCGGAGGCTCCACACTGATGAATGGGAAGGCTGTCCTTAGAAAAGAAGTTGAAGGGACTGCCTTACCCTTTCTGCATGTAAAGACGCAGTAAGAAGGCACTAGTTTTAAAGTAGACAGCAAGCCCTCATCAGACACTGAAACTGCTAGCATCTTGATCTTGGACTTCTCAGTCTCTAGAACTATGAGTAATAAATTTCTGTTTGTAAATTACTCAGTCTAAGGTCTTTTGTTATAGCAGAAGTAATGAACTAAGAAATGCATAAACATTGTTAAAAGAGTTAAAACTCAGAGTAATAAATGTCTACATACACATATATATTAAGCAAAACTTAACCTGATGTATAGCAGAGTTTTAGCAGGTCTATGGACTTTACTGATGTTGATACATGATTGTGTGTATTTATATCACAAGTCTATCACAGACTCAACGGTTCCTGACCCCCAAAACAAAACTCTGTTAGAAGAACTGTTAATTGCACATGTTTAAGAAGAATTTAGCAGTGAAGGACTTACCTGAAGTTCCTGTAGAAGTTGCTTGATTTCCGTAATTTCCAGGTCACACTGCTTATCCAGAACTTCCAGCTCTGTCTTTTGAGTTTGCTTTTTGAGTCGGACATCCTGAAGTTTGCCTGAGATCTGCTGATGTTTGCCATTCTATAGGAAGATCATATAAATATACAGTAACATAAAATGCTAATAGGAAATGTTTCTATTAGGAGAATAATATTTTTAGCTAAATTTTAAAATCTTAGTTACTATTCATATTCAGTCTCAAATAAATGCCTAAAACCAGGTGGAATGTGTTTCAGAGTTGTGTCTGTTAACTCAAGTTATTAGCAGGAAACACAGCATTCTCAGAGTGCAAGAGCCCATATGTTAGCATGGGAAAGCAGAAACATACCACATTGAATTTTTTTCTGAATTCAGCATTAATTAGACAATATTAATTAACAATATCAGAGACACTCTCAAAGAATAATGAGGAGGAATAAATATTTGCATGTGATACCTAGTATTACCTTCTCTGAACTTCTATTTCTAACCTAAATATTGCCATCTAATTTCCTCTAATTAAACAGTGCCCAGGAGGAATGTTTTGGAAACAGTTCTGTTCTATATAATATTATTCTCCTTTTTTCCTCTTCTGCAAAGAAATCAAACCAAAAAGCAGAGATTCTCAATGGGGCCTAAGAAGAAGGGTGACATGGGGGCTTATGGGCTAAACTATGTCCCCCAAAATTCATACATTAAAGTCCTAAGCCCCAGTACCTCAGAATGTGATATTTGGAGACAGGATCTTTAAAGAGATGATTAAGGTTAAACAAAGTCATATGGGTGGACCCTAATCCAATCTAACTGGTGTCCTTATAAGACGTGAAAATCTGAACACAAAAGGCATCAGAGATAAATGCACTCAGTCTAAGGTCTTAAACATATTTTTAAAGTAAGTCATCAACCAAATAAAATGTTATACTGTAATCACATAAGATATAAATCTGGCTCTACTACAGGACTAGGCAGGCATTTTTGCAAAACCCTAGTATATGATCAGGTTAGGCTCATGGGATTCTAGGGTTGTGGCAGAATAGTGCCAGATCTTTTATATCTTCTCACCATGTATTTCAAACAAAGTCTTTTAACAACTTGACCCTCTAACATCTGATGTGTAAAAACTGCTTAGTGGCCAGTACTAGCTAAGAACTATAATCCTCAGAGCTAGAATTCTAAGAGATTATTTAGGTCAGCAGTTTTAAATCAGTTGTCTTTTTAATAGTAGAATCCTTTTTTTCCCAAGCAAATCTTGAGTGAAACCCCAAGAAAAATAAAGCACATAAATGTCAAGCCTCTCTGTTGTGAAGTGTGGCAAGAGTTGGGGAGAGAAGATCACTGCTCTGCTGCCTGAGCTTTCCCTCTCTTGCCTCTGCTTAGTCCTCCTCAGACCATCTTCCAGAGACCAATCTGAAAACAGAATCACTGAACTAACACAACTCTTTATTTCATACAAGGGAAAAGTGAGGCACAGAGAAGAGAAATGTCTTGCCCAAGGGTACACAGTTCATCAGCATCTGAACTGATGCTACAACATAATCCTCAGCATTTTAAGTCATTATCCTTTTTTCAGTAAACTATATTGTATAGGCTGTTTTCTATGAAAATGTGACTATTTCATCACATTAAGACATAACTAATTCATGAGAGATTTTAAAACACAATTACATTTTTCTTTTTCTTTTTTTTGAGATGGAGTCTCCTCTGTCACTCAGCCTGGAGTGCAGTGGCATGATCTTGGCTCACTGCAACCTCCACCTCCTGGGTTCAAGTGATTCTCCTGCCTCAGCCTCCCAAGCAGCTACAATTACAGGTACCTGCCACTACCCACCATGGCTGGATACTTTTTTTGCATTTTTTTTTTTAGTAGAGGCAGGGTTTCACCATGTTGACCAGGCTGATTTCAAACTCCTGACCTCAGTTGATCTGCCTGCCTTGGCCTCCTGAAGTGCTAGGATTACAGGTGTGAGCCACCACACCCAGCCCATAATTACATTTCTCAACAGGTAGCCCTAGCATCATTCAGAGAAACTTCACTTAAAACTTTAGCCGTACCAGTGCTTCCAACTCAAGATGAAGACTCTTCTTTTTAGAGTTTAACCTGACAATTTCTTCTTGTTCTCTATTCTTTTGATTGAGAAGCTCCTGTCGTCGAATTCTCTCCCATTCTAAGCGACGCTGTCGTTCAAGTTCCTGTTTTGCTGCCTGAAAAAAAGGAATCGAAGTTAACTTTTAAACTAAAAATTTTGCATGATTCAAAAACTGGGAAGACAAAAATAAAAGTTAGGCAGAGATTAGCACTTAGTGGCTATAGTGCCTAAGGATAGCTAGGCAAATCCAGTTTTATTAATGGGCCTAAAGATTTTCAAAAATGTGGCTTCATCTATTGGATTTTTCTGATCATACCTTTTTTTTTCTAGACAGCGTCTCACTCTTTCACCCAGACTGTAGTGCAGTGGCACCATCTTGGCTCACTGCAACCTCTGCCACCTGGGCTCAAGTGATTCTCCTGCCTCAGCTCCCCAAGTAGTTGGGATTACAGGCACAAGCCACAACACCTGGCTAATTTTTGTATTTTTTTGTAGAGACGGGGATTCTTCATGTTATCCAGGTTGGAAGACCACCCTTTTGTTAGAGCCATTTTTTTCTTAATAAGTTAAAGGATGACTTCATAAATATTAACACGAATAATTACCCCTCTATTCTGATATCGGGGGAAAAATATCTATTTACATTATTTCAGTGCACAATAACTTACTGTGCTCCATCCCTGGCCCTTTAAAACACAGCTAGTCCTCCTAGGGACCCTTCTTCTCCAGCAACACTATCCCAAAGACCTGTACAAGCCCATCCTCTTGATTCCACTCTAGAGAGACTTTCAACGCCCCACTCTCATCTTTCTGTCTCTCCAATTCCCTGGACTCTTAATCTGGATCCTAAACTTGCTTTCATCTAACGACTTGCTCAGCTGGCTAACTAACCTTACCTCCTCACTCAACTTAGCTCTGCAGTCAATCCTCCTTTGATTGAGATCTCATCTGCTGAGGATGTTTTCTTTACCACTTACCAGTTCTAAAAACTCCTTATGTGCAAAAACTCTCTTTCCCTCCTCAAGGGAAGGAAGAATCAGATTTGTATAGGATAAGAATGAAATGATGCAGAGCAAAAGGCTAAAAAAATTCAAAAAGATTTTTTTATCAAATGAAATACAGTCACTGATTAAATGTAATGATTTTCTTAAGAAGTAAAAATACTTAAAAATAACCTCTCGTCTTTCTATCTCTTTTCTCCTTTCTTCCTCTCGTTGTCTCTCCAATTCCCGCTGCTTCTCCAAGCGTTTTTCTAATTCAAGTTGTTTCTTCCATTCTTGTTCTTGTAATTCTCTCTGTTTCCGTTCCCACTCTTCCTTTTCTTTCTGGGCTTTACGTTCTGCCTCCCTCTGCTGCTGCTCCATCAAAGCTTGGCGTCGCTTCTCCAGCTCCATGTTCCCTCGTTCATAGTTGGCTTTCCGTTTGTCCTCAAAAGTAACTGAACAAGGTATGCCATCAGCATCTGCACACATTAAGAGCCTACAGAACCTGTACTCTGGTTTCAACATACTCATGCCTTCTGATTGTTTGAGTGCTATTAGTATTTGAATACTTCTCCTAAGGATAATTTTAACTCAAATAATAAATGGAAAAATATCTACATTCTTCAAGGACATTCATTTTTAGAAAAACAAATTTTTAGGTTTGAATCCATTCAGGAGAACTATTTTCATAAACTTGCCAATAAAAATATCTTTTCGGTCAGGAACGGTGGCTCACGCCTGTAATCCCAGCACTTCGAGAGGCCAAGGCAGGCAGATCACAAGGTCAGAAGCTCAAGACTAGCCTGGCCAACATGGTGAAACCCCATCTCTGCTAAAAATATCAAAAATTAGCCAGGTGTAGTGGTGGGCACCTGTAATTCCAGCTACTCAGGAGGCTGAGATAAGAGAGTCACTTGAACCCAGGAGGGACAGGTTGCAGTGAGCTGAGATCGCACCATTGCACTCCAGCCTAGGTAATGAGAGCGAAACTCTCTCTCAAAAAACAAAGAAAAAGAAAAAACTTTTTCAACTTTTTTCCTCAGTTTTCTTCAAGGATGATCAAAGTTGTGTAGTTATACATTGGGTTTGATGTCATTAACTTTCTAATATATTAGAACAACTACAAATGTATTCTTTCAACCAGTATTTAAACTTTTTTTAAAGGTAAAGATTTCATTACAAAGTTTGCTCTAATAACTCAGCCTACAGTGGGAGAAATACTTTAAACTCAGATGTCTACAACCCTGTCAAATACATATATTGTCTTTTCTTCCTTCAAACTCTTCTCATTTTGACCATCTTAATTTTATCAATATTAAAATCCATCCCATCTATCAAATATTTTCTCATATAGCACATAAAATATTAAAAACATAAAAATTCTAAATATCAGTTACATTTAGAGGTAGAATTTAAGAACTCAGTATAAATATACAACTTTGACACTCAATGACACCTGGTAATTTCTTCTGAGGTTCCTCTTCTTTCATTTTCTGATATGATGGCAGAGTTCCATTAATGGAATCAATTTGCTTTCCTCCTCTAAAAAAAAGCAAACAACAAAGTTAGCATCATGTAGTCTGGACATTTTCAGACTAGATTATATAGACTACCAGTGATTAAAGCAATTTGATACTGAAAATATAAAGATATTTAAAACAGTTTGGTTTGTTGTTACAATATATAGCAGGATATGGATAGTCAAGACAGAGAAATCTGGATTCGAATCATGGTTCAGCTAATTTTTGTTCTTGGGCAAGTGTTTCTTTATCTCTTTAGTCAATAGCTTCCTTTAGCATAACATGATGAAAACACCCCCCCCCCCTCCTTTATTTTTTTTGAAGCAGAATATTGCTCTGCTCCCCAGGATAGAATACTGTGGCATAATCACAACTCACTGCAGCCTCAAACTCCTATGGTCTAGTGATCCTCCTGTTCCAGCTTCCCAAGTAGCTAGGACTACAGGCACACACCACCACATCTGGTTATTTTTATTTTTGTTGAGACAGGGTCTCACTATGTTGTCCAGGATGGTCCTGAACTCCTGGCCTCATGTCATCCTCCCACTTCGGCCTCCCAAAGTGTTATGATTACAGGTGTAAGCTGCCATGCCTGGCCCACACCTACTATTACGTACTCCTTTCCAGTTTAACTCATTGAATACTAAAATCAATAGCAGTGCAAATATTTAACTCTCTTCTAAATCACATCTGCCAAGTTATCAAAAACTATAGCACCCCACCTCCAGGAACACTCGCCTGAAAGACGGAGGGACAAGCTCAGGAGGTAAAGTCAGTGGTAACGGCTGTCCAGCTTTGGCCATGTCAGTGAGGTGCATTGCAAGGATAAACTCTTCTGCTTTTAGCTGTCCATCACCATCAATGTCAGCTAGAGTCCTAAAGTAAACGTTAAAATTCACAACTTAGAAATAGTCTATTTGGAGTAAAATACTGCCACAAAAGTTCAATTTTTTATTTTTAAAATAATGATAGTAAAACTGCTGGGTACACTCATTTTAGTCAAATGTAAATATGTACATTTACATAACTCACTATTGAATGTACATAGTAAATACGTACATATGTAATTATGTACATTCAACAGTGAGTTAATTTTTACCCTTAATTTTCATGACATAAGAGAGGAAAGAAACTTTGAAAAGAAAGGGAACTAACTATTCCTTCTGAGAAAGTATCTTACTCCACGGTTAATTCACCTACCAAATCACAATTACCTACATACTAAAAACGAGATATTCTCTGATTCTCCATAGAAGGGATTACATAAAAGAAAACAGTAGTTTTTTCTTGTAAAATATAGCCATGGACTGCATAATGACGTATCAGTCAACAATGGACTGCATTTATAATGGTGGTCCCACAAGATTATAATGGAGCTGAAAAATTCCTCTCACCTAAGGACACTGTAGCTGGCATAATGCAATGCATTACCTATGTATTTGTGGTGATGCTAGTGTGAACAAACATACTACACTGCCAGCTGTAGAAAAGCACACGATATACGATTATGTACAGTACGTAACACTCAATAACAATAAACAATACAACAACAATAAATCTATTAATATGTTACTGGATTATTTACTATACTATACTTTTTATTGTTACTTTAGAGTACACTCCTTCTATTTAGTAGAAAAAAGTTAACTGTAAGGCAGCCTCAAGCAGGTCTGTCAGGAGAAATTCCAGAAGAAGGCATTGTTGTCATAGGAAACAATGGCTCCATGCGTGTTCTTACCCCTGAACACCTTCCAGTGAAACAAGATGTAGAGCTAGAAGACAGTGATATTGATGATCTTGACCCTGTGTAGGCCTAAGCTAATGGGTGTGTTTGTGTCTCCATTTTTAATAAAAAGTTTAAAAAGTAAAAATAAATAAATTTTAAAAATAAAAGAGCTTAAAGAATAGAATATCTTTCTGTACAATGTATTTGTGTTTTAAGCTAAGTGTTATTACAAGAGTCAAAAATTTTTTTTAAATTACAAGGATTACAAAGTTAAAAGTTATAGTATGCTAAGATTAATCTATTGTTGAAGAAAGCATTTTTTATAAATTTGGTGTAGCTTAAGTGTACAATAACTTCTTGCACAACTGCATTTGTGTCCAAGCTTAACATTAACTTTCAAATGACTGCTTTTAGAGAGTGTCTTTGAGTCAAACACTTTCACAGAAATGAAATGTATCTTTCTTATAATAGGGGAGATACAGTTTCATTAATGCATAGTTAAATTAAGTAAATCTAATTAAGGGACAAACTTACCAAATGGTAGCTAGCTGAGTTTGAGAAAGATTTGACTGAAGAAGGGCATTTCTAGCTTGAAAACCTGATTAAGTGAGAAAACCATAAAATAATTCTTTAGCCTTTTCAAAATTATGCAAACTGAAATAGCTGTATTTGTAAAATAACAATGCTACTAGGGTATCCTGGGAACTTTTAACATCAAAATATTTTCACCATGTGCTAGGTACTAAGCATTCAGTAGTAATCAGTCACTGCCCTAAGGAATTTTAAATCTAGAATTAGTGAAATCAAGTGCTCTCCCATGTCTTTTCAGCAAGATAATAATACACACCAGTGGCTGATGTGAAAGAACAAGACATCAGGCACACAGAGTATTAGAGGCCAAGATCTGGGCCCTCTTGTACTCCCAGCAGGTGCAGCACTTCCCACTCCTAAGTGACTGAGTCGTGAGTACCAGAAGAGTCAGGTGCTATTCTGGGTTCAGCCAGAGTCAAGGCCTGTCCAAAACAACTCTCACATAAGAGATTACATCTGCCAACGTTTCCTCAGCAACAGCTCCAACTACAACAAAAGCCAGCCAAATGCAGCTAGATTTATTGTCCCACTAGGCTTTCAACATAGGCGCTGATAATCAAAGCAACCATGTATTGTAATATGCAGCTGAATGTTTATATTATATAACTTTTAAAACATTTCCATTCTATTCTTTTAATCTGGCCATTTAATAGAAATCACATAAAAATACTAGCACATGCAGCCTTGCCCTACTAATTAATCCTCAGATTTCGGTTTGAGGAGGTCTTTGTGTTAAAAGGAAGATCCTTCTAAATAAGAGAGATGGAAGACTATTTCCCTTAGATACTTAGATCCCTTAGCATCAGGCAATAGAGCAAATAGGAAAGAGAAGGGGAAGGAATGTAAATGGTTGAAAATCATACTCGTGGAGGGCTTTATATGTGTGAGGCAAAGTCTGAGTAATACAAAGGGCCATCGAGAGCCAGCAGAGTACCTTTCTCACTAAGGAAAGCTCATTTGAACATGTATGCTTTTAGTCTGCTAAACCTCTGGATATCCTATATCCTCTGCTTAGAATACCATACCCTCCATTCTTTACTGTATAGTCTATCCTCTAAGATCTGGCTGAAATGTCTTCTCTTCTATGAAACATTCACTCTTATATCCTTGGAGTTTAGTCACTTTCTCATCTATATTAATCACAGCACTTTTAAACAAGCAACCAAACATCTTGATTACATGAACTATATACTATGGGCTCTTCAAAGGTATGAATCATGTCTTCCTCCTCTCTTTATTCCTGTGCCTAAGAGAGTGCTCAGAAAGGATGTGATTCAGGAAACAGTTAAATCAATAATTTAATTTAAATAAATTTTTTAAAACTATGTTTAGGGGCCAGGTGGGGTGGCTCACACCCGTAATCCCAGCACTTTGGGAGGCTGAGGTGGCCAGATCACAAGGTCAAGAGATCAAGACCATCCTGGACAACATAGTAAAACCCCATCTCTACTAAAATACAAAAATTAGCTGGGTATGGTGGCACGTGACTGTAGTCCCAGCTATTTGGGAGGCTGAGGCAGGAGAATTGCTTGAACCCAGGAGGCAGATGTTGCAGTGAGCCAAGGTCGCACCACTGCACTCCAGCCTGGCACCTGGAGACAGAGTGAGACTCTGTCTCAAAAAAAATTGTTTTTTTAAAAAAAGCTGTATTTAGCGGGAAGAGGAGGAAAAAAGAAAAACACATACCACCAGCCGGGCACAGTGGCTCATGCCTGTAATTCCAGCACTTTGAGAGACCGAGGTGGGCAGATCGCCTGAGGTCAGGAATTCGAGACTGGCCTGGCCAACACGGCGAAACCCCATCTCTACTAAAAAAATACAAAAAGTATCCAGGCGTGGTGGTGTGCACCTGTAATCCCAGCTACACAGGAGTCTGAAGCAGCAGAATCACTGGAACCCAGGAGGCAGAGGCTGCAGTGAGCCAAGATCGCGCCACTGCACTCCAGCCTGGGTGACAGAGCAAGACTCCATCTCAAAAATAAAAAACAAACAAACAAAAAGAGACCACTAACTGCTATATTCACTGAACAAAACAAACATGTAAGCCCAGGTTAGCCTCATCCTCATATTTCTGGGGCTTATGCTCAGCTTCAGGACACCAGCAGAAACTATTCTTTTTACAGAAAACCTTGTATTTACCTGCAGATATATAGCTTTATTCTTGTAGGTCTCAGAATAATGATGACATTCTTTTCTCTAAAAACACTACAATACACAACATTTGTACAATGTGGCATATACTAATTAAGTTACATTAGGGATCATTTCCCTACAGTTGGCTCCCCATTCACTGCCCATCATATCCAAATGCAAAATCACCCTGTTTATACTGTTACATTTACAGTAGTTATATAAAGTGCACTAATCTTGAGTGTGCTGCCTAATGAATTTTTTTTTTTTTTTTTAGACTGAATCTTGCTCTGTCACCCAGGCTGGAATGAAGTGGCATGATCTCAGCTCACTGCAACCTCTGCCTCCCAGGCTCAAACAATTCTCCTCCTCAGCCTCCCAAGTAGCTGGGTTTACAGGTGACCACCACCATGCCTGGCTAATTTTTGTATTTTTAGTAGAGACGGGGTTTCACCATGGTGACCAGGCTGGTCTCAAACTCCTGACTTCAAATGATCCGCCCACCTCGGCCTCCCAAAGTGTTGGAATTACAGGTATGAGCCACTGCACCTGGCCTGCCTAATGAATTTTTAAACAGGTATATACACATACACTCACCACCCATATCAAGATGCAGAATGTTTCCAGCTCCTCAGAAGGTTTGTACATGGCCTCTTCCCCATATAGTAACCACATAATTCTGATTTCTATCATCAATTAAGTTTCCTGTTCTTCAGTCTCATATAAATAGGTTAAATAGTATGATCCTTTGGGGCTGCTTTCATTCAATACAATATCTGTGAAGTTCACTTATGTTGTTGCATGTATGAGCAGTTCATTTGGTTTTATTCTTTAAAGTATTCCATTACGTAGATATACCATCATTTATCTATTCTCCTGTTGATGCAACATTTAGGATGTGAATGTTTTGGTACATGTCTTTTTCGTCAACTTTGTTTCAGTTGAAAACAAGTAACTTCTTTTTATTATACAGATGTGGGTCTCACTGTGTTGCCCAGGCTGATCTCCTGGGCGCAAGCAATCCTCCTGCCACAGCCTCCCAAGTAGCTGAGACTACAGGTACATGTCACTGTGCTTAGCAAAAAGAAACTTTTTTTCTGAGACAGAGTCTAGCTCTGTTGCCAGGCTGGAGTGCAGTTATGCAATCTTGGCTAACTATAACCGCCGCCTCCTGGGTTCAAGTGATTCTCCTGCCTCAGCCTCCCAAGTAGCTGGAAGTTACAGGCACGCGCCACCAAGCCCAGCTAATTTTTGTATTTTTAGTACAGATGGGGTTTCACCATGTTGGCCAGGATGGTCTCTATCTCCTGACCTCATGATCTGCCTGCCTCAGCCGCCTAAAATGCCGGGATTATAGTTGTGAGCCACCACACCTGGCCAAAAGAAACTTTTAAAATGCAAAATGTAGGATACAAAGAAGTTCATTTTTTCAAAGAATAGCAATTATGACTTTACATTAATCTCTAGTATAGTTTAATACCATATTTCACAGAATCTAAGATTCCACTGGCTATAAGACATACTATCATTTTATGTAAAAAAAGCTAATAAAACTATGACATGGTGCTAAGACATCACTAATTGTAGCACACATTCTAATTTTAGAGACATTAAAATGTAAAAAAAAAAAGTGTGTCAAAAAAGCACTTTGTTTCATGTAATTTGATAAAATTACAGAAAATCTTAGTTATGTAACATGAAATACATGTAAAAATATAAAGTGTATATATAAGCTAAGAAGTATAAGTCACCTATGAACCTACCACCCATCTTAAGAACTAGATTACTACTAAATGCCTTGAATTGATCTGTGTTCCTTAACTTTATCCCCATGCCTCTACAAGAGGTAACCACTACCCTGAATTTTGTATGTATAATTCTCTTGCTTTAAAAAATAGTTATCACATAGGTATGTATCTTTAAATAAAATACTGTATATTTTTGCTTGTCCAATCAATTCCAAAAGTCTTACTTCCTTTCCCTTGCCTCTCTGCACAACTACAGACCCTAGACTCCTATTTCATACTTTCATTCTCCAAATAGGCCATGTACTTTTCCCTCTTAATTTCTTGTCACCATCAAATGCCCTCACATTCAATCTGTCCAAATCCTAACATTTTTATGGAGCTTAAATGCTCCCTTCCTGTAAGATACCTCATCTGAACTCTTCATCTTTAATATCTCCCACTCTATGCTCCTTAGCACTAAAAGGTCTATTATTTTTGAACACTTATTTTACTCGGTCCTAAATCATAATTTCTTGCTGAGTGAAGGAGTGGGAAAGTTAGAAGGTAGGAACTCTACTTGCCTATTACCCTCTATTTATGTCTTCTTCACGGTTCTCAATTAGTAGTTTGGAATGATGTTCTAGCCTGGACTCAAATGTTTTATAGCAAACTAAAGCCAAGTTTTACAGTCACATTTGGGTTAAAGCGTTAAAACGGTGAGCAGTGCTCACCTGAGGTTTTATAATAGTAAGGGCAAGCAGAGAAAAAGCCGAATGCAGAGGAGGATTCTCAGGAAAAGCGAGCTCAGGCTAAGTTCTACACATTCTCCCTTGTGACCCAGGGCTCTCCATTCACTGCAAACCGTACAGGATGAGGTTTGATCTTCTTAAGGAACAGGTCTTTTGCCAAAAAGTTGGGGGTTTATCTGAGTGCCTGACTTGAGTAAAAACTTTGAAGAAAGTAATCAAGTTGAATCGATCTTTAAATCCTTATACAACTTAAGGTATTTGTATTTATCAAATGCCGGCTAAATTTTTGGATGTTAAAATGTCAGATGAGCTACACAATATAAATTCAAATGAAGAGTTCTTTAATGGAAGTCCATGTAAAAGGCTCCTTATCATGCTCTTCGGCACTGTATGCTGCTTACCTGAGAGATATCCACTCATGCTTTTGTCAAGACTATTGAATTTTTGCCGATATTTTAATCTTGAAGGCTGAGGAACTGCCCACTCTGAGGTCCCAGTCTTGGGTGAGTTCCCTGAGAGTGAAGCAGTCGAGGAAGTTGAGCTATAAAAAAATTTATTTAAAATTTTTATGTTACTAAATAAAATAGATTTAATTAAACTTTGTCAGACCAAGGCATTAGGAATCTTATATACCAGGGGTCCCGAACTCCCAAGCCACAGACCTGTTAAGAACCGGGCTGGACAGGAGTGGGTGAGTGGCAGGTGAGTGAGCACTACCACCTGAGCTCTAGCTCCTGTCTGATGAGCAGTAGCATTAGATCCTCACTGGAGTGTGAACCCTATTGTGAACAGCACATGCGAGGGACCTAGGCTGCATGCTGCCTTTGAGAATCTAATGCCTGATGATCTGAGATGTAATAGTTTCATCCTAAAACCATCTGCCCCTTCAAGTCTGTGAAAAAACTGTCTTCCATAAAACCAGTCTCTGGAGCCAAAAAGGTTGAAGACTGCTGTTTTATACTATAATGGTGACTGCTTTTGCATTTTACATTTCTTTTAAATTTTAAGCAATTATCACGCAAATACCACAAGAAGCATAGAACTCCACGAAACTACTACATATAAAGAACCTACTATGTCCCAGGCCTTATAATGTACTAAGACCTTTACAAATATTCCTCCCAACAAACTTAAAATATATTACCGTCTCCATCTTTTAGACTGGTAAACTATGGCTCACTGATGTTAAAAAAAAACAAGGTCACAGAATCAGTGAGTGTTCAAGCTGGGATATGAATGTTGTTCTTCCGGGTCAAATGTAACACTCTCCCGACACTGCCCTGAAGAGTATAATAGTGATTTATATGAAGGATGATTAATGTAAGGAACACTGATGCATTTGTGCTTTGTAAAATTTAAAAGATATCCAATTAGTAGAACCTGCTCAAGAAAGAAATCAACAATGTACAATGAGTGTGAGACATCTTGGGAAATGTATAGATTTTTTAAAGGAAAAGTACACAGCTTTGGGCAAAAAAAATTGGCTAATTAAAATATAGCAGAATATTTTTAGTTTATATGAAATATTTTTTCAGAAATAAAATGTCACAGACAATAATTCTTTATTTTATGTGAGTTGTAAATAGTAAATTTACCTTAAGTATTTGTACTTTGGTATTATAAAGCAAAACTTAGATAAGCTCAAAGCTTTTTAAAAAAAATGATTTGTTGGCTGCGTATGGTGGCTCACACCTGTAATCCCAGCACTTTGGGAAGCCAAGGCAGGTGGATTACGAAGTCAGGAGTTCAAGACCAGCCTGGCCAAGACGGTGAAACCCCATCTCTACTAAAAATACAAAAATATAGCTGGGTGTTGTGGCAGATGCCTGTAATCTCAGCTTCTCCAGAGGTGGAGGCAGAAGAATCGTTTGAACCCGGGAGGCGGAGGTTGCAGTGAGCCAAGATTATGCCACTGCACTCCAGCCTGGGGGACAGAACAAGACTCCATTTCAAAAAAAAAAAAAAATCATTTGTTAAATAAAGACTTCTTATTGAAAGCGTAACAAGTTATCAAAGTTAGGTATTCATACCTACTAGATCCTAAATCAATCAGAGACTGGGCTTTCTGTATACTAGCACCTCCAAATCCTCCCATCATCAGACTGTAAGATGACCCATGAGGCAATGCTAAAAAAGAAAAAAAGAAGGAAAAGTATGAAAGAAATTTTTATCTGTTCAAACATAAATATAATAGTTTCTTTCTTTACATGAAATAATGACTCATTAGAAACAAAGTACTCACTTGAAGAAGAAAAAGGAATGGATAAAGGCTGAATGAGACTGGCGGTTCCATTTGGTAATGAAGATGTGCTAACAGAAGGCACTAGGGGAGTGGGCATCATTAAGGGAGGAAGGCTGGTCCCTGAAGTCGCAGAAGACAATGATGGTATAGGTGCGGCTGGAGGCAATGGCTGAGGAATGGACAGATTGGGCATGCTTCCCATTCCTAATGTCAAAAGAAAACATTTCTTCCAGTGTTAGGAAATCAATTATAAAACACATGCAAAAACAAAAACAAACAGTTTACAGTACAGTGGGCAAACTCTTATGTTTACGGAAACACCACAGAGAAATTATCCTTTAAAAATTCACTGCTTTGGCCCAGCAGTGAGGGAGATAAACTGCTGCTCTTAATATTAATATTCTGATCTGTATGAACTTAGAAAATACCTATTAAAAGTTAAATATTCTCTCTCATCATGAATAAAACTAAGCAGCCTTTTCCAATGGAATATGAGTATCCTCAAGGAAAGAATATATTACCAGATCGAATGAGGTTTTTTGTAAAGGGATAATAAACACAGTGCTACTAAGTTACTTGACTAATACACACACACACACACACATACACACACTCCCCCCAAACAAAAAGGTTCTAAGCAGTAGATACTTTCTGAGATTCATGTGTGCACATGCATTATTTGCAAAAAAGTGTGAAACATATTTGACTTTTCTTGCAACATTGCTATGAATTCAAGGACAAATCTTTAAAAAGGAACAAAGTGATGACTTTTATTCATGTATTAACTGCAGAATACTAACATATAAATATGGTCACACAATGATTTGATATTTATATCAAGAGTTCATTACAACAGTGAAATAATTTTGTGGAGTTTGTTGTTTGAGATGGGGGTCTCACTATGTCGCCCAGACTAGAATGAAGTGGCTATTCACAGGTGTGATCAGAGCACACTACAACCTCAAACTCCTGGATTCAAGCAATCCTACGCATAGCCTCCCAAGAGGCCAGAACTACAAGCACACACACCCATAACCAGCTCTAGAATTCTGTGTTCTAAGATCTGTAGTGAAGGAACATGTTTTAGATATACAGACATACCTAATTGAACGTTCCATTCAAAATGAGTGCTTCTCACATATAAGAAACTGTCTAATTAAAATTAACAGAAAACACACGAACTGGTTATTACTGATGAATATGTAAACGTATTAGCCCAAAGTCTGCAACTTTTGGCCCTAAATTTAGCTGGCTAATAAAACATTTTTAAAAAATTCGGCCAGGTGCAGTGGCTCACACCTACAATCCCAGCACTTTGGGAGGCTGAGGCGGGCAGATCACGAGGTCAAGAGATCGAGACCATTCTGGTCAACATGGTGAAATCCTGTCTCTACAAAACAATACAAAAATTAGCTGGGCATGATAGTGCGCGCCTGTAGTCCCAGCCCCTCTGGAGGCTGAGCCAGGAGAATTGCTTGAACCTGGGAGGCAGAGGTTGCAGTGAACCAAGCTCATGCCACTGCACTCCAGCCTGGGTAACACAGCAAGACACTGTCTCAAAAAAAAAAAAAGAAAATTTCAACTTACATAAAATTTTAAATTACCTCCCAAATCAAACCATTTCATTTGAGTTTAAAACTGCTCAAATTTTTTTCTATATTACTCATATATAGAGAAAGAGGAAACCAAGAATAGTATTTGGTATTGGCTATAACTAGGGAGACCATATAATTTATCACCCAACTATGAGTTGTAAAAGGAGACATTAACTGGATCAGATGCCAGGAAAAAAGGCATAATAAACCAGAAGTGTCCCTAGAAAACCCGAACACATGGACACCCTACCTGTTACAGTGAATTTGATATTTATTATTTCTAACATGAAAATTAACTTGAAATCTCAGGATTGTCATTTTGTGCTAACAAATCTTTTTCTAATACTCAAATATGCCTAGGGATAAAATTTAAGTAGCAAATACTGGTATTTAAGTTAATATATACATACCAAAACGAGCAGAAATTAATGGAGAAAACAAAGGGGGTTGCTTCATAATAGGAGGGAGAACCACAGGCAACTGTTGGCCTTGAAGCTTCAGTTTGATGAGTTTCATAGCTATGGAGAACTCT
This sequence comes from Saimiri boliviensis, assembly GCF_048565385.1. NCBI lineage: Eukaryota > Metazoa > Chordata > Mammalia > Primates > Cebidae > Saimiri > Saimiri boliviensis. The sequence goes on from NC_133449.1 coordinate 23,798,867, forward strand.
TGCTGATCCATCTTCCCATCCTTGTTTAGGTCTGATAAAGCCCTAAAGCGGCATGAGGTAGGTAAATTGGTATGTGGGGTAGTGGTGGGAAAACTAATGTTATTTTGGGGGTTGACAAAGTAAAAACAATGATACAGCATTCATGTGTACATCATCACTAAATTTAAAACATATATATATATAAAATACATATAACATGTAATATGTAAAATATGTCTAATAACAAAAAGATAAAACCTACACATTAAGAAATACTGACCAGAGATAACAACTAATAAAACACTGCCTATCTATATAGAATCTAGAGAACTTTGGACTGAATTCCACCAGTTTAGGTAGAAAAAAATTCAAGAGTATAATACTTATAAATTTAATTTATTCATTTGTCCAAATATTTATTGAATACTTGCTATGTGCTCATACTCTGTCAGGCAGGAGAATATTCCAAGTGGAAAGATGGGGTCAGGGTTGTTACGTACTGTAAATGTTTTTTAAAAAAACAAATATTATAGAGAATAGTTTCTTTAAAGAAGGAGCAGGGAAAGGGAGGAGTGATTTGAGCTTTACAGATTATGAAATAAATGAAACCACAAAATAACAGAAAGAGGATTTTTAGATTCTGCCAAATTATAAGGAAATTTTTCTCAGTGATAATGTAAATATCTTTCCTTAGAAATTCTAATGAAATCAGAAATTTGTCCTAGAGAACTAAACCCAAATTATTTTCACTCATTTGTTCAATAAAATTTATTTTCCAAAAAACTAAAGAAATACTTTTCTTTAAGAGACAGAGTCTCATTCTGTCATCTAGGCTGGGGTGCAGTGACACAATCATAGTTCACTGCAGCACTGAATTCCTGGGCTCAAGTGATCCTTCCACCACGGCGTACCTTAGTAGCTGGGGCTAGGGGTGTGGGCCACCATAGCTGGCTAATTTTTTTTCAATTTTCTGTAGAGACAGGGTTCTTACTATGTTGCTCAGGCTAGTCTCAAACTCCTGGCCTCAAGAAATCCTCCTGCCTCAGACTTCCAAAGTGCTGGGATTATAGTGAGCCATCGTACCTGGCAGAAATAGTCTTAATAACCAATAGAATGCAACTCAAAACAATTTTACGTTAACACTTCATTATAAAAAACAACATATTATCAGAAAACTAGGTTCATCTACAAAAGAAAACACTTTACCATATTTCAGCTAAAACAGCGGCCGGCAGACCTGATTGCAAGAAAAAATTACGTGCTTGATCACCTGAAAGTAATAAAAACAAAACCCAAGCAGCGCATTAGTAAATGAAATTATTCCAATGCTTCTGAATAAGAATAATGGGTATATGTTAATGATTTATTATAATTTTAATACCAATCACTAAATGAAAGAGAAATGCAAATATAAAATTACTTACATTACTTTAATAAGACATAATTTTTTTTTTTTTTAAAGATGGGGTTTCTCCATAATAGCCAGGCTGGTCTTGAACTCCTGACCTCAGGTGATCCACCCACCTCGGCCTCCCAAAGTGCTAGGATTACAGACGTGAGCCATCGCACCCAGCAAGACAGATAATTTTAAAACAAATCACATCTGCACTTTTACTGTATATTAATCAGTGACAAAAGATTACATTATTCACCTTAGTTTTTTCACAATTGGGGTCTTCCTTAAAAATATTTGCACTTAGTAAAATTTATATTTAAAAACACTAATCCCTAAAAGAGTTCAATGTAAAAAGTACCAGGTGTTAGGAGAGACAGTCCTCCATGAGTTTCTTCACACTCCTATGTGTCCCGCTGTGTATGCCAATAATGTAAGACCCTAACTGCTCCCTGCCTGGGTCATTTCTCAGAGCTGGGTTTGTGATAAGCAATCTTTTTTGTTTGTTTTTGTGCTTTTTTTTTTTTGAGACGGAGTCTCGCTCTATAGCCCAGGCTGGAGTGCAGTGGTGTGATCTTGGCTCACTGCAACCTCCACCTCCAGGGTTCAAGCAATTCCCCTGCCTTAGCCTTCCGAGTAGCTAGGACTACAGACACATGCCACCATGCTCGGCTAATTGTTTGTATTTTTAGTAGAGATGGGGTTTCACTGTGTTAGCCAGGATGGTCTCGATCTCCTGACCTCGTGATCCACCCGCTTCGGCCTCCCAAAGTGCTGGGATTACAGGTGTGAGCCACCATGCCCCGCCGTATTGAGCAATCTTATGGAATTAGGTAATGTCTCTCACTGAGACAAGGGACAAACTTGCTTTATTGTTTGCTACAAAAGGGTGGGTTCCCTAAATTCAGTGTTCCTCTCCTATAACACAACCATAGCATGTGCAGCATTCTTCTGGGCTCTCTACATTGTCTCTGTGGGACTTAGAAACACTAAAGGAAACAGAAAGATGCCAATGCTCATTTTGTTGGTTGGTCATAAGGTTCTTTGTCTCTGCCTCAGGAATCTTGGGTCTCCCACCAGTAGCAGACAAAGTTATTAGCTTGAAAGCAGGGTAATCAAATCCTGATACCAGGTAAGGTAATTACTATCATAGCAGTACAAATAACATGGTTAAGTAGATGGATTCTAAAGTCAGGCTTGAATGGTTTCAAAGCCCAGATTAACACTAACCATCTTTGTAACCTTAGGCAGTTACATAACATCTCTTAAGTCTCAGTTTCACTATCTGTAAACATAGACAACAACAGTACCTACTTTATAGGGTTGCTGTGAAGGTTAAATAAAACAACGCACTTAGCATCTGGTATATAGAAAAAATTCAATAAATATCATTGTTCTCATAGTTACTATTATTGTATGTAAAACACTAAGCTACTCTCTGACACAGAAAAGTTTAATAGAAAAAAAATTTGAAAGGCACACCTAAATTAATCCCATTTTGGCTCTCATGGTCTTTCTGCAAAACAAGAGCTAGCATCAACAATCAGTGCTTGATATAGTCTCAAACACAGAGAGCCAGCATTAGGAAAACAGAATCCAGAAAAAAACTCTAGATTATTTTCCATGAAATGAATCTTGAATTAATGAACTGAAAACTTTCTAGATACAATGTTAAAATGTGAAACTAGACAATTGCACAGAAATTCTTGACTATCATTTAGGATTCAGGAAAAATCTTCCATATGCCAAATTCTAAACAACAAATTAAGACAGTTCCAGGAAAAATAAGAAAGTTAGCATTTCTTTAATTTCTAGAATCCTCATTGGAATTTTATCATTTATTAACACAAATTTGATGGCAGTCAAATTAAAACTAATTCTTAGATATCACATAAGGAGCATAATTCACAAATAAAATAAAACAAATCATAAACACAAACCTGTTATGTAACCTCCTGAAGGTTTGAGGTTATCAAACTGCCTGTCATGCTTAGTACGTTCTTCAGAGGTAATAGCCCACATGTTTGGCCCTCCTGAAACATAAGTGGAAGACAAAGAACTATGGTGTATACATGAGAATGCTCAAAATACAATTCTAAAATGTAAATGCAAATCACAAGTGTCTTTTTTTTTTTTTTTGAGATGGAGTTTCACTCTCGTTACCCAGGCTGGAGTGCAATGGCGCGATCTCGGCTCACCGCAACCTCCGCCTCCTGGGTTCAGGTGATTCTCCTGCCTCAGCCTCCTGAGTAGCTGGGATTACAGGCACATGCCACCATGCCCAGCTAATTTTTTGTATTTTTAGTAGAGACGGGGTTTCACCATGTTGGCCAGGATGGTCTCGATCTCTTAACCTCGTGATCCACCGGCCTCGGCCTCCCAAAGTGCTGGGATTATAGGCGTGAGCCACCGCGCCCGGCCCATAAGTGTCCATCTTATGACAGTATTTAATATTTGAGTGACACAAAGAATAGAGCTCTATCATAACCACAGCACAGCCCTAAGGCTTTTCATTCATTCACTCAATTAACGTCTACTGAACACGTGCTGTGTAACACTCACTGGAAATGGGCATCAAGCTAAATACTGCCAATAAAAATATGAAGAAAATATTTCTATCCTCAAGGAATTCATGCTCTAGAAAACAACTAACAGCACTTATAGTATTAACCTGTGAAGAATCCTAAGCAGAAACATATACTGACATGGTTTAACTGTGTGTCCCCACCAGAACTTCATCATGAATTGTAATCCCCCCATGTCAGAGGAGAGGACTGGTGGAAGATAACTGAATCATGGGGGTGGGTTTTTCTTTTGCTGTTCTTGTGATAGTGAGTGAGTTCTCACAATAGCTGATGGTTTTAAAGTGTGGCACTTCCCCCCCTTGCTTCTTCTCTCCCTCCTGCTGCCATGTAAGACACTGTTGCTTCCTCTTCACCTTCCACCTTGATTAAGTTTCCTGAGGCTCCTCCAGCCATGTGGAACTGTGAGTCAGTCAAACCCTTTTCTTGGCCGGGCATGGTGGCTCAAGCCTGTAATCCCAGCACTTTGGGAGGCCGAGGCAGGTGGATCACGAGGTCAAGAGATCGAGACCATCCTGGTCAACGAGGTGAAACCCCGTCTCCACTAAAAATACAAAAAATTAGCTGGGCATGGTGGCGCGTGCCTGTGATCCCGGCTGCTCAGGAGGCTGAGGTAGGAGAATTGCCTGAACCCGGGAGGCAGAGGTTGCGGTGAGCCGAGATCGCTCCATTGCACTCCAGCCTGGGTAACGAGCGAAACTCCGCCTCACAAACAAACAAACAAACAAACAAACAAAAAAAAAAAGAGCAAACCCTTTTCTTTATAAATTACCCAGTCTCAGGCAGTTCTTCCCAGCAGCGTGAAAACAGACTCATACAGATACCAAAAAAGCTATGCCAATTCTGAGTTAGAAGCACCAAGGATGAGATGACAGGAAAGGTAACACTGAGGCAGAGCCTTGAAGCTTGCTTTGAATTTTACCACGTGAAGAGGAGGGATAAGAAAATGTCACAAAATAAGGGCAGCATGAGAAGTCAAGGCATGTGTGAGCTGCTGTAAGTACACTGAGTAGATTAATAACCAGAGTTATTATTAGTAATAATAGTAAACAGGTAGGGTGGGATTAACTGTAAAAAGGTCTTAAATGCCATCCTCGAGAGTCTGACCCTGGAAGTTATAGAGAGCCATTTGGTAGTTTTTGTTTGTTTGTTTTTGGAGACAAGAGTCTCACTCTGTCACCAGGTGCCAGGCTGGAGTGCTGTGGCGCGATCCTGGCTCACTGAAACCTCTGCCTCACAGGTTCAAGCAGTTCTCCTGCCTCAGCCTCCCAAGTAGCTGGGACTACAGGCGCGTGCCACCACACCCAGCTAATTTTTGTATTTTTTAGTAGAGACGGGGTTTCATCATCTTGGCCAGGATGGTCTCGATCTCTTGACCTCATGATCCGCCCGCCTTGGCCTCCCAAAGTGCTGGGATTACAGGCGTGAGCCACCGCACCCGGCCCATTTGGTAGTTTTTAAATAAGCTTTTAATCTGGAATAATTACAGATTTACAGAAAATTTGTAAAGATAGTACACGGCTCCTATATACCCTTCACCCAATTTCTACTGTTAATAGCTTACACAATCATAGTACATTTGTCAAAACAGAGACATTAACTTTGGTATATAACTACTGGCTAAATTAACACTTCTACCAGCAGGGATGGCTGGTAAACTCCAACAGAATTAAACCCTGGGTAGTGAAGACAGCACAAGGCTCTGTGACTGACGATTGTACCAATCAGAGCCTCTGGCAAAAGGAAGTAGCCTCCACATAGAGATACTCTTTGGGATCAGAAGGCTTGACCCATGGAGGCCTAGTGATTCTCTGGCCTGAGAGTCCCATTTTGGGAAGGGTCAACTTGAATTCCACAGCAAGGTGGGAATAACCTGAAAAGCCTTGCTTGTGAACTAGAAATGGTATATCCAAGAAGATACAGATACATTTTATGACAGTATTTAATATTTGAGTGACAGAAAGAGTAGAGCTGGCCCCAACAGCATTTTGGCTTTACATTAAAAAGTGGCAGCGGCAGGGTGCAGTGGCTCCCGCCTGTAATCCCAGTACTTTGGGAGGCTGAGGTGGGCAGATCACCTTAGGTCAGGAATTTGAGACTAGCCTGGCCAACATGGTGAAACCCCATCTCTACTAAAAATACAAAAAAAAAAAAAAATTAGATGAGTATGGTGGCAAGCGCCAGCAACTCAGGAGGTTGAGGTAGGATAATCGCTTGAACCCGGGAGGCGGAGGTTGCAGTGAGCCAAGTTCATGCCATTGCACACCAGCCTGGGCGACAAGAGCAAAACTTGGTCTCCAAAAAAAAAAAAAAAAAGTGGCAGCTATCCCTCTGAGGAAAACCTTTATGCACACTCCACTGCCTACAGTAAAGCTACTGGATCAGTGAAGCCTCAGATCAGAGAAGCTGCAAGTTGCTGGTGTTCACTGGCCTGCAGTGGCTGTTCAGCCTCAGGTAGTTATGCTTAACTAAAAGACATGGGCAGAACCTGTATTCTTGGGCTGCTGCCAATGACCCAGCTGTTTGCTTTGCCACTTGGAAAATTACAAACTGACAGATTAAAGACACCCTCCTGGGGCTACAAATTGAAAACAAATTGCAGCTGCTAACTGAATTGTCTGGGTCACCTATGTAGACACCTACAGTAAAGGCCCAGCCTCTGATTTATACTGAAATCACGCATGACTAATATAGAGGATACCACTGCATGCCAAACTTGTGACTTGGGGATGGGGGAGGTCTCATTGCAGGTGGCATTGTTCCTTTTGGCTCTTGACAGATTGGCTATATTGGACCTTTGTTCCCTCTTTCTCAAGCTATCAATGGTGCCTGAAACTATTGACAATTTTTGTTTGTTTTTTACATAGACTTTTTAGAGCAGTTTTAGGTTCACAGCAAGATTGAGCAGGAGGTACAAACATTTCTCCTATACCTTCCGCCCACCTATGCATAGTCCCTCCCATTAAAACATTCCCGTTGATACTTTTTTAGGTTACCAATCAGCCCACGTTGCCCACACTGTTATGACCCTTGAAACTAATCTGTGTCATGTTTCCTTTGTTGTTTTTTTTTAATTTAATTTTGAGACAGGGTCTTGCTCTGTTGCCCAGGCTGGAGTGCAGTGACCCTTGGCTTACTGCAGGCTTGACATCCCAGGCTCACGTGATTTTCCCACCTCAGCCTCCTGAGTAGCTGGGACTACAGGCATGTGTCACCACACCTGGCTAATTTGTGTAATTTTTTTTTTTAGTTTAATGTATTTTAACAGCAAATTTACAGGAACAGCACAGAAGACAGACAATATTAAAAACATGTAGGACAACTCAGAAAAGTACTGTGAATGGATGGAATCTACTATATGATAAACGTGCTACAAACACCATTTAGTTGCCATCAATGAGAAATTTACTTGTTTAATAAAAAATCCAAATGTTGGCATTGTCCAGAAAAATTTAACAAGTTTATTTATAATTATCACAAAGCTGAACCGCTGAAACTTGTCACTGAAACATTTTAACTTGCATTCATGCTTTAAAACGTCTCCACATTTTATTAAAAATTGACACACAAATAAAAATGGAAAAACTGCCAATACCTGATTTCTGTCCCTTATTTTTCCACTTACGATCATACTTAGGTACCTTTTGACCCAATGGGAAAAAAAATCTAACATTCGGAACTACCAATAACAGGAAGAAGAAAAAAGAACTTTTTTTTTTTTTTAGAATGAAATGTTTCCCATCATTGTGGATTCTTAACCATGTTCTCCACATATGCAGCATGCTAGCTGGATGTTTTCTCGCATAACTGTTACATGTCTGGCAGGTGTAGAGCACATAGGTTGGTATCTTCAAAAAGGCCAACCAGATAGGCCTCACTTGCCTCCTGCAAAGCACCGATAGCTGCGCTCTGAAAGCACAGATCTGTTTTAAAGTCCTGAGCAATTTCTCACACCAGACCCTGGAAGGGAAGTTAGTGAATCAGAAGTTCAGTGGACTTCTGATAATGTCTAATTTCACAGAGTGCCACAGTACCAGGCCTGTAAAAATGAGGTTTCTTCACCCCTCCAGGAGAGGGTGCACTCTTGGGAGTGGCTTTTATAGCCAGTTGCTTCCCACGTGCTTTATCACCAGTCAATTTACGAGCAGTTGGTTTTGTACGAACCATAGTATAGAGACCTTCTTACTTACTCCCTTTTTCCTTTGGCTGGAGCTTGGCTAGCGAGAGGCAGCATGGTCTAATGTTTGCATATTTTATAGAGATGGGGATCTCACTATGTTGCCAAGGCTGGTCTCAAACTTCTGGGCTCAAGTGAGCCTCCTGCTTTGACCTTCCATAATCTGTGCCATGTTTCTGGCTCTCTGGACCACATGCATTCTGACATGGACACATTTTTATCATAAAGCCATTCAACAATGCACTGAGAGTGTGATTCTACTTCCATCACCTCTTCCTGGTCCACATATTTTAAAGTAAGATAGTGTGGTCACTGACTATAGCTGTCCCCAGAAGGGATTCATTGCCTATTCACTGCTTCCTGGCTAAAGATCAGGGCTAAGGGGTGGGAGATCACAGGAGATACACAGACCTATTGTGAAAATTCAGGATTCTACTCTGACCACTCCCGGATATGATGCATCTTTCTATCACCTAACAGCAACAACAGGGAGGCTTGGTTCATAAACCCTCCAACTGGGCCACTCAGGTAACAGAGGATCTACAGCAGGAATCCCCAACCCCTGGGCTGCAGACTGGTACTGGTCTGTGGCCTGTTGGGAACCTGGCAGCACAGAAGGAGGTGAGCAGTGGGCAAGCAAGCATTACCACCTGAGCAGCGCCTCCTGTCAGATCAGTGGCAGCATTAGATTCTCACAGAAGCACAAACCCTATTGTGAGCTGTGCGTGTGAGGGATCTGGGTTGCATGCTCCTTATGAGAATCTAACGCCTGATGATCTGAGGTGTAACAATTTCATCCTAAAACCACCCACCCCCACCAACCTACCCCAAATCTGCAGAAAAATTGTCTTTCATGAAACTGGTTGCTGGTGCCAAAAAGGTTGGGGACCATGGATCTAGAGGATTCAAAGTTAATTCTGGTTAAAGTTTATGAAAATGTCCCTCTTACATCTAACTCTTCCGGGTCACTAAGAAATGGTAAAGTTATGGCTACTGAAATGAGACACCCAGGTTTAATGGCAGTAGAGAGAAACAAGTAGGCAGCTGAGGAAGAAAAGCCTTAGATCCCAAGACATTGAGGTACGACATTGAGAGGGATTAACGATCTTTTCTCTTGTAGAACTGCCCCAGTGGCCTTCTTCTCCAAGAAAAATGCCTTGGTGTAGGCTCTCCTAAACTGTTGGAAGCACCTTGTGAGTCTGCCATCACCCATCAGGAGCCTTATCAAGAGTTTATCAGGAACATCAGGAATGACCCCAGCAAATGCATCTCCTGTCCACACACTTCCAGAGGTCTTCCCCACCCTCAACCTCAGTAATGAATGAATTCCACACAGCTGGTGGTAAGGACAAACAGAACAAGTGGGACTAATTCAGGCAATCCCTCCAAAAACAAGGACTAGACTCAATTACTCAAACTCCACAGGAAACCCTCAGACTTGCCAGTCATCCAGGAGGCTATGTTAGAGGCACTATCAGCCTGTGATCTTCTTCTGATGTAGATCCCACGGCAGGGTTGTGGGGGGTGGATAACTATAAACATTTTCTTTCCAAGCATAACCCATGTGCACCATTGATATTCTACTTCTTCTCTGGAAACCATCCGTTAACTTGCCTCCCTCCAAAACACAGTAATGTACATGATGAGATTTTCAAGTGTTTAAAAAAACACTTCCTCAGCCCTGGAAGGTATTCAGGTCAGCCTTGACTCTGGCCAGGGTTGTTAAGAGATTTAGTCTATATTTTATTTTTTGCAGGCCAAGGTAAAGTGAGTGCAATTATGAATACAACCTGCTGTACCCAGATTACTGATTCAGGCCAGGTAGAAAAGTTAAAATAAAACTTAAGGAGAGGCCGGACACAGTGGTGCACGCTTGTAATCCTAGTACTTTGGGAGTCTGAGGCAGGAGGATCTCGAGTTCAGGAGTCAGCCGTGGCAACCTAGTGAGACCCCATCTCTACAAAACACTTAAAAAATTAGCCAGGGGTAGTGGCTCACACCTATAATCACAGCTACTCAGGAGGCTGAAGTGGAAGGATTGCTTGAGCCCAGGAGATCAATCCTGCAGTGAGCAGTGATTGCACCATTGTCTCAGTGACAGAACAAGACCCTGTCTCAAAAAAAAAAAAACACACACACAACCACTGTTTATTAAGGAGAAAGCCATCTGGCTTTCTAAAGGCGACACTGATGATTTATGGAATTTGTTTAGCTGGGACCCTGCAGAGCACACCTGAGAACACTGCAGTTGCTGAGACCAACCAGCTACTTGGAGTTGATTAGCCTTAACTAAATGCTGCATAAAATAAATCAAACAGACTTAGTCCCAGCCCGTTTTGTCAGATCAATCAGAGTAGCCAACTTAGTGGTATGTATACTCATGAAAAAATTTTCTAGAAGTCAAGACTATGAAGAAACAAGGGAGAAAAACTCTTGGGAGACAATTCTCCATGAGTTTCTCATGTTTCTGTACATCTTCTAAAGAAAAGGATTGATATCTTTTGTTCCAAACTCTTTGAGGATGTCTGCATTGCAAATACAGGGGTTTCTTCCTGAGCTTGGGATTAGCTTTTTGTTCTCCACTCTTCCCATGTGATTATACCAGCTCTCTGAGGAGGTTTTTGTAAAGCTCTACACATTCAACATGACTAATAACCATCTATACTTCTGACTATCTTTTCAGTTTATTCCATTTCTGCCAATAAGGAACCAAATATGTTCAGGTATATAAACTCATACATAATTCCTGTTTGTATTGTATAAAAATCTGCTTTACAAAGACAATTTTTCGAGGAACGTATATCACTGATAAGTAGGAGCTCACTATAATCTTTCACACTAATATGACTTCAACGAATTATTCTTAGTCCTAAATGACTGGGTTTTAAAAAAATCTATAAATATCCTCTCTTAAAGAGGAGTTTTATGATAGTTAAAAATAAAGAAACAGATGTACTGAAGAACTAAGAACCTAAAATAGCTAAACCTACACACTTTCTAAATAAAGAAATACCACATATGTAGTAAAAATCCTACTTAGTTTATCTGTTTATCAGAAAATAAATAAATAAACCTGTCAGGATTCCTGTGACTAGGAAGGCAAGCAGTATAGCCAAAGAACTGATTTTCTACTATATGACTTCAGAAAAATGGTGCTGATTTTAAAAGCAACAAAAATGACAACAACAAAAGATGACAATGATGGAAGCAGCTCACCTTTATTGTACCCAGACTATATGTCAGTGACTTTATATGCAGTAACTCACTGAGCCCCCAGCATTAACCTATAAATTAAAGTACTATTATTATTCTCATTTTATAGGTTAAGGAAACCGAATACCCATGATGGTAAAGTAACTTGCTCAAGGTCATACAGTAAGTGACAGAGCTGAGATTAGAACCTGGGTAGCCTGACTCCAGAGCCTGCATGCTGAACTCTGCACCATACTATGTCCCAATATACATGGGTAAGATACTCATGTTCTCTGTACTTCAGATGCCACCTCTATAAACTAGAAATATTATCTAACTCCACAGGCCTGTTGTAAAGATTACATGTAACAACCCTCCATTATAGCTAACACTTAATGAAACTCACCATGTGTCCTGTACTTTTCTAAGAGCTTTACATGCATTGCTTCAAGTAAGTCTCACAAGAGTCCCATGAGGTAACTACTGCTATTACTGTTTTTCAGAGAAGGAAACAGTGGTACAGAGATATTAAATAATTTTCCCGAGGTAACAAAATTGGTTAAGTGTTGAAGGTAAGACAGGAATCTACTCAGGCTTAATTAAGAGTCTTAAACTATTCGCCTTGCTGGTAATTAAAAACAAATACACTCACAAATATATTTTCCATCGATTTCCAACAAGATGTGAAGATAATTAAATGTGGAAAACAGTCCTTTCATCAAGTGGTGCTGAAAGAACTGGACATCCATATAAAAAAAAAAACAACAGAAGAACCTCAACCTTGTACTATACACACAAATTAACTCTAAATGAATCACAGAACTAGATATGATAAAACTTCTTGAAGAAAACATAGAAGAAAATGCCTGTGACTTTGGATTATGCAGTGACTTTTTAGAACACAAAAGGCAAAAATTATTCAAATGTTCTGACAAACTGAACTTTTATCTAAAATTTCCACTCTCTTAAGACACTCAAGAAAGGAAAAGACAGGGCCGGGCACGGTGGCTCATGCCTGTAATCCCAGCACTTTGGGAGGCCGAGGCGGGTGGATCACGAGGTCAAGAGATCAAGACCATCCTGGTCAACATGGTAAAACCCCGTCTCTACTAAAAATACAAAAAAGTAGCTGGGCACGGTGGTGCGTGCCTGTAATCCCAGCTAATCAGGAGACTGAGGCAGGAGAATTGCCTGAACCCAGGAGGCAGAGGTTGTGCTGAGCCGAGATCGTGCCATTGCACTCCAGCCTGGGTAACAAGAGTGAAACTCCAACTCAAAAAAAAAAAAAAAGAAAAAAGAAAAGGCAAAGACAAACTACAGACTGAGAGAAAATATTTGCAAAACATATCCAATAAATATAAGTCAGTATATATACAGAACTATTCAACTCAATAATTAGAAAATAATCCCCCCCTTCACCACAAAGAAAGGAACAAAAGATTTGAACGGACACATCAAAGATATTCAGATGGCGAATAAACATGTGACAAGATGCTCAATATCACTGATCATCAGGGAAATGTAAATTAAAACCACAAAAAGTATCACTATATGCCTATTAGCGTGTCTGAAGATTAAAACAAACAAACAAAAACAACTAACACTACCGAGTACTGATAAGGATGTCAAATAACTGCAATTCATATATGCTGGTGGGAAAGCAAATGTGATAGTCACTTTGGAAAACAGGCAATTTCTTATGAAGTTAAATATACATTTTCACATGACCCAACAACAGACTCTTGAGTATTAACAAAAGACTGCCGGGTAAATACCCAAGAGAAATGAAGACCTATTTTCACATAAAAACCTGTTCTCTGATGGTTATAGCAGATTTCGTCATAATCACTAAAACCTGTAAATAACCCAAATGTTCTGCACCTGAACAGATAAAGAAATTGTGGTACACATTTATACAATGGATTACCACTCAGTGGTAAACAGGAGAAATGCATGCAACGTTATGAATGAATCACAAAAGTATTTTGCTAAGTGACAGAAGCCAGACACCAAAGGCTACATATTGTATATTCCATTTATTTGACATTCTGGAAAAGGCAGAACTATAAGGACAGAAATTTGATTAGTGGATGCCAATAATACGTGGCTAAGGGTGGAGGTATAGGGGTACAGGGAACTTTTTAGGTGATGCATATGTTTTATATCCCAATTTATATGACTATACATAGTTTTAGAAACTCATCAAACTGTCTTTAAAAGAGTGAATTATACCCCCAATAAGCCCAATTTTAAAATAAACTAAAAACAAAAATATAAAGCATCTAATTCATGCCTGCCATATGAAGAGTGCTCAGTAAATTAGTTTCCTTACTCAATCCAATCCCAGGGAACAATATTAATTTTTAAAAAGTCAGAGCATTCAAATATTTCTCAGGTAATAGCCTAAAACTAGGCTCTTTAGTTAGAAACCTTAAGACTATTTTAAGTCTGAAGAGTTTGATTAGGAAGGCTTAAAAGCTGCTCTACCATACATGAGTATATAACCCCAGGCAGTGACAGACTACTGTTAGCCTAAGACAAAAGAGAGTTCTGCTGCATCAAAATCGCTGCACCAATGCTCATCACAGTATGATGCTTTCTTATATATATTAATACCTCCTCACATTTCCTTGGCTACATGTTTTCACAGGGGCTAACTCAACCTGTTTATGTTTACTGCTTAGTTCCTCATGTCTCCAACCAGTAATCTTGACACCTTCATATTCATTCATTCAATAAGCATTTATGGAGTAAAAAGATGAATAAAATGAACCACTTGGGAGGCTGAAGCGGGAGGAGAACCTGAGCCCAGGAGTCTGAGACCAGCCTGCGCAACATAGTGAGAACCCCATCTCTAAAAACAAAAATTGTTTTAAGTAGTTAGTCATGGTGGCACATGTTTGTAGTCCCAGTTACTCTGGAGGCTGACGCAAAAGGAATTTCTTGAGCCTGGGAGGTTGAGACTGCAGTGAGCAACCTTCATGCCACTGCACTCCAGCCTGGGTGACAGAGCAAGACCCTGTCTCAAAAAAAAAAAAAAATTTTAAGGAATTCACAGACTAATATTTAAGAGACTCCACCAGCCAAGAAAATCACACACAACAATCATGATTATATATTATTAGGATTAGTGTTAACCTAGAGAATAAAAATGTTCTCTAAAGCATTATAATAATTTTTAAGTAGCATTCAAAAAACCTTTTAAAAAGTTAATCAGATTAGGCCAGGCCTGGTGGCTCACAGCTGTAATCCCAGCACTTTGGGAGGCCAAGATGGGCAGATCACGAGGTCAGGAGTTCGAGACCAGCCTGGCTAATATGATGAAACCCCATCTCTACTAAAAATACAAAAATTAGCTGAGAGTACTGGCGTGCGCCTGTACTCCCAGCTACTTGGTCTGAGGCAGAACAATTACTTGAACCCGGGAGGCAGAGGTTGCAGTGAGCGGAGATCGTGTCACTGCAATCCACCCTGGGCAATAGAGCAAGACTCCGTCTCAAAAAAAAAAAAAAAAAAAAAAATTAATCAGATTAAAACATAAATTATTAACGTACTAAGAATTTTCTAGGAACAAAAAGATAACACTAATCAGGCATGGTGGTTCATGGCTACAACCTAAGCACTTTGGGAGGCTATGGTGGGAGGACTACTTGAGCCCAGGAATTCAAAATCAGCCTGGGCAACATAGTGAGACTCCATCTCTACAAAAATGTAAAAATTAGCTGGGTGTGGTAGCTCATGCCTGTGGTCCCAGCTACTCAGAAGGCAGAGGCAGGAGGATTGCTTGAATCTAGGAAGTCAAGCCCACAGTGAGCTGTGTTCGTACCACTACAGTCCAACTTGGGCAGCAGAGTGGAGACTCTGTCTCAAAACAAACAAACAAAACACTGAAATTAGAAAACTGGCCAATACATGTAATTCAAAGCCAATTTTAAAATAGTTAATTCAACCCTGGCTTTCTTATTTAGAATATATCAACTAACAGAACCCCTTGAAGAGGCAAAAGTTTGTTACTTTGAACTTCAATAAAAACCTCCCAATCCTGTTTATATTTATCTGTAAGCCTTACCAAAGAGGCAGAAAAATCTAAGTTTGGGGGTTGAGGTCTAATATTTCCCTAAAAAGGTAACAACGTTTTACAATGTCTAATAGTAATGTTAGAAAATATTAAAATTCTATCTGCTTCCCCCAACTCATTACTGATATTGAAAATATGGGATTCTCATCAACATTTCTGTTGCTTATTCTCATCTTACCTGCCAGCTCTTTCAAACAAGCTCTCATAGTCAATGAAGAAGAAACATTTTACATTTACAGAATATTTACTATAGGCTAGGGCTCATCCAGTAAGTAGTGTCATTTCTGTTTTTACATATATATACACACATATATATATATGCACATATATATATATACATATATATATGCACACACATATATATACACACACATTCACACACAGGCATACTTATAGACAAGTCCCAATAGCAATGGCCATCAAAAAAATTTAACAATCCATGAGGAACAAAGTTTTGTAAACTACTATACTATATTACAAAGTAGCATACTATACATGAATGCTGCTTTCAGTAACATCTTAAACCTTGAACTGAACTTCAATTAGATATGTCTAAGTTACCTTCAATCTTCTAAGTAGGAAGGTATACCACAGTCTACATTTGCAATTAATTCTCCAGAAGTTTAAAAAAATTACTATCTCTATGCCTGTAAACCACTTCTAAATGAATTTTCCAAAATTTTGGATGTTTATTCACATAATCATTCTTCTGTTGTTGAATATTTCATTTGTTCTCAATGTCATCTCTTATATATAATGCAATGAGCTGCAAAGTAGATAAACAAATGTTTATGGAATGGAAGAAGCAGAATAAAGAAGGACTGGGACTGTACTGTTTTATGTTAATTTTGCTTATAAACCTGATTAACATGTTGGTTGAAGTTTACAATTCAACTGTTCAAAGCAAATTCCTTTGTATGGGGCATAAAAATCCTCAAACTTGAGTAGATCATGTTACTACTACAATTATTGCCCTAATTTTAAACTTACAGGTATCACTCATTACAGAAAAATTATTAAATTATTAAAAATTATCTGTGGCATCAATCTTTATAATCCCACATCATTTTCCCAATAGGAGCAATACTCACATTAATCCTTAAATAATAAGATTCTGAAAAGGTAAAATGTGAAACAACAAAATCTTTACCTCAAGTCTATCCATAAATGACCCACAGGATCTTACCACATATTAGAATTTGATTCTACTTTTTATACAAATAATTCACTTCTCTAAGACTTTTCTAAAACTTTAGATATACAACATGTATTTTCTTTATTAACAATGTAATAATTTGGCCCTATGTCTGAAAACAAGTTTTAAGAAAACTGATTAACACCACATGGTAATATCAAAACAGAATTGCTTTGTGCAGATGGTGTTTCTTCCCTCCCTTTCTTTATTTTTATTTTTTTAAGATGGAGTCTTGCCTGTCACCCATGTTAGAGTACAAAGGCTTCATCTTGGCTCACTGCAACGTCCGCCTCCTGGGTTCAAGTGATTCTCCTGCCTCAGCCTCCTGAGTAGCTGGGATTATAGGTGCACACCACCACACCTAGCTAATATTTTGTGTATTTTTAGTAGAGAAGAGGTTTCACCATGTTGGTCAGGCTGGTCTTGAACTCCTGACCTCATGATCTGCCTGCCTCAGCCTCCCAACCCTCCTTCTTTTTTTTTTTTTTTTGAGACGGAGTTTCGCTCTTGTTGCCCAGGCTGGAGTGCAATGGCGCGATCTAGGCTCACCGCAACCTCCGCCTCCTGGGTTCAGGCAAGTCTCCTGCCTCAGCCTCCTGAGTAGCTGGGATTACAGGCACGTGCCACCATGCCCAGCTAATTTTTTGTATTTTTAGTAGAGACGGGGTTTCACCATGTTGCCTTCTTCTTTTTTTAATGCTCTTTAATATTACTGTTTTCAATTTAAATGATAAAGAATTATTGTTTATTCTCTATTTCCTGATATTTATCTACAATTAGCTAATACAATTTACCACAAATTAAGAACTCAGTATCTAGATTTCTTTAGCAATTTAAAAATACAATGCATTTTTTTTTCAATTAATTATAAATGGCAAACACAGTAAATAACAATTAAGGGTAGTTAATTCGTATTTGGGAAAAGAATTAAAACTACAGTAAGAACAAAACTTTAAAAATTTTTCATTATTGAAATTATCTAAGCATTTTCTTTTTTCTTTTTCTTTTGAGATGGAATCTCACTTTGTTTCCCAGGTTGTAATGTAGTGGCACTGTCTTGGCTCAGTGCAACCTCTGCCTCTGAGTTCAAGTGATTCTCCTGCCTCAGCTTTCCAAGTAGCTGGGATTAGAGGTGCCTGCCACCACACTCAGCAAATTTTTGTATTTTTAGTAGAGAAGGGTTTTCACCATGTTGACCAGGCTGGTCTCCAACTCCTGACCCTCAAGTGATCTGCCTCCCTCAGCCTCACAAAGTGCTGGAATTATAGGCATGAGCCATTGCACCCAGCCAGCACTTCCTTTTAAAATGTTTCGTATTAAACAATTATGAATGCAAGCATACATTATCTTATCTAAAGGAAAAATGTAATCTTAAATATTACTAAATTATTGGCTTCATGAGTTTACAATCATCTTACGCTAGCAAAATACCTTTAATATTCACCTTATAGCACTCTGCTTTTTGTCATCCAGTTTTTTTTTTTCTTTTTTCAAAAGCCTCCACCACCTTTTCCCAGGCTGTCTCCCATCCAAGTACAAACCATGACCGACCCTGCTTAGCTTGATCAGATGAAAACAAGGCATGTTCAGAGTGGTATGGCCTGGACTCAGTTTTATGCATAAAACACAATATACCTTTCAGTTATTCCTAACTGCTCAATGGCAAACACACATTCCAGATTATAGCCATGGGATTTACGACATAATATTCTTAAAGAAGATATACACAGTGTTTCAAAATATTTCCAACAAGAATACTTCAAGTTTTGTATTTATAAGCTTAAGGAAAATTATCTACATGAATATTTTATACCTCTACCAAAACAAAAATTCCATAATCTCATCTTGCCACAAGTACAAAGCTGCTTACCATTCATAGCTGTGGGAAACTGAGCCATCATGGTCCTGAGTTTTCCTTGCTAGCTCTCAGCCATCTGCAACATAAAAACATTATGCCGTTGGTAATACAACAAGGGCAGATCACAGCTTACTGCACTCACTAAGCAGTAGGAATGTCTGTCCCCTTCAGCTCACACTTCCAACAGAAAACAGTGCAGAGCTTCTGCAGGCAGAATTTACATTTGAGGAAGGGTAAGAGATTTTGTAGGGTAATCATGCTGTCTTAATTTAAAAAACAGTCACATATTTACTAGCAGATACTGAATAAAGAAACCCTTGGCATGAACCAACTCTTGTAGAAATTAATTTGGGAAAGAAGAAAATAAATCAACTGTATAAATTAAGTATATAAGAACAACATGAGGCCAGGCATGATGGCTCACGCCTGTAATCCCAGCACTTTGGGAGGCCAAGGCAGGTGGACCACAAGGTCAGGAAATCGAGATCACCCTAGCCAACATGGTGAAACCCCACCTCTACTAAAAATTCAAAAAAATTAGCTGAGCGTGGTGGCACAGCCTACAGTCCTAGCTACTCAGGAGGCTGAGGCAGGAGAATTGCTTGAACCCAGGAGGCAGAGATTACAGTGAGCTGAGATGGCGCCACTGCACTACCACCTGGGCAGCAGTGCAAGACTACATCTCAAAAAAAAAAATAATAATAACAACATGAAAATCCATACTTTTTTTTTTCTTTTCTTGAGACAGAGTCTCACTCTGTCACCCAGACTGGAGTGCAGTGGTGCAATCTCAGCTCACTGCAACCTCTGTCTCCTGGGTTCAAGCAATTCTCATGCCTTAGCCACTTGAGTAGCTGGGACTACAGGAATGCTCTACCATGCCTGGCCAATTTTTGTGTTTTTAGTAGAGATGGAGTTTTGCCATGTTGACCAGAACAGTCTTGAACTCCTGGCCTCAAGTGACCCACCTGCCTCAGCCTCCCAAAGTACTCACATTACAGGCATGAGCCACTGTACCCAGCCCACACTATTATTTTTTAAAAACTCCCAAACAAGAAAAATATTCAAAATAAAAACACACACATAATTATTAAAATAGACATATAACATAACTAAAGGGGCTAGGCAAGCACTCTATACTAGTAAGAGAAGGGACTTTGGAAATTCACAGCTCTGGGTTCAAACCCAGCTCTGCTATTCTCCCAGCTGTAACCATGGAAAAGTTATTTAACCTGTTTTGAGACTGACCATTGAAAAGTTATTTAACCTGTTTTGAGACTGAGATTACTCATCTATAAAAATACTCTGCAGAAATAATTTTAAACATAATCCAGTAAACCAAACCACCTGCTACATAGGGTATTCAACAAATGGCTACTATTTTGCAAACATCCAGAAAAGGAGAGTACAGAATCATTTTGAACCCTGAATTCATTATTCAGCTGTCAATAAATTCAAAATTTGTTCCATGAATCTTTTTGCAGCTCTTTTGTAATGTTTTAATTTTTCCTGGAGACGGACTCTCCCTCTGTCGCCCAAGCTGAAGTGCAGTGGCACGATCTCTGCTCACTGCAACCTCACCTCCCAGGTTCAAGCAATTGTCCTGCCTCAGCCTCCTGAAAAGCTGGGTCTACAGGCACACGTCACCATGCCCGGCTAATTTTTGTTTGTTTGTTTTAGTAGAAACACGGTTTCACCATGTTAGCCAGGCTAACTCCTGAGCTCAAATGATCTACTCGCCTCAGCTCCCCAAAGTGCCGGGATTACAGGCGTGAGCCACCATGCCCAGCCTGTTCCACGAGAGTAGGATCAGTTAGGAAGTGAAGGCCTATCAAATGTATAGCAATGCACTTAGTAATTAAAGCCATGGATTATACTATTGCAGGAAAACACTAGTATATTAAAAGATCACACTACATGTCATCTATTTATCCAAATCATTTAAATATTAGTATTTCTGGAAGCCTAAGAAAAATATTTGCACAGCCATTTAAACAAAGAAGGCATGAAGTGGTATACACATGTGGTCAAAGTTTCTCACCAGAGAAGCTGGCTAACAAGCTGCCAAGAACTGTTACTGGATACCATTATCTTAGTGAATTTAGTGTGCTCAAGGATCTAGTCCCCAGCCTTGATGACTCAGAAATATGACAATCAGTATAACCACCAAAAGTACCTCACAAAAAACCGGCATATAAATCCAATTCATTTATTTATGAGAAATGACGAGATTTTCTTCCTATAGAGCAAACTATTTAATCTATGAAGTTTTTTTTTTTTTTTTGAGGCGGAGTTTCGCTCTTGTTACCCAGGCTGGAGTGCAATGGCGCGATCTCGGCTCACCGCAACCTCCGCCTCCTGGGTTCAGGCAATTCTCCTGTCTCAGCCTCCTGAGTAGCTGGGATTACAGGCACGCACCACCATGCCCAGCTAACTTTTTGTATTTTTAGTAGAGACGAGGTTTCACCTTGCTGACCAGGATGGTCTTGATCTCTTGACCTCGTGATCCACCCGCCTCGGCCTCCCAAAGTGCTGGGATTACAGGCTTGAGCCACCGCGCCCGGCCAATCTATGAAGTTTTAACCCGATCATTATGTAGTGAGCAAAGGCAGCTAATTGTGATTAGGATGGTAAATGGCATCGAGCACCGACAGTCTGATACATGTGCCTACACAAAGATAAGCCAGGCCTGGGCGATAGGGAGGGGTAAACCTCCAACAGTGCTTTGAATGCCACCGTCGGTTTTACTCTGGACTCCCAGCTTTTCTGCTTCTTGCTATATGTTGCTACTATATACCATCCTCTCTCTCAGAGTGAACATTATTTCTTTAGATATTAATAAGCTTTACTGCAATGAAGCTTTAAAACTGTTATCACACTTAGATTTCAGCTGTCACTCTACTCTTCCTGGGAAGGAGGAAATTTCATCCTTGTCCAAGTGGGGTTTCTTCATTCCTTTCTCAGAAGGTAAGCTCTAGGTATTGAAGTTGCTTACTATACAGAAAAATGCCAAAACCATGGTGGGATGGTCAGGAACTCCAAAAGGAGGTACTGTGTTGAGTCTTAAAAGATGAGTAAGAATTAGTTATAATTATAATGTTAAGAACCTTGGACTTGAAACTGGAGCTGACAGGAATTTTGAAAGGTTTTAAAGAGTGACACCAATAGATTTCACTTTAGACAGACAAAGAATTGTAAAGAATAAGGACAAGACTAAAGCAGGAAGATCAACCAGGACAGAGATGAGAACAACAGCTGGCACCTGATCTAGGACCGTGGCAGCAGGGACAGAGAAGATGGAACAAACTGGAAAAGCAGTAAAGGGCTCAAAACAAGCAGAACTCTGTGACTCTTTGAATATGAGGGATTATGGAACAAAAGTAATCAGAAATGACTCCCAGAATTATAGTTTGTGAGAGCTGGTGAACTGTGATATAGCTAGCTTTAAAAATGAACATAGAAGGAAGTCCCATAAATCAAGTTATGACTACAACTTCCTCAAATACAGAAATACTGCAAACAAATATAATATTTTTACTTCCTCAATTTTAAATCATAAGTAATGTTAAAACAAAATAAGCTATATGCCTGAAAGCAAACTATCTACTTACCAGATATGTAGTAGCAAGGGCCCTTGTTTATTAGTTTTCTGTGGCTGAGACCATTTTAAAACGTGGGAGAAAATTCACCACTGCAAATAATGCATTTTATAACTGCATAATAGCATGTGAATTACTAAAGATGACTCTAACAACAGAAAGACCAATGAGGAACAGGATCCCACAGACACAAGGCCTAATCAGTTAGATCTAGGTCTAAAACTTACAAATCATCTATTGGTCTAGAACCATTTGTGGGTCATCACGTATTCTGTGAATACAAAGGAATGCCAAACAGATACCCATTTAAGAAGAGGTGAGAACAAACCCAGACTGACCAAAGCCTGCACGCTGCTACATCCTGAGCCCAGCCCCTGGCCACCACCACACCCAAGAGAAAGGCTGGAGGGGATGCTAAAGGAGATAATGCCAAGGTGAAGGATGAACCACAGGGAAGATCCATGAGGTTGTCTGCTAAACCTGCTCCTCCAAAGCCAGAGCCCAAGCCTATAATGGCTCCTGTAAAGAAGGGAGAAAGGTACCAAAGGGAAAAAGGAAAAAGCTGATGCTGGCAAGGAGGGGAATAACCCTGCAGAAAATGGAGATGCCAAAACAGACCAGGCACAGAAAGCTGAAAATGCTGGAGATGCCAAGTGTAGTGTATACACTTTTTATAACTGTGTACTTCTGATGACTGTACAATTTGAAATAGTATTTTTAAATCAGGTTTTATAAAAATGCAGAATATTTTCCTTTTTTTCCCCTAAGACTTAGTTTCACTCTTCTTGCCCAAGCTGGAGTGCAATGGCAGGATCTTGGCTCACCACAACCTCCGCCTCCTGGCTTCAAGCAATTCTCCTGTCTCAGCCTCCCAAGTAGCTGGGAATTACAGGCACGTGCCATCACACCCAGCTAATTTTTTTGTATTTTTAGTAGAAATGGGGTTTCACCATGTTAGCCAGGCTGGTCTCCAACTCCTGACCTCAGGTAATCCGCCTGTCTTGGCCTCCCAAAGTGCTGGGATTACAGATGTGGGCCACTGCACCTGGCCTCCTTTTTTTTTTTTTTTAAGCTATGTTGTTAGCATACAGAAAGAACATTTCATTGTTGATTTTGGGGGAAGGGCCATATGTCACTAAAAGAATTAGTCCAAAGCTGGACTAATGTTGGGAAAACACCTTTCCCTTCTAGTTTTGAGAGACTTCCTTCCTCTTGGCTCCCAGGAGGAGGGATTCCCTGACTTTGACACACATGACCACCTTGGCACAAAAGCCTTAGGGTATGGAAAAACAAATTCGTCTTTATGTCCTCTCTTCCCTTTCCATCTTTCACCATAGACTTAACACCCTTAAACTCAGACATCTGTTGGAACCTGACCCCCAATCACCAGTGTGTCGAGCAGTCTGGACTTTCCAGTGATGCCACTGAGATGGCACCTATCAAAAGAGCGATGGTTCCATTCCTAGATTGTGGGTATTCAGATAAATTCTGCCATTTTCATTTCACTTCCTGAAAGTCAGGGTCGGCTGGTGAAAAGGTGTTAGTTAAACAATATGCTAAATGTGAAATGTCAATCCTCACTCTAAATGTTCCCTGTTCAGAGCATCATTGGATTTTAGAGTGGCTTTCTGATTTTTGGTAGTCTACTGAAGAAGCAAGTTTGAAAGTTGCTGCGGCCAGGTGCGGTGGCTCACACCTGTAATCCCAGCACTCTGTGAGGCCGAGGCTGGCAGATCACCTGAGGTCAGGAGTTGGAGACCAGCCTGGCCAACATGGTAAAACCCTGTCTCTACTAAAAATACAAAATTAGCTGGGCATGGTGGCTCCCAGCTACTCGAGAGGCTGAGGGAGAAAAATCACTTGAACCCAGGAGGTGAAGACTAGAGTGAGACAACATCGCGCTATTGCACTCCAGACTGGGTAACAAGAGCAAAAACTCCATTTCAAAAGAGAAGAGAGGCCGGGCGCGGTGGCTCAAGCCTGTAATCCCAGCACTTTGGGAGGCCGAGGCGGGTGGATCACGAGGTCGAGAGATCGAGACCATCCTGGTCAACATGGTGAAACCCCGTCTCTACTAAAAATACAAAAAATTAGCTGGGCATGGTGGCACGTGCCTATAATCCCAGCTACTCAGGAGGCTGAGGCAGGAGAATTGCCTGAACCCAGGAGGCGGAGGTTGCGGTGAGCCGAGATCGCGCCATTGCACTCCAGCCTGGGTAACAAGAGCGAAACTCCGTCTCAAAAACAAAAAAAAAAAGAGGAGAGAGAAGAGAGAAGCGAGAAACGAGAAGCGAAGCAAAGAGGAAGGGAAGAGGAAGAGGAAGGGAAGAGGAAGAGAAGGGAAGGGAAGAGAAGAGGAAGGGAAGAGGAAGAGATGGGAAGGGAAACAAAGAAAGAAAAGAAAGGAAGGAAGAAGGAGAGAGAGAGAAAGAAAGAAAGTTAGTTGTATACTGTTAATGATTATCTGCCCATGTCCTGCCTGAAATGTCATGTTTATGGAAATTATCTTTAATAAAGCTGAATATAGTTTAGCTTGGAAAGAAACAAAAAAGAATGTCAAATAGTAGATGCTCAATAATCACAGGCATAATTCTGAAATAAAGCCTGAGAATGAACCAAATATTAATAATATTACTGGCAATAAGGACAAATCCCTTGGATAAAGCTGAAGGTACTAGTATTACAAAATGTTTATAATCTGGTATGTGGAATTTAGCCACCCATGCATATAGGTACCATAATATATGTAACATTTATGTTGTATGTAACAGCTGATTAACTGTGGTAATATCTAAATACGGTACTATATTTTGTTGGCACCAATAACCTTTTAAAACATATCATTTTGGTTATGTTTTAAATAACATACCTGAAATCCCATGCCTGTAATCCGAGCACTTTAGAAGGCTGAGGCGGGCAGATCACCTGAGGTCAGGAGTTCGAGACCTGCCTGACCAACATGGAGAAACCCTGTTTTTACTAAAAATACAAAATTAGGTGGTCGTGGTGGCACATGCCTGTTATCCCAGCTACTTCGGAGGCTGAGGCAGGAGAATCACTTGAACCCAGAAGGTGGAGGTTGCAGCGAGGCAAGATCGCACCATTGCACTCCAGCCTGGGCAACAAGAGCAAAACTCCGTTTCCCACACACAAAAAAAAACTGTTACATTTATATTGTCTCTGCCCCATTGTGGAATAATTACCTAATGCTTAACAATTCTACTGGTCTATTTGCAGAGTAGTATTTGAATAATAATTATAATTGAAATTCTGAAAATGCAACAGATACCAAAAACTTTTACATTTTTCAAAAACCAATTAATAAGTTAACATGTATTGTTTATCATTAATTCACTTCTGTTTATCACAGTAGATGTACTGTGTCATGCTATTCACTGCAAATCTAGTATGTTTCAGGTTCTTCACAAGAAGCTTCAGACACTGAGAAGCTTGTAGACTTATCTACCAGGTGTCAGGTACTCCTAGGCATCTTTGATAATACTGATACTTCTCTCACAATATCCCTGCAAGGCAGATGATACTGTACTCATTTCACAGAAGAAACTGAAGAGGTTAAATTACTTGCCCAGAATCAGTATGTCATGAAGCCAGAATGCAATCCCAAGCCTATCTAATTCTAAAGCCTACGAACTTCCCATGGGCTTTATCTGCCTCTTCCTCTCTTAAATAGAGATAATGTGTCACAGGTTGCTGCAAACAGCAGGACAACTTAATGTTAGCACATTTGCCCAGTAGCAGAAAAGCCAGAGATGACTCCCAACACATGGGACAGCATCAATCACATACATTAATTAGGGAGTGAAAATTGTGTCTTATCTCTTGGTATAACTCTCTGAAAGGAAAAAAAGGGTAACTAGCATCTCCCAGGTATATGACTGGTGCCTGTTTCAGGTAAGTGCAACTGAAGTCAGCATCCAACAAACACGCCCCTTTCTACTCCACAGGGGATGATGACATGTAGTGACAGGCAATTTCGGCAAATTTGCAGTCATCATATATTTGGAACACTGCTAATTATATATGGTTTTTAGAATATTCATACGATTTTCCTGCTCATTAAAAATTAACGGAGAACTAGCATTGTTACCTTTGTAGAAACCAAGAAAATATATTGAGTAAATAGCAGGCATAAGGCAAAGAACACTGCTCCAATTTAATATGATTCAGATGCAATTTGCAGTAACTGCCAAACGTACTTCAGACAATGTAGAAAACATATTCACACTAAGACAGAAAAAAGTAGAAATGCTAGAACAAAAGCAGGAAATCCTTCTTTTACAAAGGGTCAGTAAGACTCAGAAAAAAAAAAAAAAAGTCATAGCCACTGTAAGTGAAAAGTCACTTAATTAAGCTTGAGGGTTCTGTTTTGTTTTTGAGACAAAGTCTTGTTCTGTCGCCCAGCCTGGAGTGAAATGGCACAATCTCGGCTCATTGCAATCTTCACCTCCTGGGTTCAAGCAATTCTCCTGCCTCAGCCTCCCAAGTAGCTGGGACTACAAGCGCACACCACCACACCTGGCTACTTTTTTTATTTTTAGTAGAGATGGGGTTTCGCCATGTTGGCCAGGCTGGTCTCCAACTCCTGACCTCAGGTGATCTGCTCATCTCAACTTCCCAAAGTGCTGGGATTACAGGCGTGAGCCACCCTGCATGACCAAGGTTGAGGTTTTTGTTTGTTAAGAAGCACAGTTACAGAAAGAATTACATGGCCAGAAGAGG
Source organism: Saimiri boliviensis (assembly GCF_048565385.1). Taxonomy (NCBI): domain Eukaryota; kingdom Metazoa; phylum Chordata; class Mammalia; order Primates; family Cebidae; genus Saimiri; species Saimiri boliviensis. The sequence continues at coordinate 23,825,660 of NC_133449.1, forward strand.
TGGCTCACGCCTGTAATCCCAGTACTTTGGGTGGCTAAGGTGGGCGGATCACCTGAGGTCAGCAGTTCAAGACCAGCCTGACCAACATGGAGAAACCCTGCCTCTACTAAAAATACTAAAATTAGCCAGGCGTGGTGGCACATGCCTGTAATACCAACTACTTGGGAGGCTGAGGCAAGAGAATCACTTGAACCCAGGAGGAAGAGGTTGCGGTGAGCTGAGATTGCGCCACTGCACTCCAGCAGCCTAGGCAACAAGAGCAAAACTCTGTCTCAAAAAAAAAAAAAAAGAATTACAGTTACTATTTAGTCTAAAACCCTCAATTTTCAAGATGGGAAAACTAGAGACTCATAAAAGATCACAAGTTAGTAGCAAAGGTCTCAGAAACCACATCTCTGATGTACATGTCCAGTGCTCTGGTTGCTTTAAGACAGGGTATCACTCTGCCATGCACGCTGGAATGCAGCGGCGCTATCTCGGCTTACTGAAATCTCTACCACCTGGGCTCAAGTGATCTGCCCACCTCAGCCTCCTGCGTAGCTGGAACTACTAGGCTAGGCTAATTTTTTAATTTTTTTAACCATGGTAGGCTAATTTTTTAATTTTTTTTGTAGAGATGAGACCTCACTACATTTCCCAGACTGGTCTCCAACTCCTGGGCTCAAGTGCACCTCCCCACCTTGGCCTCCCAAAGTGCTGGGATTACAAGCCACTGTGCCCAGACTTCTAGTGCTTTTTTTTTTTTCCTTTTTTTCCCCCCTGAGACAGAGTCTTGCTCTATTCCCCAGGCTGGACTGCAGTAGTGTGATCTTGGCTCACTGCAACTTCCGCCTCTCGAGTTCAAGTGATTCTCATGCCTCAGCCTCCCGAGTAGCTGGGATTACAGGGTCTGCCACTATGCCCAGCTAATTTTTGTATTTTTAGCAGAGATGGGGTTTCTCCACATTGCCCAGGCTGGTCTCGGAACTCCTGACCTCAGGTGATCCACCCACCTCAGCCTCCCAAAGTGCTGGGATTACAGGCATGAGCCACTGAGCCTGGCCCAGTGCTCTGTTTTTAAAAGTTTTCCAACTTGCCCACTCATATCACCTGGGATATTTACTAATTGTACAGTATGAATACAAGCTAAATAAATATTCTTGCCTCAGACCCTTCCACAGAGCTACTAGTTTTTTTGTAAAGCACTCATTAATGTCCCTTTCCTGCTTAGAAAATCTTCCAATGATTACAAGTCCAAACTTCTTAATATGAAATATGACCCTCTTCAGTAGCTCATACTTTATCACATTTTCTAAGCACCTTCCATTTTCATAAGTCCTAAGTATACCAACCTGTTTTAGAACAGTGACTTTTTTTCTCTCCTCTACTCCTTCACAAAGAGTTGCTCCCTTTGTCATGGTCATCATACTTTCTTCTCATTCTTCAATTCCCAATTCAAATGTTATCTTTTCTTTGAAAGACTTCTATCCTCCCAGACAGTTAGTCACTATCTCCTATGTGTCCACGCACTTGTTTACACCACAATAAACTCACTTATCACACTGTATTTCAATTTCACCATTGCCTATTTCACATGTCCTGGGCAGAGACCATTTTTATTGCCTCGTTTCTAAACCAGATCTTCCAGAGAAAACACTTGATAAATACTTGCTGAACAAATGAATTGGGTAAATAATATGGTTGAGACACCAAAAAAAGAAGTGAATAAGGCAAGCAGGAAGAAGCAATGATGAAATGAATATACAGAAAAGAAACCAACAGGAAGCAGAACAGGCTCCAACCTACTTCCATTAAACCCTGCAGAAATCAGAGTTGTGTAACATGGCTCTCCTGCAACTTAGCTTTTCTTTCTTTTGAATATACTTTTAAGGAAAGATTTATTTTCCATTGAATTCTGAATATTTTTTATTGAGAGTGAGGAAGGCAGCTCGGTTTTTGTCATTACTTCATGATTCAATATTTTGAATCATTTTTATTAAATAAATTTGACTAATAGTCTGACATTCAAAAGCACAATCATCAATTTCCTGCAGTGTGTGTGTGTGTGTGTGTGTGTGTGCTGTGTGTATGTGTGTGTGTGTGTCTGTTTGGAGGTGGGGTTGGGGGGACACAGTCTCGATCTATAGCCCAGGCTGGAGTGCAGTGGCATGATCTCGGCTCACTGCAACCTCCGCCTCCTGGGTTCAAGTGATTCTCCTGCCTCAGCCTCCCGAGTAGCTGGGATTACAGGTGCACATCACCATGCCCAGCTAATTTTTTGTATTTTTAGTACAGACAGGGTTTAACCATGCCAGGCTGGTCTCAAATTCCTGACCTTGTGATCTGCCTACCTCAGTCTCCCAAAGTGCTCAGATTATAGGCGTGAGCCACCACACCTGGCCTTTTTTTTTATTTTTATTTTTTTCTTTTAAGAGACATGGTCTTACTACATTACCCAGCCTGGACTCAAACTCCTGAGCTCAAGAGATCCTCCTGCCACCTCAGCCTCCCGAGTAGCTGGGACTACAGGTGCGCACCACTGCGGCCAGCTTCCTTCAGGCATATTTTATAAAACTTTCTCGAGTGCCTCTGCCACTCCCAGCATGTACTAGGTGCACACAGCCAACTTTCAAACTATACTTACTGATTAGTTGAGAGAAATGTTCCTGCCTCATTTAGTTCCCAAGGAGACCAAGGTCAGTTCTTCCATATGAATATAAACCAAAGATAAAATTCTAAGGCCCCCCAACCATCTGATGGACTTCCTTCTTGTCCAGGGCACTGTTAAAAGTTTAATCTGAGGCTGGTTCAGGCCATGATGGGAAGTGGGGATCAAACATGCCTCATTAAACCTCTCTTGGCATTAACATCAACACAAACTTAGTCTGATAAGAAGCATTTACAATCTATCCTCTCACAAGCCTGCTACTCAGAGGCTTCATCTCACGCCTGTAATCCCAGCACTTTGGGAGGCCAAGGCGGGTGAATCACAAGCTCAGGAGATTAAGACCATCCTGGTTAACAGAGTGAAACCCCGTCCTACTAAAAATACAAAAAAATTAGCCAGGCGTGGTGGCATGTACCTGTAGTCCCAGCTACTCGGGAGGCTGAGACAGGATAATTGCTTGAACTCGGGGGGCAGAGGTTGCAGTGAGCCAAGATCATGCCACTGCACTCCAGACTGGGCAACAAAGTGAGACTCCATCTCAAAAAACAAAAAAAAAGAAAAGAAAAAAAAAAACACTTTGGTCTTTATAACTTCTTATGACTGTAACCCAGTTTTTTTGCTTTCTATTGATCCCAGGTCTTCAGATAAACTCAACCAATTGTCAACCAGAAAATTTTTAAATCTACCTATAAACTGGAAGCCCACTCCCTCTTCAAATTGTCCCACCTTCCTGGACAGAACCAATGTATTTCTTAAATGTATTTGATTGAAGTCTCTCGTCTCCCTAAAATGAATAAAAACAAGCTGTACCCCAACCACCTTAGGCACATGTTCTCAGGACCTCCTGAAGGTTGTATCACAGGTCTTGTCACTCATATTTGGTTCGGAATAAATCTCTTCAAATATTTTAGAGGGTTTGGTCCTTTTCATCAACACGAGAAGGACTGGAGCAAAATTACCTACTACTTTATAGTTTCTGCAGTAAGATGAAATTTACAGAATACATATATTCCCCACCTAAGCATTCATTCTTTCATTCTACCATTCATTTATTCATCAAACATGAATGGTTATTATAATAAAGGGATTTGGCCAGGTGCAGTGGCTCACAGCTATAATTCCAATAACTCAAGAGACCAAGTTGTTGGAAGGAGGATTGATGAGGCCAGGAGTTCAAAACCAGCCCAGACAACATGGCAAGATCCCCATCTTTACAAAAATAATAATAAAGGGATTTGGGGAATATCATAAGAACTCAGAAAACAAAACAAACACTACTTAAGAGGTAAATCAAAGTAAGGTACATGTAATCAAGGAGGTAATATTTGTGTAAGAATTATCTAAAATGAGATCAGTGGCAAACTGAGTGAACTCCAAGTGTCCTTGGAGTGAATGACATTGTACAGTGTGCAGACAGGCTCTGTTATAAAGAAAGGAAGTTTCTGAACCTGAGAGAAGGACTAGTTAAAAGAAGGAAAGCACAAGAGCCAATATAACTACAAAACCACTCCTATTCAAAAACTGTGTGATTTGAGAGTGATATAATTTCAAAGAAGTCACTTCATCTCAAGAGATACAAGAGGCCAAGTGTGATGGCTCATAACCATAATCCCAGCACTTTAGGAGGCCAAGGCAGGTAGATTGTTTGAGTCCTGGGCAACACAACAAAACCCCATCTCTACAAAAAAATACAAAAATTAGCTAGGTGTGGTGGTCCATACCTGTAGTCCCAGCTACTTAGGAGGCTGAGGTGGGAAGATTGCTTGAAATTGGGAGGCAAAGGTTGCAGTGACCTGAGATTGTGCCACTGCACTCCAGCCTGGACAACAGAGTGAGACTTTGTCTCAAAAGAAAGAATTAAAAGAGACCTTTAGAAACCCAGGAGTCTTCAAATTATGCTCTTTGGAGTTCTAAAAGTTTAAAAGAGGTACAACAAAGGTGGCGTAGGGAGGAAAGGGCGAAGGTTAAAAGGGATACCAACTTCAAAGAGAGTAGCTCTGCTTCTGTGTTATATATTGAGACGTCTCCATTAAGATTTCATATGATTTTTTAAGAGATAAATTACAACATATTGAATTCCATACTCTTCATTTCAGAAACAACTAAATAGGTCAGTTGTGGTTCATGGCTCAGGCCTGCAATCCTGGCACTTCAGGAGGCCAAAGTGGGAGGATGACTTGAGCCCAGGAGCTCAAGACTAGCCTGGACAACACAGGGAAACTCTTTCTCTACAAAAAATTAAAAAATTAGGTGGGCATGGTGGCACAAACCTGTAGTTCTAGCTACTCAGGAGGCTGAGACGAAAGGATCATTTGAGCACAGGGGTCAAGGTTACAATGAGCTATAATTGCACCACTGCACTCCAGCTTGGGTGACAAAGTGAGACAGTGTCTCTAAAACAAATAATGTAAAATAACAAATAGAAGCCAAAGAGATAAAGTAAGTAACCAAGATCACACAATTTAAGAAAAACAGTAAGTCATGCTATTGATCTTGGACATCACTGTGTAAGTCATGGAGAGCCAGTATTGAAAACACAGTATTAAGTTGAATGTACTTGGCAGGGCACAGTGGCTCATGCCTATAATCCCAGCATTTTGGGAGGCTGAGGCAGGCGGATTACCTGAGGTCAGGAGTTTGAGACCAGCTAGGCTAACATGTTGGAACCCCATCTCTAGTAAAAATACAAAAATTAGCCAGGCATGGTGGCATGCGCTTTTAGTCCCAGCTACTCGGGAAGCTGAGGCAGGAGAATGGCTTAAACCCAGGAGGTGGAGATTGCAGTGAGCCGAGATCACGCCACTACACTCCAGTCTGAGCAACAAAACTGAACTCCGTCAAAAAAAAAAAAAAAGTTGAATGTACTTGTTTACCCAGCACCAAGATGAAAGAAATCAAAAAGTCAAAATCATCACAGTTCTCCAAAGTCCCCCCATGCTCCCTTCCAGCCTCTGTCGCACCAGAAGCTGGAAGGGAGTTGGGAAACATGATCCCAACTTCTAACACCATAGATAAGTCCTGTCTGTTAAGGAACTTCATATGAATGGAATTATGTAGCCCATTGTGTCTCTTTTGTTCAGCATTTGGTGTATAAGTTGTGTCATTATAGATCCTGTGTTCTCAAAAAAGAAAACATACACACACACACACACGCGCACACACACACACACACACACGCACACACACACACACAGAATACATTCTAGTTAGAGACCCAGATTTGGTAGTTATCAGAGATTGGGAATATTTGTAATGTCAGTGAATTACATTATCCAGGGAAAGCACAGTAAAAAAAATATGTAAGAAGACCGGTCTTTTAATAGGAGAGGAAGACAATTTTGACAAGCAGTATAGGAACAAACTGGATTTTTGAGTCTTGAGACAAACACACCAATCAGGAAGTGACTGTCATCGTCCAGGCAGTGAGAATTTGAACTCGAGCAATGGAGAAGAGGTACTTCAAAGGTAGAATAGACAGGATTTTCTGATCAGCTAAATGTGGAAGATGAAAGACAAGGATCACAGATGAGTTTCTATCTTGGGTACTATAGAGCAGTAATATTAATCAAGACAGAAGCTCTAAGAAAGTAGGAATCTAGATGTCAGATTTGGGGGATGAACAAAATGTTCAATTTTGAGCATATCTAATCTGATATAACCACAAAGACATCTAGATGGAAGTGTCTAAGAGATAGTAAAAAACTCTATTTAGAAACCCAGATTTGGTAGTCATTAGGGATTGGGAATAATTGTTATCACGTGGGTGAATGACACTATCCAGGGAAACAATATATAAGAAAAGAAACAAGAATAGTCACACTGGGCCTGGTGGCTCACACCTGTAATCCCAGCACTTTGGGAGGCCGACACAGATGGATCACAAGGTCAAGAGTTCAAGACCAGCCTGGCCAACACGGTGAAACCCCATCTCTACTAAAAATACAAAAATTAGCTGGGCATGGTGGCGTGTGCCTGTAATTGCAGCTACTAGGGAGGCTGAGGCAGAAGAATGGCTTGAATTTGGGAGCTGGAGGTTGCGGTGAGCCGAAATCATGCACTGCACTCCAGCCTGGGTGACAAAGTAAGACTCCACCTCAAAAAAAAAAAAAAAAAAAAAAAAAAAAGTGAGAAACAGAGGTTCAGAAACAAAAGAATCAGGATACAGAGTTAAGAGTTTCAAGGAGAAAATGGTTATATCACAGAAGTTAAGACTCAGCTATTAGTGTTAGCAATCTGGAGTAAGTGCAGTTCTAGTACAGTTATGGTATAAAATCCAAATTGAAGTAGATTAGACAATAAATGTGTTAAAGTAAGGGTAAGAGCCAGGGCGTGGTGGCACATGCCTATAATCCCAGCACTTTGCAAGGCCAGGGCAGGCAGATCGCTTGAAGTCAGGAGACCAGTCTGGTCAACATGGTGAAACCCTATCTCTATTAAAAGTACAAAAATTAGTCAGGCATGGTGGGTAGCGCCTGTGAGGCAGGAGAATAATAGCTTGAACCTGGGAAGTGGAGGTTACAGGGAGCCAAGATAGCACTTGTCAAGATAGTGAATGACACTATCCAGGGAAATAATGTATAAGGAAAGAAACAAGAATAGTCACACTGTCCTCCAGACAACAGAGCAAGATTTCCTCCCAAAAAATAAATAGGAGAGGCTGGGTGGGGTGGCTCACACCTGTAATCCCAGCACTCTGGGAGGCCAAAGTGGGCAGATCACCTGAGGTCAGAAGTTTTGAGACCAGCCTGATCAAAATGGAGAAACCTGTCTGTACTAAAAAATATAAAATTAGCCAGGTGCGGTGGCACATGCCTGTAATCCTAGCTACTCAGGAGGCTGAGGCAGGAGAGTTGCTTGAACCTGGGAGGCGGAGGATGCGGTGAGCCAATTGCACACTGCACTCCAGCCTGGGCAACGAGAGTGAAACTCCATCTCAAAATAAATAAATAAATAAATAGGAGAAAAGATATGATTAAGGAAAGGAAGGCAGACTTATGATAAGGCTTTACTTCTTAGGTGAAAGAACAAAACTATTTTTATACAAAAAAAAAGAAAGAAAGATTTAACTTACAAAAAGGAGATGGAAGAGAAGTTACCTAACCCAAGTTAGGGCCAGAAAAAGAAGTAGTAGACAGCTCTAGAACACGAAGCTGGAACCTGGGACAGATATTTCTGGCTCTGAGAATAAAAAAATTCAGGAAGGGCAATAAGAATGAACGAAAGCATATATAAATTTAGATGCAAAAGAAAGAGCAATTGAGAAAGTACAGATTTTTTTTTTACAATTTTTCTTTTCTTTTTTAGATATATACCTTTTTGAGATAGTTAATGTTGTCCAGGCTGGAATGCGGTGGCATAATCATGGCTCACTGCAGCCTCATCCTCCCAGGCTCAAGTGATTCTCCTACCTCAGCTTTTCAAGTGGCTGGGACCACAGGAGCATACTGCCAAACCCAGCTGATTTTTTAAAATTTTGTATAGAGGTGCGATCTCCCTGTGTTGCCCAGGCTGGTCTCGAACTCCTGAGCTCAAGTGATCCTCCCACTTCAGCCTCCCAAGGCAAGCTTTCTTTGTCTCTCTTCTTTAGGCTCAGACAACAGTCCAAAGGGCAGAGTTACAGATGGACTACTTGATCTCCTGGGCCCTCAAGCGTCTAAGCAAAAATTTCTCTCCTCTTTAAGCCAAAAAAGAGAAAGACACATGCAAATCAGTTCCCATAACTCAACCAGATATGTGCATTTCAACTTGCATTCAAATTAGCTTAGGCTCTACACATCAAAACATTTGTTAAAATGAATGAATGTGAAGGAAAACATTCTAAGCCGAGGTTACAGTGCAAGCAAAAGCAGAGTAACTAGTGGACTGGAAAAATAGGATACTTATTCACATGAAACAGTGAACAGCTGGCCTGGCACAGTGGCTCATGCCTGTAATCCTAGCCCTTGGGAGGCCAAGGCAGGTGGATCACCTTCAGCTCAGAAGTTCGAGACAAGCCTGGGCAACATGGCAAAACCCTGTCTCTACCAAAAATACAAAAAAATTAGCCAGCAATGGTGGCATGAGCCTGTGGTTCTAACTACTCAGAAGGTTGTGAAAGGAGGATTGCTTGAGGCTGTGAGGTGGAGGCTGCAGTAAGTCAAGATTGTGCCACTGTACTCCAGCCTGGGTGACTGAGTGAGACCCCATCTCAAAAAAAAAAAAAAAAAAAAAAAAAAAAAGGCTAATAACAATGCAAGGAATCATACAACAGATAAAAAAAAAAATAAGTACTATGTTAACGCCTAGCTGATACAAATGTCAATTAGCACAAGATCCTTGAAACAACCGGAAAAATTAAACGTTTAAAAAAGTATAACAGAAAGTGAAAGTTGATTACCAAGAAAATAATCATTAGCCATTTTGAATAGATTGCTCCAGATATTTCCTATTTATACATTAACAAATCCCACTTTTACAAAAATGAAATATACTTCATTGTTCTGCTTTTTTCATGTTACCAACTTTTCATAACCACAATGCTACAATAAACATTCTTCATACATGTATGTAAATATAGGTCTGTGGACAGATATGTGCTTCCAAAAATAAATTCTAGAAGTGGAAGTAGCATATTACAGCATATGAACATTGTAATTTTAGTAGATTTTACCAAAGAGCCTAAACTGGACTTTACCTATAATGTCTCTCAATACAGGCTGATAGCATAATACCAATAAGATGGGGGTTACAGACACAACCCTGTAACTCTGACTTAATTCAGAAAGACATTTTAGAGTACTTATACCAGTAATATACTCCATTTCCTTTAAGCAATTTTGCACAAACATTATTTCCCTTAATTAAGCTTTCCTCTCCAAACAAATGTTATTTGTAAGCACATGCTCCACAAAAATCTCAAAAACAAAAAATCTGAGCAGGCAGTACAGACAGGGGAGGAGTGGGAACCTGAAGACCCAGTCCTGACCACCACAGTTAACAGTTTGGTATTTGTTTTTCCAGATTTATTTCATGCATTATAAACAAACATGTTATTTTTCAAACCCAAATAAAATTATGCTAGTCAATTAACAGTATATTTTTTATTATACATATTATAGATATCCTTCAATAGCAATATATAGTACATCAATCATATCCTTTTAAATAGGTGTGCAGCATTTTATTATATGGATGTACCAGAATTTTAGCTATCTTCCATTGGTGGACATTAAGATGGTTTCCAGTTTTTTGCTTAACAAATCATACTACTTTGAACATCGTCATGTATATACTGAGTATTTAGGTAGGACAATACTTCCAGAAGGAGAATTACTGGGTATCAAGTTGCTTTCCAAAAATTTATTAATAGTATCATTTTATATTCCCATTGGGGTATAAACATACTTGTTTCTGTATAATCTTGCCAATATCTGGTATAAACAATTATTTTATACTTTGCCAACTTGAATGGCAATTTTTTAAAAATTTCATTTATCTGATTAGGTAACTCACCATCTTTCATATATCTATCATGTATATTTCTCCTATGAATTACCTATTCATTATTTTGCCTCTTTTTTTTTTTTTTTTTTTTTTTGGAGATGGAGTTTCACTCTGTCGCCCAGGCGGTAGTGCAGTGGCGCAGTTTAGGCTCACCACAACCTCCACCTCCCGGGTTCAAGCAATTCTCCTGCCTCAGCCTCCCAAGCAGCTGGGATACAGGCATGCACAACCACACCTGGCCAATTTTGTATTTTTAGTAGAGATAAGGTTTCACCATGTTGGTCAGGCTGGTCTAGAACTCCTGGCCTCCAATGATCCACCCGCCTTGGTCTCCCAAAGTGCTGAGATTACAGGCATAGCCTATTTTGCCCATTTTCTATAGCATGCTGTTCAATGGAAATACAACACAAACTACATTTATAATTTTAAATGTTCTAGTAGCCACATTTTAAAAAGTAAAAATATGCCAGGTGCAGTGGCTCATGCCTATAATCCCAACATTTTGGGAGGCTTCGAGGTGAGTGGATCACTTGAGGTCAGGAGTTCAAGACCAGCCTAGCCAACATGGTAAAACCCCATCTCTACTAAAAATATAAAAATTAGCTGGGTGTGGTGGCCGGTACCTGTAATCCCAGCTACTTGGGAGGCTAAGGCAGGAGAATTGCTTAAACCTGGGAGGCAGCAGAGGTTGCAGTGAGCCCAGATCACACCAGTGCACTCTAACCTGGATAACAGACTCCATCTCAAAAATAAAAAAATAAAAAGTAAAAACAAACAGGTAAAATCCTTGTTAATATATTTTATTTAGCTTATATCTAAATATTATCTCAATATATGATCAGTATAAAAATTCTTAAAACATTTTACATTTTTGTACTAAGTCTTCAAACTCCAGATTTTACACTTATTACACACTTAGAGTACTTCTCAATATCGAACTAGCCGCATTTCAAGTGCTGATTAACTACATGTTGCTAAAGCGTACTGTATGGGATAGTTCTATAGCATCTTTATATGTGAGAATGCATATTTCCCCCATTTCAGCCTTTTGTTTCCCTACAATTTTTATTGTACAAATAATTCAAAAGCAAAGGCTTCAAATAATGTACAATTATGAAGAACAAAACATGACAGTCACTCTTTATTACCCCACCCACAGTACCATTTCCGAGATAACCGTATTAGCCATGACATACATTCTCACAGCCTATTTTTACATATTGTATAAATGTATATATACCCATATGTATTTTACAGTGTCCTAACCTTCTTCTAAGATAATACCCATCAGAAATACTATATTCTTTTTAATTCTACATAACATTCAACAGGATAGATAGGTCAAAATTTATTTTTTAATATACATGTAATATATTTATATTCTCATTATAAAAAACTTAAAACATACAAATAAAGCAAATTTCCTTTGACCATCCTTCCCGATCAGTCTCTTAAAATACCCAACGTTAACAACATGACCTGTAACCACAGATCTTTTTCTATGCATTATAATAATAGATATAGTAATAGATAGTAAGCTTTTACCTATAACATATCCTATAAATGCTTTTAATCTAGCTTGTTTGCCTTTTAATTTTAGGTTATCTTTTATTATACCAATTTAAATTTATCAATCTTTCCTATATGATTAGTGAGTGTCTTGTCATACAAAGAAAGGCTTGTGTCATACAGAGTCTTATACCAGAAAATTGTCCTATACTTTATTCTAGTAGCTCTATGATTTAGGGGTTTTATGTAGATATTTGATCTACGTGGATTTTACCTTGGAGTGAAGAAATGAGTCCAGAGTGTTTGCTCTACCCTTTTACCATCACCACTTGCAATATCTAGCAGTGTCTACCTACTTATCTCTATGATCCCTAAGACTGTATCCCAGCCTATAAAGATGGAAAAGCAGAAGGATAGAGAACAGGCCGGGCGCAGTGGCTCACGCCTGTAATCCCAGCACTTTGGGAAGCTGAGGCGGGCAGATCACAAGGTCAACAGATCAAGACCATCCTGGCCAACATGGTGAAACCCCGACTCTACTGAAAAAAAAAAACAATACAAAATTTAGCTGGGCATGGTGGTGTGCACCTGTTAGTCCCAGCTACTTGGGAGGCTGAGGCAGGAGAATTGCTTGAACCCAGGAGGCTGAGGTTTCAGTGAGCCAAGATCGCGCCACTGCACTCCAGCCTGGTGCCAGCGACAGAGGACGACTCTGTCTAAAAAAAAAAAAAAAAAAAAAAAAAAAAAAAGGTCAAGTACAGCACGAAAAGGAGGGCGAGGGATTAACTACAGAGAGAAAAAAACTTGACAAATCCTACCTCAGCCAGGTGATTAAGGTCAACATCAACAGTCATAAGCATACAGACAGTATGTGCTCTTGATAAAATGAAAGTAGCATTTTGCCTTTGTGATTGTCCTCCTAAAAATTCATTAACTTGGTCCAAGCATGACAAATCATCAAATTCCAATACACCTACAATATATTTATATCTCTCCTACAGTATCTGTCCAGTAACGTCTCAAAACTGTCAAAAAAAAGTCATCAAAAACAAGGAAAGTCTAAGGAACTGTCACAACCAAGAGGAGTCTAAGGAGTCATGACAGCTAAATGAAATGTGGCAACTTGGAACAGAACAAGGACGTTAAGTAAACACTGAGGAAACTGAAATAATGCACAGACTTCAGTTAATAATAAATCAATATTGGTTCATTATTTCTAACAAATGTACCATACTGATATAAGATATTAATAATAGGGGAAACTATATGGGGTGCATAAAGGGATATACGGGAACTCATTCTATCTGCTCCATTTTCCTGTAAATTTAAAACTGTTCAAAAAATAATAAAGTCTATCAATTTTATAAAAGGCAAATACCTCCAGAAGTAGAGGAGGACAGGTAGAGTAAACATGTGCCTCTAATTTTGGCCACATTCATTAAGAACAAAATATCCACTTGACCCATACAGAAATTTATCTTGAGAAAATAATCTAAAGAAGGAAAATAGATTGCAAGGATGCATAGTACAATTTTATCAATATTAGAAAAAATATAAATAAGCTAATTTATCTAAAAATAAAGAAAGAAGCAAAAATTTAAGTTATATTCACTCAGAATATTTACCTTTAAACAATTTCAAATCTATAAGAAATTTAAAATGTTTATTATATAACATAAATTTTAAAAAAATACAATTGAAGGCCAGGCATGGTGGCTCATACCTGTAATCCTAGCACTCTGGGAGGCCAAGGCGGGCAGATCACCTGAGGCTGGGAGTTCAAGACCAGCCTGACCAATATGGAGAAACCCCCGTCTCTCTAAAAATACAAAACTAGCCAGGCATGGTGGCACATGCCTGTAATCCCAGCTATTCAGGAGGCTGAGGCAGGAGAATCACTTGAACCCAGGAGGCAGAGGTTTCCGTGACCTGAGATCACACCATTGCACTCTACCCTTCGCAACAAGAGCAAAAACTCCATCTCGAAAACTAAACTAAACTAAAATACAAACTGTACAGACTATGAATGCAAATTTGGATTTTTCTTTTTTTAATCTTATATGAACCATACACCAAAATGTTAAGCAATTAAAAACAATTAAGGCTAAACATGGTGGCTAATGCTTGCAATCCTAGTGTTTTGGGAGGCCAATGCAGGAGAATTGTTTGAAGCTGGGAGTCCAAGACCAGCCTGGGAACACAGTGAGACCCCATCTCTACAAATAATTTTAAAATTAGCTGGGTGTGATGGTTGGTGTGCATCTGCAGTCCTAGCTACTCAGGAGACTGAGGTAGGAGGATCACTTGAGCCCAAGAGTTCAAAGTTACGGTGAGCTATAAACATGCAATTGAACTCCAGCTGGATAACAGTGAGACCTTATATCTATAAAAATAAATAAAAAGTAAAAGTAAAAAACAAATACTACTCTTCAGTAAAGAGAAGTCTGTGTTAAACTTACAACTAGTTTTTCAAATACTATGAATTTCTTTTCTTTTGTTTTCTTTTTTTTTTTTTTTTTTGAGACAGAGTCTCACTGTTACCCTGGCTGGAGTGCAGTGGCATGATCTTGGCTCACTGCAACCTCAGCCTCCCAGGATCAAGCGATTCTCCTGCCTCAGTCTTCCAGGTAGATGGCTTTATGGACACCTGCCACCACACCTGGCTAATTTTTGTATTTTTAGTTTCACCATGTTGGCCAGGCTGGTCTCGAACTCCTGACCTCAGGTGATTCACTTGCCTCAGCCTCCCAAAGTTCTAGGATTACAGGCGTGAGCCACTGCACCTGACCTAATACTATCAATTTCAATTCATATCTGTATCAGCAGTGTCATTTTATAACCCAACAGCCAAGCACTTAGAGCCTTGCCTTTGTTTTTGTTTTTTGTTTTGTTTTGAGATGGAGTCTTACTGTGTTGCCCAGGCTGGAGTGCAGTGGCACGATCTCAGCTCACAGCAACCTCCGCCTCCCAAGTTCAAGCGATTCTGCTGCCTCAGCCTCACAAGTAGCTGGGATTACAGGTACCCGCCACCATGCTCGACTAATTTTTTGCATTTTTAGTAGAGATGACATTTCACCATGCTGGCCAGACTGGTCTCGAACTCCTGACCTCAAGTGATCTGCCCGCCTCAGCCTCCCAAAGTGCTAGGATTACAGATGTGAGCCACTGTACCCGGCCAGCCTTGTCTATTTTTTAGTCTATTATAAATGATAATGAGTAACATGTCTCTTTTACTAAAAGCATTTAACTGAAATTACCATTTCATCTCATATCCAGCCATGCTACATCCAGTGCTAAAAACTACAGACGAAAAGTACACTCCTATGAACACACCCTACTGCAGAGGCAGAAAGAGCCTGGCTTCGAAACTGATGCCATACCCCATAAGGGCCTGCATGTGAATAACTTCTATCTGTGATTGGTAGTTTCAGATCTCAACCAAAACACTAACAGGAGAGTAAAGAAATTCAAAGTAGCAGCTAATGGGCAGAAAAGCATTCGTCCATTTTTCTACACTATCAAGCCAATTTGAAGTGTTTTTTTTTTTAATTAACAATATACTTCCATTACTACAAATAAAGCATACTATCACTGCGCAAAAACAGCACTTTTTAATATCACATCAAAAGAGTCATCCAAGAAAGCAAACATAAAATAATAATAAATTTGGGCTTGTTGCAGTGGCTCACACCTGTAATCCCAGCACTTTGGGAGGCCAAGGCAGGATGATCACTTGAGCTCAGGAGTTTGAGACCAGCCTAAGCAACATAGTGAGACTCCGTCTCTACAACAACAATCACCATCATCAATATGCAACAAGGATTTTTTTTTTTAAAGCAAATTCCAAAATCTAACAGGAAAAAAAATTACCAGCAAAAAATAAAAAAGAGATATTCTAACATGGAATTTGTTACACTAAAACCAATAGCATACCCAGAAAACATCCTTCACTGACAGCAACACCTAACCAAAGCAAGGTCTCACTTCCCCCAAATATTCCAAACCACAAATTTACAAATTCTTTTCATCAACCTGAATTCTTTAATTTGGGTGGTCATGACTTCTTTTTTTTAATCTGATAAAACCCATGGTTGTTCTCCCTGGAAAAACACAAAGGCACAGAATCTGGCACGTAATTCCAAAGGTTTCACACCTTCAAAGCCAACTGTAGACTTTCAGAGGATTCATATATCCCACAGCTTAAATGTTTAATGATAACATACACAAATCCTCATTCTTAAAAAAATGTTTTAAGATAATGAAGTGGGAAAGACCCTTCCAATTATGTAATCCATTCATTCCCAAACTATTTTTTTAAAGGAATAAAAGAATGGCTACTCCATAGACAGAGAGCAGTCTCATTCCCAAACCAATCTAACCATCGCCCACCTAAGTAGGACAAGAGATCCAACCTACTCACCTCCTCCCATTTTCTAGTACACAAATAACTCTCTAATGAAGAACTATAGCAATGTACAAGTACAGAAGACCAAAATCGTCCACAAAAACGTAAATGTAACATTAATTCTACAGTTAGATTAATCCAAGAATAACAGCAATTGGAGCCACAGCCAATTTGAGACAACACCACTGATGCAGTGAAAACAGTATCTATCTGAATGTGAGCATGCATCGTACTAATTTTCTAGTGCTGCCAAAGCATGGTATAGCTGACAGATTTCTTAGAAGAAAACTAAATTAGAGCCCTCAGTAAGCTCTAGAAACTCACTAATTTTAGTTTGTGAATACTAAGTTTCAGCAATTATTAACTCAGATTATTAGTAGGTAGCCCATTCTAATATGTATCAGAGGTTATGGGAATGGAATAATAATAGCCCCTGAGAAATGAGGAGACATTTTGTACTTCTGGTTCATTATCCCTTAGGAAAAGCTTCTGATCTAGTGTGTGTCTTAGACCATATTGAGGAAGCATTAATCTAAGCCAGTAATTTTCTTTTTCTTTCTTTTTTTTTTTTTGAGATGTAGTTTCACTCTGGTTGCCCAGGCTGGAGTGCAACGGCACAATCTCAGCTCACTGCAACCTCCACATCCCAGGTTCAAGCAATTCTCCTGCCTCAGCCTCACAAGTAGCTGGGATTACAGGTGCCCACCATCATGCTCAACTAATTTCTTGTATTTTTGGTAGAGATGAGGTTTCACCATGTTGACCAGGCTGATCTCAAACTCCTGACCTCAGGAGATCCACCCGCCTCAGCCTCCTAATGTGCTGGGATTACAGGTGTGAGCCACTGCGCCCAGCTTAAGCTAATCATTTTCAACAATGTTTCCACTGTGACTCTGAGTAATGGCTCACCAACAGTATAAAATTAACCTCCTAAACTGGAACTCACATACATTGCTGGTGGGAATATAAAATAGATCAACTGCTTTGAAAAACAATTCAGAAGTTCCTCAAAATGTTACACATAGGTTACCATGTAAGTCAGCAATTCTACCCCTAAGTATGAGTCCAAGATAAATGAAAACATATGTCCCAAAACCTGTACACAAATTCTCACAGCAGCATTATTCATAACAGCCAAAAAGTGGAAGCAACCAAGTGGAAACAAATGTCCATCAACTACAGATGAAAGAATAAACAAAATGTGGTATAACTGACATAAAAAGGAATAAAGTACTGATCCATACTATAACATTGATGAATCCTGAAAACATTATGGTAAGTAAAAGAAGTGAGTCACAAAAGACCATATATTGTATAATTCCATTTACATGAAATGTCTAGTATAGGCAATTTTATAGACACAGAAAGTAAACTAGTAGCTACCTAGAGCTAGGGGTGCTGAGGGAAATGGAAAGTGACTGCCATTGGGTATAGGAGGTTATTTTAAGAATGATGAAAATGTTCTAAAATTAGATAGTGAAACTGGTTGCACAAGTCTGTGAATATACTAAAAACACTGAACTATAAACTTCAAAAGGGTGAATTTTATAATATATGTCACAACAGAGCTGGTTTTTAAAAATCCATTCACATGGCATATAAGGTGTTTTAGGCTCTCTCTTCTACCTACCTTTCCAGAGCTGAAATATCTCCCCACCTGCACCTCCATTTGATTTTATTCCCATGCCCCCTCTCTCTACACCTGTGGAACTACCTACCTTCTGAGTGACACTTCCACTAATGATAGCTTCCTTTGCCACCATCCCATTTTGTCTTGTATTATCTCATGAAACTACATACCAGCTAGCATTGTTACTTTTGTTTCCATGCCTGCCCTACTTCTATTAGACCATGAGCTCCTCTGAATGGCTCTTCAACTTCATATACCTAGTGCCCAGCAGTAAGCCGTATGGTAGGTACTAAAATATTACTTAATAAGCACAGGTTAGGCTGGGAGTGGTGGCTCACGCCTGTAAACTCAGCACTTTGGGAGGCTGATGTGGGTGGATCACGAGGTCCGGAGTTCAAGATCAGCTTGGCCAACATAGTGAAACCTCATCTCTACTAAAAATATAAAACTTAGCTGGGCATGGTGGTGGACACCTGTAATCCCAGCTACTCCAGGAGCTGAGGCAGGAGAATCGCTTGAACCTGGGAGGCAAAGAATGCAGTGACCCATGCCACTCCACTCCTGTCTGGGTGACAGAGCAAGACTTTGTCTAAAAAAAATAATAATAATAAAATAAGCATGGGTTAGCATTCTTTCAACTGCACAGAAGACAAACACACCCAACAACTTGAGTTTGAATCCCAATGCGAGTACTTCCTATCTTTGTGGACTTCCACATGACATAGCTTCAATTTCCTAACCTAGTAATGTGGATACAGTAGACCCCCTTATCTGCAGTTTCACTTTCTGAAGTTTCAGTTACCTGTGGTCTCAAAATATAAAATGGAAAATTCCAGAAATAAAAAACTCATAAATTTTTAATTGTGCACCATCCTGAGTAGCATGGTAAAATCTTGTATTGCCCTCCTCCGTCCCAACCAGGACAAAAGTCTTCCCTTTGTCCAGGGATACCTTTGTGCAGGTTATCCACTGTGTCTATGCTGCCTGCCCATCAGTCATGTAGCAGCTGTCTCAGTTATCAGATCAACTGTCACAGTATCACAGTGCTTGTGTTCAAGTAACCCTTATTTTCTTAATAATGACCCCAAAGTGCAAGGGTAGTGATGCTGGTAATTCGGATATGCCAAGGAGAGGCCACTTCCTTTAAGTGAAAAGGCGAAAAGTTCTCAACTTAATACGGAAAGGAAAAATTTGTATGCTGAGGTTGCTAAGGCCTACCGTAAGAACAAGTCTCCTCTCTCTGAAATTGTTAACAGTATATTATTATAATTGTTCAATTTTATTATTAGTTATTATTAATCTCGTACTGTGCCTAATTTATAAATTAAACTTTATCATAAGTGTGTATACACAGGAAAAAACAGTGTTAGTGTATATAGGGTTCTGTATTATCCACGGTTTCAGGCCTCCCCTAGAGGTTTTGGAATGTATTCCTGGCAGCTAAGCAAGTACTACTGTAATTGTACCTAAATGCCAGGTTATTTTAAGGCTTAGATATCACGTCTAGAAAACATCTGGCACATAGAAGATGCCCGTAAATGACGATGATTACAATTATTTCAACATTATTTTCATTAGAATCATTAATTTGTTTTACTGAAACAAATTAGTGTTGTTCCAATTATTAATAAAAGGACATGTTTTTCTCACTTTAACTTTTTTGAGAAAAAAGTTACTATAATTTCTAGAGGCTTAGGTCCCAAATATACAAAGCATTAAGACCTAAAAGCCTCAAAGATAATTTCTCTATACAAACTTAGTTCTTAATTCTAGTTCTGCAGTTTAGCAACTTCAGTTTAGATTTTTTTTTTTTTAAGCTGGAGTTTCATTCTTGTTGCCCAGGCTAGAGTACAATGGTGTGATCTCAGCTCACTGCAACCTCCGCCTCCTAGGTTCAAGCAATTCTCCTGCCTCAGCCTCCCGAGTAGCTGGGATTTACAGGCTCCCACTGCCATTCCAGGCTAATTTTTGTGTTTTTAGTAGAGACAGGCTTTTGACATGTTGGCCAGGCTGGTCTTGAACTCCTGACCTCAGGTGATCCATCCACCTCAGCCTCCCAAAGTGCTAGGATTACAGGCATGAGCTACCATGCTCGGCTTCTTTAGATTTTTAAGCCCAAATTATAAGCTCGGATTTTTATAAATGTTGAGGTTAGCCTTCAAAGAATCAATCAATAAGCCAGGAGGCATAAAAGAACAGGAATAGTAAACTAATACTGAAGTGGTTAGTACTCAAATTCTATTGAAAATTTAAATTAAACCAATTTTCAAAGAATAGTCAACAACTCTGAACAAAACAATTCACCCACACAAAGGGAAATAAAAACACCTAAGAATAGCTTGTGACTCAGCCTGTATTCATATAAGAGGTGCTGAGGGGAGCTAACTATTTAGCCCATAGTCATCTGTCTCATATCAAGACTAAATATTACAGCAAAACTATTTACTTGACATGAATTAAAAGTACAGAGGAAAAAAATTTCAGATAGACACTTCACTTTCAAGTAAAATACCACCTCTTTGAAACAAAGACAACTTTTAAGTTTTGAAGCCATACAAGAAAAGAATAAACAAATTCTATATAATCTATATAATAAATATTTAAAACTTCTTTGAAAATAAACTTAAAAGGTAAACAAATGAGGAAAAATCATAACATGATCAGCAGTTAATAGTTTTAAAGTACACAGGGCTATTAAAATAGATAACGAAAACACTAAGACCTCTAATAATCTATGAAAGAAGAAATAAAAGTAGCTAATAAATGTTAACATCATTAATAATTAAGAAAACGAGGCTAGGCACAGTGGTTCACGCCTGTAATCCCAGCACTCTGGGAGGCTGAGGTGGGGTGAATCGTTTGAGTTCAGGAGGTGGAGACCAGCCTGGGAAACATGGTCTCAATAAAAACTACAAAAAAATTAGTTGGTCCCAATGGGAGGCTCAGGTAGGAGGATGGCTTGAGCCCAGGAGAAGGAGGCTTCAATGAGCAGAGATGGCAATAAACTGAGATCCTGCCACTGCACTCCAGCCTGGGCAACAGAGCCTCTCAAAAACAAAACACTGGTCAATACCCAGGGCTAGCAAAGGTGAACGAAACTGGGTGCTTGCAGGCATAGTTCATGGGAGTGCATACTGTTATAACTCTTCAGAAGGCACTCTGAAAACATATATCAAGACTCCTACCAACATTCCTATCCTATAAATCAATAATTTCACTTCTGAGAATCTGTCATAAGAAAATAATAGTAAATGTGGGAAATGCTTTAATTACAAAGATTGGCAGCATTAGTAATTATTGAAAAAAAACTACAAAACGAATGTCCAAAAATAAAGGAATATGCTAAGTATCATGCTTCCACTTAAAATCAAATTCATATGATACGTGAATTAAATCTCAATAAAGCTATTTTGTGATCAAGTTCAGTGAGATCACGTAATAACATGGAAACTGCTTATGTTCTTACAACTTAAAACTTACATTTTTATATAAATGTGCATACTTATCATTATGAAAATTTAAACAGCAGCCATCAATCATCAATATTTACTAAGTGCCAGGCAGTACACTACAAATCATTACAAGTTATCATGGTTACCTTGTTATCACTGATACCATCACCACCCCCATCCTGGAAGGGTCTCAGGCCCAGGGCTATCACCAACTGTAGGGCTCGCCCAAGATAAATCACACTTTAAAGGAGGCCTCACTAAACAGCTTCATAGGCCCCTTGGGAACGTTAAAAACAAATTTGGAAATTGAACCCAATGGGATTGTGGGTCTGTTCTACCCTACTTTCCAGCCTTCTTACATAGATTATTCTCATAGTAAGATTCAAAATTAAGGGCAAAAAGGCTAATTTACTTTCCAGTCACTGGGTAAAACAAAGACCAAAATAAGGACTATGGTAGGTTAGTTTCAAATTTCTCACTGAAGCAAATTAAAATAACGGGTAACATTAGGCGCTTACACTAAGCAGAAGTCACTGTGCTAAGCACTTTTGTATGTTACATATAACAATAGTAGGAGCTAGGTAATATCCTCATTTTACAGATGAGGAAACAGAAGCTGAAGAGAATTAAGTAACTTACCCAAGATCATATAGTTATTTGGTGTCAGAGCTGGTAGCAAGAGGTCTAACTTCAGAGGCTATACTCTTATCCTCTATAGTTATGATAAAAATAAATGAAATTTTTATTACAACCATATAAAATTTATCTAAAATGAATATGCATTCATGAAGAAAATGATCCAAAGAACATGAAACAGTTGGTTAAATAAAACGAGTGTTCAGCATCTGGTAATAGTCCCCCAATCCACTAAATGTCTATCATAATCCTCTGCTGGCTCCACAAGTAAATAAATCATTTAATGTCCTGATGTAGCTATGAAATTATATTTTGAGTGAACCTCTCGAAACAATACTATACATTCTGCAAATGAAATATGCTGCTCTCTTGGAGCTGTGAAAATACATAATTCTTGATCTATTAACTGTCCTATTTCTGTTCCGTTTCCTCCCTTCTTCTCCCACTTCCTCTTTGCTCTCATATCCTTTAAGACCAGTTTAGTTTCTCCTCCTCAAGAATGCTTATATTCACACTTTACCCAAGAGAACTCTAACATTAGTGTCTGTGCTCTACAGTTGTAAGATGTTGCAAAATCAAAAAAAATGAACTCAAGTAAAAAATACAGTATTTCTGATGTACCTTCAACTTTAGATCTATCCACTCACAGAATTAATTATAAACATTCTTATTTTTCTACTTCATACTTGGAATCCTGTCTTTAACAATCAGCACACAGTAACCAAAACAGACATATAGGCCAATGGACCTATGGAACAGAACAGAGACCTCAGAAATAACATCACACCTCTACAACCATCTGATCTTCGACAAACCTGACAAAAAAAACAACGGGGAAAGGATCTCCTATTCTGTAAATGGTGTTGGGAAAACAGAATAGCCACATGCAGAAAACTGAAACTGGACCCCTTCCTTACACACTATAGAAAAATTAATTCGAGATGAATTAAAAACTTAAATGTAAAATCCAAAACCATAAAACCCTAGAAGAAAACATAGGCAGTACCATTCAGGACACAGGCATGGGCAAAGACATCACGACAAAAACACCAAAAGCAATTGCAGCAAAAGCCAAAATTGACAAATGGGACCTAATTAAACTAAAAAGCTTCTGCGCAGCAAAAGAAACTATCATCAGAGTGAACAGGCAACCTACAGAACAGGAGAAAAATTTTTCTATCTACCCATCTGACAAAGGTCTAATATCCAGAATTCACAAGGAACTTAAACATATTACAAGAAAAAAAAAACCCCACCAAAAAGTGGGCAAAGGATATAAACAGACACTTCTCAAAAGAAGACATTTTCACGGCCAACAAACATATGAAAAAAAGCTCAACATCACCGATCATCACAGAAATGCAAATCAAAACCACAATGAGAGATAACCATCTCACACCAGTCAGAATGGTGATTATTAAAAAGTCAAGCAACAATAGCTGCTGGTGAGGCTGTGGCAAAATAGAACATTGTAACACTGTTGGTGGGAATGTAAATTGGTTCAACCATTGTGGAAGACAGTATGGTGATTCTTCAAGGATCTAGAACCAGAAATACCATTTGACCCAACAATCTCATTACTAAGTATATATCCAAAGGAATATAAGTCATTCTACTATAAAGACACAATTCACACGTAGGTTTATTGCAGGACTGTTTACAATAGCAAACACATGAAACTAACCCAAATGCCCATCAATGATAAACTGGATGAAGAACATGTGATACATATACACCATGGAATACTAGGCAGCCATAAAAAAGGAATACAATCATGTCCTTTGCAGGGACATGTATGAAGCTGGAAGCCATTATCCTCAACAAACTAACACGTGAACAGAAAACCAAACACCTCATGTTCTCATTCATAAGTGGGAGTTGAACATTGAGAACACATGAACACAGAGAGGGGAACAACACACACCAAGACCTGTTTCAGGGTAGGAAGTGAGGGGAGGAACAACACACACCAGGGCCTGTCTCAGGGTGGGAACTTAGAGGATGGGTCAATAGGTGCAGCAAACCACCATGGCACACATACACCTATGTAACAAACCTGCACGTTCTGTACATGTAGCCCCTATATTTTTTTTAGAAGAAATAAAATAAAATCAGCACCCAAGTCTACCTTTCTTCAAAAATCGTTTTTCCAAAAATTTTTTTCCATAAATAAGGAAACTAAAAAAACTAGAATCCAAAAAAAGAAAAAGAAAATGCACTGTGAGATGGTAATAAATATATCACATTTTTGGTAATGTAATTCATTTATTCTGAATCATTTCTGGAACTTGTTAATATAAACGTTTTACAAGTAAATTTAATACATAAAAATGCTACTTAATGGAGTACTAATATGTACTCTCACTCATTTACTAATGCGTATTTTTTACTGAACCATGTAACTTTTATTTTTCTTTTTTGAGACAGAGTCTCACTCACTCTGTTGCCCAGGCTGGGGTGCAGTGGTATGATCTCAGCTCATTGCTACCTCTACCTTCAGGGTTCAAGTGATTCTCCCGCCTTAGCCTTCTGAATAGCTGGGACTACAGGGGTGCGCCACCATGCCCAGCTAATTTTTTGCAATTTTTTTTTTTTTTTTAAGTAGAGACGGGGGTTTCACCATATTGGCCAGGCTGGTCTCGAACTCCTGACCTTGTGATCCACTCACGTTGGCCTCCCAAAGCGCTGGGATTACAGGTATGAGCCACTGCACCAGGCCCATATAACTATTTTTAAAAGTTATGAACCAAGATGACTATACCAGATAAGGCACAGGTGCTGAAGTTAAAAGGATCTTGGCTTGAAACCTGGCTATTGTACTTACTAGCTCAGAGACCTAGAGTTGTCAGTTAAACTTCGGGTTACATTTCACTTACCTTTTTGATGAGAGAATAATAATTACTCCTAGGGTCTTAGTAAGCTTTAAATGATTATGTAAAACACTCAGCACAGAGTCTAACATGCAGTTACATTCTTGATAAATGACAACCATGGTAAACGTATTTTAATACTGAAGAAAGTATAGTTAAAGGATACGGCCAATATGTGATCCTCTTGCCTTATTAAAGATGGAAATTTGTGAAACTCTACAATACATTAAAACTAAAAATCCTAAGGTTACATAAGGAATTTTCTACTTTTAAAAAAAGCTATACTGACTATATAAGGTGAAATAATTAAAATAAGAAAGAAAAAAGAAAAGCTTACTGAAAGCTACTGAGTTTGGGTGATGCTTGGGGTACATGCTATTTTTGTGAAAATACAAATTTTGTAACACTATTAATCCAATCCCCAGAACATGTCTAACACTCCCCCTCATATTCAGGAGAGATCAAGATTTTAGCCTTGAGATGTACTGAACAGTGGTACCTCCCTGCTCAATAGTAGTGTACAGGTCAAGTTTTCTCCGACGAGTTTACCTTTCATTATTATAAAGGTGAGCACAGGGAATAGTTATCAATGCATGGAAGGGTGAAAAAATGCAAGCTTTTCAACTGCTTATTAATACGACATCAAAACAACAGCAATGCACATTTTTCCACGTTTCAAAAACATAAAATACATCCACTTTACTTTTTAAATTACAAGAGCGTCACAGGCACAGCCCAAAAAACCTAAAGGTGAACACATCAGAGTTGTCAGTATCTTTAAATTTTGAGGGATGTCATTATTAATTCATGTAAATGTTTTATCTGATGTTTCTAGGTAGGTTTTGGGTTTTATCACTGATTAACAATATAGCAAACTAGCACAGGGAGAGAGGCAATTAATTTTTCGAAACGCTTAAGAAGCTTTAACCTCCAAGAGCTTATGCTACCTGAACTGAGCTGACTAACAACACAAAATTTCAAGTCACACCTTGCCTATTTCTGAGTAAGCAAGCAAACACCAGTGAAACAAACTACAAGCATGAAGCAAAGCAAGTCATTTCTGTGCTAACCCTAATTCCTATAATAAAGGGGCTGGCTCTATCAAAAAATATTCCTATTTCATTATTAACACAAGTTTCAAATAAAGCACACTTGCCATTGGTAATTCTGGAGCGACAAAACGCATAATTAATAAATCCCAATGGTTTATCTTTCTACAGAATGCAAAGCCATCTGCAGTTTCAGCCTCGGTTTACCCATTCACTATGCACATGCAGACGTCTTTAAAACAAACAAACAAAAAAGCGGTAAACTTTATCTGTCCTGAGAAATTCTATCTCTCGGTGCTTCCTGTATACCCTGGAAGTCAATGTCGCTGAAGGTCCATTTTAACATTTCCAACTCCGGCGGAACGCGAGCGGTGGACGCCAAGCATCCGCCCACCGGCCTCTCGTGACTCGGGCTACTTTGACGCACCGGGATGCGGCTCACCTGACATTCCGCACCAACCCTTGCCAGCAAGGGAAACCAACTCCGCGGAAATGAAATGGGTCCCCGAGGAGGCATGCGGGTGCCCCCAGAGCTCTCTCCCGCTCGCACCCCGAAAGCGAGGGGCCACGCCGCCCCCGACCCTCGCAGGCGTCCGCCACCTGCCAGATGAGGCCGCGACCGGGGGCCGGGGTTCGGCCGCAAGGAAGGGGAAGCCCAGCCCAGGCCCCCTCGGCGTCCGCCCCGGCCCGGCGGCCAGGGAAGGAACCCGGGGCCGGAGGCTTCCGCCCGGCGCGGCCGAGCCCGCCAGGGGCCTAGCTCGGGGGCCGCTCGTGCTCCCGAGGACCCGTCCCCGTCGTGCGGAGCGCGCAGCCGCCTCAGCCCAATCCGCGGAGCCTCGGGGCGGCGGGCGCAGCGCCCGCACCTGCCCTGCGCCTTGCGGCAGCCCCGCGAACGGCTTCACCCACCTGGCGCCCTCGCCGCGCCTCCCGCACGTCACAGCGCGGCTCCGCGCTCCTCAGCACCAGCAGCCTGGGAGCAGGCAGGCGCCGGGAGACCCTGCTCTGCCGCCGTCGCCGCCGCTGCCGCCGGCTTGGTCGTCAGGCCGCCGCCAGCGAACCTGTTGCGTAGCCTGTCACGGCCGCTTGGGCTCCGCGGGCGCCGCCTCAGCCCCACAACAACATGGCGGCCGCGGCCTCCGCAGGAAGCCGGGGGGCGGGGAGGTAGGCGCCGGGCCGGGCAGCAGACGGCCCGCCCGCTGCCGGGCACCGACTCCCCACCCTTGGGAGCCCGAAACCGCCCGGGCGTGGCTTCTCGTCCCCAGAGTTCTAGAGCACTGAACCTTGAAGATCGGCGCCGAATCGCTAGGGTCGAAAGTGCTGCTCCCTGCCCTCGGGGAAGCCCCGAAGCCCCAGCCCTGGCAGCCCTTCCTGGGGCTGCGGAGACCCACCTGGCTCCTCCTCCCCGAGGTGACATGCCGAGCTTGGGTGGTGCTTTTCCTGCCACGACGGACCCCGGGGTTTTGGAAAGTGCCAAGCAGTGCCTGGCACATCCCTGTAGCACCCCACAGGGGGCTCTCCCTGGAACCTTCCCACTCGCCGAAATCTGCTCCACTGATCTGGGGGCACGAATTCTCTGGGAATTGGGGGGTGGAAAGTGGGAAGGAGGTTGATGTCTGTTACCTCTTGAACCCTTCTCAGGGACCTGGAGGACTTCCCCATATCTGAGGGTCATCCATTTACTAACCCTCGCCCTCCTCCCCGAGCACCCTGTATCCTATTCACACTCCCACGAGCAGCAGGAAGACTGTCCCCAGAGAGCACAGCGCACCAAAGCTCAACTTTCCTCCCCACCCCATAGCCAAGGAACGGTTTTAGCTCAAACTCAGAATTTGTCTCTTTCTTTCTCCCCTCCCAGTCCTGGTCTTGCCCTTCACCAGGCTCTCCTTTAAGGGAAAGGCTTTCTTTTGATTGGGGTGAGGGAGGAGTTAGTGTTTCCTAATACGTGGAAAAGAAAACAGATCACAACTAAATGCATCGTAACCAAATGTAAGACTCAAGATTCTGGAATGTAAGATCCAAGTTGCCATCCTTCCTTTCTTCCTCCTCCCTCCCTCCCTCCTTCCCTCCTTCCTTCCCTGGAGCAACCTCTGCCTCCTGAGTTCAAGCAATTCTCTCTGCCTCAGCCTTCCAAGTAGCTGGGATTACAGGCACGCGCCACCACCCCTGGCTAATTTTTGGATTTCTAGTAGAGACGGTGTTTCACCATGTTGGCCAGGCTGGTCTCGATCTTATGACCTTGTGATCTGCCTGCCTCAGCCTCCCAAAGTGCTGGGATTACAGGCGTGAGCCACCACACCTAGCCAAGACCCAAGATTTCTTTGGCTTTTAGAAGCAGGGTGAGGGCTGGTCCAGCATCCAAAACTCATATCCCCATGATTTGATCTTCTTTGTTAGAGAAACACAGGCCATGCTCTTCTGGGTTTAGATAGCAACAGTGTCTGAATTTTAAAATATACAGTGGATCAGATCGTTTTGTATTGCTTGGTCCAGTCTGGCCAGGCTTTTTTATTTCTTTCTAGTATTGACATTTTCTCCTTGAGTAAGATAATTTCTTGAGCCAGATCAAATGGCTCCATGGCATCTTCTCGTTCCTTACCTGTTGAGGCAGGTGAAGGTGAGATGGCTGCAAACCCAGGCCTATCTGAACTGGTCAGCCAGCTCACGAGGAATTTAGCAAACATCGATGATGATAAACAGGCTTTTCCCGCCCTCACACTCAGTGTTTTTCCTAACTCTTTGATTAAAACCTGACTGAGACCTGACAGACAGGTCCTGAGCTTCAGTGACACAGAGAGGCCTGATCCTTGTATCAGTCTAGGAGGCCCCTCACTTGCTGGGGTCCAACCAATCTGTCCTCATCTGCAAACAAACCACCCAGGCCAAGGATAGCAATCTTCAGCACATGGCCTCATTCCCATTGCAGACCTCACAAGTTAACTGATACCCCCTTTGGGGGCCCATATTTGAGAGTCAAGGCCCCAGAATCCTTTTCAACATAGTGCTCCAGAGAGTTGGCCTGAGAGGTAAAACCTATTTTTTATTCCTGTTAGGCAAATAGCCAGTCTTCATTTTTCTCCCATCCTTTGACCAATGTCATTTGTGTTTTGGGGTTCTAAACCAGGTGCAATTCACCCTGAGTCCTCTTTCCTTCTAAAGGAGGTGCCAAATCTCGACAGGACACAAATGGAATTTGTAGAAAGAGATGCTTATAAAGGAATAATAAATTTAAAAAATTTTCAAGCCCCTCTAAAATAAACCAAAAAGCTAACCACCTCTGGTGGTTAGCTTTCAGGGTTCTGAATACATGACTACAGTATCCCAAGCACTAAAACAACTATCCCAGGGTTCCTTCAGAGCTTTGAGGCCAGTTTGTCCATCTTGTCCTACTCTACCATAGCCCAAAATATAAGCACCGCCAGTTATCTATCCTCTCTGTCACACATACCTCCCACCCTGTGTAATCCAGGGATAAATTTGGGCAATATTAAGCATTTGGTGATTGGATATAAGTAATGAGAGAGAAGAAAGAGTAAAGGGTTCTCGGGTTTTGGGGTAATATAATGGTAGTTCTATTCAACAACATAAAGAATGGAATACAGGAGGGAAGCACAGACCTTGGAAGTGGCTGAAGAAATATTTTCCTTATTCCTCAAACTGCTTCTAGATCCTGGTTTTCCACTCACATGCAAAAGCCTCTTGGCCTGTGAGGCTTATAACACTAATTACACCCATCCTCAATCCTCTTCATTTACCATCTTCCAGGGCACTCAATATATTCATCAAGAATTTCTGTGCGTAAAGCAGCCAGTACTCTCCACCCAGGGCCTTCATCATCCTTAGTGTCTTTAGTATTCATGATTCACTTAGGTGATGCAATCACCATCCCAGTTCCTTGACTTCCTCTTCTCATAGGGTGACCTTGGAAGTGTATCTGTACATTTCCTGCTTAGTATTCCCCAAATCCCACCACCTTTTGTTTACCTCTGACACCAGCTGGAAATCAAATACCTAGAGGAACTAAGTCTTACCATGTTACATTGCTCTTCCCCTAGTTCTGCCACAGTCTGGGCAAGATTCTTAGACTTGTTCCTGGTAACCTAGCTTTTACCCTGGGAGCATTTAGTTGTGATCTGTTTCCTTTTCCACGTATTATTGATCCTTCTCCTCAACCATATATATCTTATGCTCTATCAATCTCGCTCATGTTGGTTTTCAAAGATTCCATTCTTTACCCCATTTCTACCATGTTTACCCTCAAAACAAGCCTGCAGTGTAAGAAGAGCCTGGAATAGGGAGAAGCGCAGTTCCAGATTCCAAGCATCCCATAAGATAAATACATTATCATATAGAGTAGGAAAACTGTGAGAACCTGGAGCTCATATTTTATGTTATACTTTTACCTCCAAGACAATGCTGTAACTTTGGTTTTAAATAATTTATAAAGAAATTAATAAGATACAGGCAACAAAAATAGTCTTGATTTATCAAGATATTTATCATTTCTATGCTTTTCATTCTTTCCTGAGGATCAGAGTTTCCCTATGATAGCATTTCCCACCTGCCAAACAAACTAACCTTGAAAATGGGTGACACCGGAGAAGCAGAGGGAGGGGGAGGAAAGAAATTGAGCAGATCTTGTCATTCCCCATTTTCTCCCAAACCCCAGCTCCCAGCCCCGCAGACACTTGGTCCTGAGCTTTGCCACCTGGGGCATGGGCCCCGGGTGGAACCACTGCAGGGGCAGATCTTGGCGGTGGTAGCAAATATTCAGACAGGAACTTTGAAGACCAAAGTGGAGAAGAGTTCCATGTGAACAGCAGTAGATATGAGTTATGTATTTTTAAATTAATTAATAATTTTTTAAAGACCCTGCCATGTTCCAGTGACTAGAAACAAGGACTTAGCAAGGAATTAGCACTGGTGAGAATCAATGGAGACTCAATTCACAGGAATGGTCAATGGGACAAATTTGGTCCTTGGATCTTTTCTTAGCTTCTTGACCTCACAGACCCCCACAACTCCAGAAGGGTCTGGAGTCCAGGGCAGAAGAAAAGCAGAGAAGTGGAAATAGGAGTGACTTCAGGGGAAAAAGGAGGGAAGGGAAATTCCCAGCCCTGGCATGGAAGGAAGGGGTGCTCTCATTATTGGGCCACTTGTGTTGTGCATAACTTGAGACTCTGGCTTGAGGCCTGATAGTACCGGAAAGGCAGTACCAAGCAAACTGAAGGGGGAAATTAGCCCAGACTTGGCCTTAGGCCAGCACTGCAGGGTGGAGTCAGAGGCCAGACTGGGCGAGGCCCTAAAGGCCCTGGACAGGACGTGTTCATTCATTACCAAAGCACCAGGGGCTTCCAGTCTGGCAGGTGTAGCTCAGCGAAAGGGAATCCAGTCTGTGTTCAAGAATCAGAAATGCTTCCTGTCTGGCAGATATGCCCAGCTGTCTGCTTATTTCATTGTTGCTGTCTGCACACAAACCTGGAGTGATACCAGTTCTCTTCTTATAATAACCTAACTAATATTAATGTAGCATTTTGCACTTGGCAGAATACTTTCGTTATTTCATTTAATCCTTATAACAATCCTGGGAATTAGGGTAAAGTGCTATTTGTGATTGTCTCACTTTGGTTGTTATGAAGAAAGAGAGGTAAAATCAGACTTTTGCTTTGTGTTTGGAGACTTTTTCCCAGGCCTAGTTGTGATTTTCTTTTCCTTCTTCAGAGAAACACAGGCCATGCTCTTCTGGGTTTAGATAGCAACAGTGTTTGAATTTAAAATATACAGTGGATCAGATCATTTTGTACTGCTTGGTCCAGTCTGGCCAGGCTCTTTTATTTTTTTCTAGTATTGACATTTTCTTCTCCTTGAGTAAGAGAATGTCTTGAGCCAATGAAATGTTCCACTGTGGCCTCCCAAAGTGCAGGGGTTACAGAGGTGAGCCACTATGCCCAGCCCTTGAGCCAACGAAATTGAAGAAAGGTAACTGCTTAACTGCCCCTACCCCGGCCCTAGGGAGATAGAAATGGAATAGCTACCCTTAGTCTAATGCCAGGGGCAGAACAATCTACAAGGGTAAACCACAGGCAAATGTGAGGCCACATTTTGATTGTTTAAATGATATGCATGACACTTGCCCTGTCTTAAACTTCCCTCATGAAAGCAAGATGAACATCTAAGACTTTGAGCTATGAAAACCCTACCCAAAGTGGGGCCCTGCATCCTCAAGCTGGTTAACATCCTCGTCTGCCCTAGGGAGGAATGGCCAGATCAGGAGAGTTTTCTGCCTTGGGGCTCAGATGGAGATTAGGATTTGGGTGCTTGGTGCTATTTCCATTTCTGTTTTTGCTTCTTTTGTGGCATGTATAGAGTGGATATGTTTTTTTCCTTTTCTTGTGCCTATAGTTTAAGGGTGTTTAATTCAGTAGAACCATGAAGGAGAGCAAGAAAGAACAAAAAGTGGCCGGGCGTGGTGGCTCACACCTGTAATCCAAGCACTTTGGAGGCCAAGGCAGGCAGATCACCTGAGGTCGGGAGTTCAAGACCAGCCTGACCAAAATGGTGAAACCCCGTCTTAAAAAAAAAAAAAAAGAACAGAAAGTAAGCTCTTGGAAATTAACCTCAGAAGTCATTACTCAACAGGATAGTTTTGGCATTTATTTATCTATTTATTTATATTTATTTTTGTATTTTTTAGTAGAGAGGAGGTTTCACCATATTGGCCAGGCTGGTCTTAAACTCCTGACCTCAGGTGATTCACCCGTCTGGGCCTCCCAAAGTGCTGGATTTACAAGCATGAGCCACTGTGCCTGGACTTATTTATTTATTTATTGAGATGGATTTGTTTATTTATTTTATATTTATTTATTTATTGAGATGGAGTCTCCCTCTGTTACCCAGGCTCGACTACGGTGGCACAATCTCGGCTCACTGCAACCTGCACTTCCCGGGTTCAAGTGATTCTCCTGCCTCAGCCTCCCTAGTAGCTGGGACTACAAGTGCATGTCACCACACCCAGCTAAATTTTTGTATTTTTAGTAGAGATGGGATTTCACTGTGTTAGCCAGGAAGGTCTGGATCTCCTGACCTTGTGATCCTCCCGCTTGGGTGTCCCAAGGTGCTGGGATTACAGGCGTAAGCCAGCCATGCCCAGTCTATTTATTTATTTGTTTTGAGGTAGGGTCTCACTCTTTGGCCCAGGCTGGAGTACAGCAGCACAGTTACAGCTGACTGCAGCCGGAATCTTCCAGGCTCAAGTGATCCTCCTGCCTTAGACTCCCTAATAGCTGGGACTATAGGTGTGTACCAACACACCCAGTGAATTTTTTATTTTTTGTAGAGACAGGGGTGGCAATTTGTTACCCAGGCTGGTCTCAAACTCCTGGGCTCAAGTGATCCTCCTTTCTTAGACTCTCAGTGCTGGGATTATAGGCATGAGTTGCCACTCCCAACTGGCTATTTTTATAAATAGAGAAACCTGCTTATTGGAGAGATTGTGTTACTTGAACAAAGCCATTCAGCCGTAAGTATCAAAAATGGCTAGCATCCAGTTCTTACATTTAATCACCATCACTATTGTTTGCTGAATGTGCCAAGCACTCACTCATGTATTATCTTCAATCCTTATGATAACACTTTATGGCAGGTATTATTCACCTTCATTTAATGGGCAAAGAAACTAAAATTTAGAGAAATTGAATAATGTTTCCGGAGTCACATATTTAGGAAGTGGAAGAGCTAGAATCTGATTCCTGATTTTTATGGCTATAAAGTACATGCTCTTTCTTCTCTATAATACTTCCACTCAATGTACTACCGCTGGTGAATAATTTTTGTATTAAATAAATGTACATGAGTGAGAACTTTCAAAATTTCATCTTAGCAGAACAGTTACCAAAAATATGAAGATACAAATATTAGATCAAGTACCAACTTACACTCAAACACACTGTGTGATGCTCCTGGAATTTGTAGTTTCTCCAAAGGTAAATAGGACCCTGAATTCTCTATGTTGGCCATAGATTTCCAGGGTGTGACTTATATGGTCTTTTTTTTTCTTAAATTCCTTTAAGAATCAGTCATATAAATAACATCACTCTTAAGAAAAAGTAATTCACCTGGTCATTAGAAGAGGAATGGGCAGCAGTGGCCTTAAAAATATACACTCAGTCTAACCAATGTGAGACTTAATAACTCATTAAATGAGCATCTTGCCATTCATGACCACCCACATTGACCCAAAGTAAGGTCAGATTATTTGGCATACTTAGAAAAGCTTCATTACATTCCAAATAAGCAGTTTAAGAAAAATAACATTTTCTTAATGTCTGATTTTCAATTCTGCAAAATAATTATGTCTGATTACAGACCATTTTTTCTTCTTTATTAAGATATAATTTGCAGTTGGTAAAGTGCACACATCATAAGTTTGCCAGTTCCTGGATTTTTATATAAGTAAAATCATAGAGTATACGGTCAACTCTTGGTATCCCCAGGGGATTGGTTCCAAGATTCACTGTGGATGCCAAAATCCATGGATGCTCAAGTCCCTTGTTTAAAATGGTGTAGTATTTACATATAACCCACATCCTCTTGTATACTTTTTTTGAGATGGAGTCTCACTCTGTTGCCAAGCTGGGGTGCAGTGGCAAGATCTAGGCTCACTGCAACCTCCACCCCCCCACAATGGGTTCAAGCGATTCTCCTGCCCAAGCCTCCCCAGTACCTGGGACTATAGGAGCACACCACCACGCCCAGCTAATTTTTGTATTTTTAGTAGAGACAGGGTTTCACCATGTTGGCCAGAACAGTCTCGATTGCTTGACCTCATGATCAACCCGCCTTGGCCTCCCAAAGTTCTGGGATTACAGGCGTGAGCCACCGTGCCTGGCCCCTCTTGTATACTTTAAATTATGTCTAGATTACTTATAATATCTAGTACAAGGTAAATACTATGTAAATAGTTGTTATGCTTTATTATTTAGGGAATAACGATGAGGGGAAAAAGTCTGTATGTGTTCTACATGTTCAGTTCAGACACTTTTTTTTCCTCAGTCCACATTTTTTTCAATCCACCGTTGGTCGAATCCATACATGCAGAACCCATGGATATGGAGAACCAACTGTATACCTATTTATATCTGGCTTCTTTTGTGCAATATTGCATAAAGTCCTTTTTGAAATGACAGAATTTTCACTGTACTTTGAAATAGTCTTCCTAAAATTTACTCATTTGTAGGAGGAGAAATGTTTTTAAATTTCAGACTAAATCGTATTTAAGAGATTATCTAATCTCACATGTTCTCATTCATATATGAGAGCTAAAAATTCAGCAATTGAACTCTTGTAGATAGAGAGTAGAATGATGGTTACTAGAGGCTGGGGAGGGTAGTCGGGAGGGGCATCCCATAAATATATACAACTATTGTGTACCCATAATTATTAATTTTTGAAAGGAAAAAAGAAATTGTCTATGAAAACCCATTTATGCCTAGTGTTCCAATATTAGAACGCTAAGCATGTGGGAGTTACTTACAGTCTATTGTGCAAGTCATTGCCAAGGTCTGATTTTTCTTGAACTCCTGACCTCAGGTGATCCACCCACCTCAGCCTCCTAAAGTGCTAGGACTACAGGTGTGAGCCACTGTGCCCGGCCGGTCTGATTTTTCAAATTAAAAAATTTGCAACCTCAGACATAAATGAGGTTGTTTATTATCTCGTTTTACTCAAAAAGCATTTAACTAATACTTTTGTGTCAGCCAGGTGCGGTGGCTCACGCCTGTAATCCCAGCACTTTGGGAGGCCGAGGCGGGTGGATCACGAGCTCAAGAGATCAAGACCATCCTGGCCAACACGGTGAAACCCCGTCTCTACTAAAAATACGAAAAAAATTAGCCGGGCATGGTGGCATGCGCCTATAGTCCCAGTACTCAGGAGGCTGAGGTGGAAGAATCACTTGAACACAGGAGGCAGAGGTTGCAGTGAGCCGAGATTGGGCCACTGCACTCCAGCCTGGTGACAGAGCAAGACTCCGTCTCAAAAAAAAAAAAACTTCTGTGTCAATGTCATACATCTGTTTTATTTGTTTATTTTCATCCTGATATATGTACTTAATAAGTTTTGGTATTTTTAAAAGTTGTTGAGATTGTTTTTATTTTTCCTTTTATTACCCAGAAAACATTACATCAATAATTCTAAAGAAGTTTAAAATTACATCTAGATTCTAAATAATGCAGTCACACCATTACAACCAAACTTCTTTTATTTTTCTTCTGGGACTTGTTTATACAGATACACATTATTTTACTGTTATCATAGTGTAATGTAATTTTGTTTCCAGCTTTTTTTCATTTAACATGATGTCATAAGCATTTTCCATAATAGTATATTTTTCTAAATTCTTTGTATTTTGATTCTTGAGAGTTTCTTTTCTTTCTTTCTTTTTCCTTCTTTCTTTCTTTCTTTTTCTTTTTCTTTTTTTTTTTTTTTTTTTTTGAGACAGGATCTTGCTTTGTACCCAGGCTAGAGTGCGGTGGCACAATCATGATTCACTACATCCTTGACCTCCCAGGCTCAAGCTGTCCTCCCATCTCACCCTCCCAAGAAACTGGGACTACAGGCATGTGCCACCATGCCCAGCTAATTTTTGTATTTTTTGTAAAGATGAGTCTGGCTGTGTTGCCTAGTGTGGTCTGAAACTCCTGAGCTCAAGCGATCCTCCCATCTGGGCCTACCAAAGTGCTGGGATTACAGGCTTTAGCCACCGTGCCCCGCCTATATTTCCATATTCTTATAAACCTGCATACTATGCATCGAATAGAGTACCATAATTCACTTCATGAGTCTCCTAATATTGGCTGACTCTAATTTTTTGTTATAAGTAACAAACATTTCATTTCTACACATCAAACATACATAAATAATAAACATTTCACAATAAACATTTTCATATGGATTGTTTTTTCTTTTTTTGGTGTCTATCCTTAGGATTAATTCTCGGAAACTTAATTAGTATATGAAAATGATTATTGATAGTTTCTATAAATATATATTAATTTTATTGATAGTTTCTATAAATATATATTAATTTAATCTGCCATAATAGTGTAAGAGCTTCCAAGTTCCACTACACAGGCCTCAAAACTACATTTCATCTCCATGTAAAATTTAAATTACTAGACAAAATGACTTTTCAATTTAATTTATTTTTCTTTGATCATTACTGATGGTGAACATTTTTATTTCTTTTATTAATTAATAAGTGATAAAATTACTTTTTTTTTTGAGACAGTCTCTCTGTTGCCCCAGACTGGAGTGCAGTGGTGCCATTTCAGCTCACTGTAACCTCCACCTCCGGGATTCAAGCAATTCTCCTGCCTCAGCCGTCCGAGTAGCTGGATTACAGGCACATGCCACCATGCCTGGCTAATTTTTTTACATTTTTAGTGAAGACGGGGTTTCACTATGCTAACCAGGCTGGTCTTAAATTCCTGACCTTGTGATCCACCTGGCTTGGCCTCCCAAAGTGCTGGGATTGCAGCCATGTGATACTGTACCTGGCCATAAATTTACTTTTTTGGAGGGAACAAGGTCTCATTGTCACCCAGGCTAGAGTGCAGTGGTGCAATCACAGCTCACTGCAGCCCCGACCTCCCCACGCTCAGGCGATCCTACCACCTCTGCCTCCCAAGTAGCTGGGACAAAAGGTGTGTACCACCATGCTTGGCTAATTTTTGTGTGTGTGTTTTTTGTAGAGATAGGGTTTGCCATGTTGCCCAGGCTGGTCTCCAAATCCTGGGGCTCATGTGATCGGGCTGCCTCAGCCCCCCAAAGTGCTGGAATGTCAGACATGAGCCACTGCATCTGATCAATAATTTTCTTGATAAAATTATTTTCTTCTGTGAACTATTCACATTCTCCATCTTATATGATGTCAATATTGTGTTCCCCCAAAATTCATATGTTGAAATCCTAACCTTCTAGGTGATAATATTAGGAGGTGAGGGCCTTGAGAGGTAATTAGGTCACCTAATCACAAATAGGATGGGTGGCCTTTAAAAGAGACTACCTTCCCCAGCCACCATGTGAAGACACAGCTAGAAGGCACCAACTGTGAAACAGAAAGTAGGCCAGCAGCAGACACTGAATTTGCTTGTGCCATGATCTTGGACTTCCCAGGCTCCAAAACTGTGAGAAAAAAATTTCTGTTGTTTATAAGCTATGCAATTTATGGCATTCTGTTATATCAGCCTGAACAGATCAAGACACTGTCCATTTATGTTTTATGGTTTTCTTATTTTATCAATTCATATAAATTTTTTATATAAGATATTCAAAAGACGGTTGTTTTAAAATCATTTACTTATTGTCTCATCGCACAAGTTGTTTTGTTATTTGCTTACCAGAAAACATGGGTTGAGTCTTATTTATCTTTTGTTATTCATTTATCTGTCAAAAATATTTATTGTGTGCCTTTCATATGCCGAAGATTATGCTGAGCAAAGAGGATATAGCAGTAAACAAGATAGCAGCATGGTGCGTGGCTCCATTAAATGTTCACTAAATGTCATTGGATGCTGAAAAAAAAATAAATATTATGACATAAGATAATGCCATCTACATTTCAGCAAGGTTAATTCTCTGGAGTCCTTGAAGAGATTTTTAAGATTCTCTTACAAGATGAGAATAGTCAGGAGGTTCTTTTCCAAGTTCTGTCTAGTTTCTTTTTTTTCTAAGATACAAGCACTAATAGCACTTCTCTGTAAAAGTTATCTATTACTACTTCGTATGACCTGTTTAAACAAAAGCTAGTGGTGGTATTCTGGGAGAGGCCCAGTTTATTTTCGTTGTGTAATAGAATGTTCTAGGCAATAGAACTCTTCAAATATAATAAAAATCTCTATTTTTATGATTTTCAGTTCAATGTTTTCTAAGGCTTTTGATACATTCAAAATAAAGTTATTCTGGGCAAAGATAGTGATCAAAGCCTTGCAAAGAACAGCTCCTTCAGTGAAATCTACTGAACAAAGCTTCCTTAAGCCAAAGGCTCACTGTGGTGAGATTTTTTTTCATGTGTTTCAAAAAGGAATAAACCTCACTTCCCATTTCAATAATTTGAGTAGGTGCTTTTTTTTATGTCTTTGTGTAGGGAAACATAAAACTCCTAATTTTGTATGTAAATAACCAGGCATTTGTACCAGTTAAGATGCAAATAACAGGGATCAACTCAAAGGGCTTAAGCAAAAAAAGGATTAATTATATACAAAGTAAGAGGAGTGTGCCAGTGTCACCAAGGACAGGAGTGGGGCCAGGCAAAATGGAATTAGGGACTGAACACTGTCCAGGGACCCTCTGTCTCTCACCTCTGCACTTGTGCTTCGTTTTCTCAGTAGAGAGAGGGTGGGATGTATAGTGGAGCACAGATAATTTTTTTTTGAGACAGCATCTCATTCTGTCACCCAGCGTCAAGCACAGTGATGAGATCGTGCTCACTGCAGCCTCAACCTCCCACATTCAAGTGCTTCTCCCTCACCTCAGCCTCCCAAGTAGCTGGGACTGCAGGTGAGTGACACCATGCCTGGCTAACATTTTTTTTTTTTTTTTTTTTTCTGTAGAGACAGGAGTCTACCTGTGTTGCCCAGGTTGGTCTAAAACTCCTACACTCTAGCAAACCTACTGCCAGCCTCCCAAAGTGCTAGGATTACAGGCATGAGCCATCGAGCCTGGCAGACCACTTTTTTTTTTTTTTTTTTTTTTTTTTGACACGGAGTCTCACTCTGTCACCCAGACTAGAGTGCAGTGGCCCCATCTCTGCTGACTGTAACCTCTACCTCCCTGGTTCAAGTGATTCTTCTGACTCAGCCTCCCAAGTAGCTGGGATTATCGGTGCCTGCCACCATGCCCAGCTAATTTTTGCATTTTTAGTAGAGATGGGGTTTCACCATATTGGACAGGCTGGTCTTGAACTCCCGACCTCGTGATCCGCCTGCCTCGGCCTCCCAAAGTGCTGGGATTACAGGCGTGAGCCACCGCGCCCGGTCCCCCTCTTTTTTTTTTTGAGATGGAGTATTGCTCTGTCACAAAGGCTGGAGTGAGGTGGCATGATCTTGGCTTACTGCAACCTCCGCCTCTGGTGTTCAAGTGATCCTCTCACCTCAGGCTCTCAAATATCTGAGATTACAGGCATCTGCCACCACACTTGGCTAATTTTTGTATTTTTAGTAGAGACAGGGGTTTCACCATGTTGGCCAGGCTGATCTCCAACTTTTGACCTCAGGTGATCCACCCGCCTCTGCCTCCCAAAGTGCTAGGATTACAGGCGTAAGCCATTCCAGCCGGCCAGCCTGGCAGATAACTTTTAAGGCAGCAAAACTATTCTATATGATACAGAGTAGTATCTTTGCCCTTGCTTTTAATTTCATCAGTGTGGTGGCTTATGCCTGCAATCCCAGCGCTTTGTGGGGCAGAGGCAGGTGGATTGCTTGAGCTCAGGAGTTCAAGATCAGCCTGGTCAAATGGCGAAACCCTGTCTCTACGAAAAAAAACAAAAATTGGCCAGGCACGGTGGCTCACGCCTGTAATCCCAGAACTCTGGGAGGCCAAGATGGGTGGATAATGAGGTCAGAAGTTCAAGACCAGCTTGGCCAACATGATGAAACCCCGTCTCTACTAAAAAAAATACAAAAATTAGCTGGGCGTGGTGGCACCTGCCTTTAATTCCAGCTACTTGGAAGGCTAAGGCAGGCGAATTTCTTGAACCTGGGAGACTGAGGTTGCAGTGAGCAGAGATTGAGATACTGCACTCCAGCCTGGGGATAGAACGAGGCTCCATCTCAAAAAAAAAAAAAAAAAAGAAAGAAAGAAAAGAAAAAGAAAAAGAAAGGACCTTGAACTTTGTGCCTTTCAAGTTAGCCTTACTTTTAATTTGATGTAGTGTGTAGTCTAAATGGATTAGGTTTTGTCGTTTATACATTAAGCCTTGGGGCAGGGACCAGGTTTTGACATGTACTTATCAGCTTATACTACACTCTCAATATTTAGAAAATAATAATTAATGGTTGGGTATTCAGTGTTTGGCACAAAACCCCGTCTCTAAGTATAATTAACTCTAAGAGCTATTTTGGTGTCTGATGAAAGCTTTTCATAGCTTCTTAGAATGAGTCAGGAATGTATTCCATGGCTGAGACATGTTGAAATTTAGAATACACAAATATAAAATGTCTGATGAACATGAACATCATGTGATTCTAATTGAAAAGCTAGGCCGGGCACGGTGGCTCACATCTGTAATGTCCTAGCACTTAGGGTGGCCGAGGCAGGCAGAGCATGAGGTCAGGAGTTTGAGAGCATTTTGGCTAACACGGTGAAATCCAGTCTCTACTAAAAATACAAAAATTAGCTGGGCTTGGTGGTACATGCCTCAAGTCCCAGCTACATGAGAGGCTGAGGCAGGAGAATCACTTGAATCCCGGAGGTGGAGCTTGCAGTGAGTGGAGATCGAGCCTTTGCACTATAGCTTGGGTGACAGAGCAAGACTCTGTCTCAAACAAAAAAAAAAAGAAAAGAAAAGAAAAAAGAAAAACTGTAAAAGGCTGGTTATGCACAGTGGTTCACACCTATAATCCCCAGCACTTTGGGAGGCCGAGGCAGGTGGATCACTTGAGCCCAGGAGTTCAAGGCCAGCCTGGACAACATGGTAAAACCCCTACACTACAAAAAGCAAAAATCACTACAAAAAGCAAAAATATTAGCTGGACATGGTGGCATGTACCTGTAGTCCCAGCTACCTGGGAGGCTGAGGTAGGAGGATGGTTTGAGCCCAGGAGGCGGAGGTTGCAGTGAGCAGTGATCACACTACTGTACTCTAGCCTGAATGACAGAGCAAAACCCTGTTTCAAAAACAAAAAAACAAGTTGTAAAAATACTGGAAGTAGTATCACTAAGATTGGATTAAGTGTCTAGAACCCCTGAACACTAAAGCACCCATGTATGAAATTAAATAAAAAGCAAAACATGAAATAACTTACCCAGGTGTGGTGGTATGTGCCTGTAGTCTCAGCTACTTGGGAGGCTGAGGCAGGAGGTTGGCATGAGCCCAGAAATTCAAGGTTGCAGTGGGTCATGATCATGCCACTGCATTCCAGCTTGGGCCACAGAACAAGACTTGGTCTCAAACCCCAAAAACAAAAATTAAAAAATTGCTTGATAACTATTTCAATACATTTTTTAGAAAAATGTGAAATTGTATCTAAATAATTGTGTATGTGTGTGTGTATGCACATGTGCAGACAGGTACGTTCAAGGCCTGCCCTTGGTTGGCCAGGCCCAGGAGAATGTGCTTACTTTCCTTTTTGGGTGTACCTTCTGCAACACCCCTTTTTGGGTGTTCTTCAGAACCCAGAATGTTGAGTAGACTGTGCAGACTTAGGTTCCTACCATGAAAATTCTAGGCAGGTAAAGTGGCAACCGGGGAAGCTACATCCAAGGCTCAACCACGTTGTGACCACCTCAAGGGAGAGAGCTGTGCAGTTATCTTCCAATTTGCATGAAAGGGGCTTAGTTTTATATTTGTGCATGAGAATTTTGCCCAAGTTTGATCCTGACTTCGGAGCAAGTAAGCAGTTGTAGAAGACCTTACGTGGTTGTTCCCAACTTCTTCACCAAACTGCCACCAAATTTTTTTTTGGGGGGGAGGGGTTCACTCTTGTTACCCAGGCTGGAGTGCAATGGTGAGATCTTGGCTCACCACAACCTCCGCCTCCTGGGTTCAAGCAATTCTCCTGCCTTAGCCTCCCAAGTAGCTGGGACTACAAGCATGCACCATCATGCCCAGCTAATTTTTGTATTTTTGGTAGAGACGGGGTTTCACCATGTTGACCAGGATGTTCTTGATCTCTTGATCCACCCGCCTCAGCCTCTCAAAGTGCTGGGATTACAGGCATGAGCCACCGTGCCCGTCTACTGCCACTGAATTTTATTATCCCACCTCCTCTTCCTGATTTGGAATTTTTTTCCTAATTTTTAAAAACTGCATTTAATATATGTTTGTTGTACTGAGTATGGTGGCTCACACCTTGTAACCCAGCACTTTGGGAAGCCAAGATAAACAGATTGCTTGAGCTCAGAAGTTCAAGATTAGCTCAGGCAACATGGCAAAACCCTGTCTCTGCAAACAATACAAAAATTAGCCTGGCATGATGGCACATTTCTGTAGTCCCAGATACTCGGAAGGCTGAGAAAGGAGGATAGCTTCAGCCTGAGAGGCAGAGGTTGCAGAGAGC
Organism: Saimiri boliviensis; assembly: GCF_048565385.1. Taxonomy (NCBI): domain Eukaryota; kingdom Metazoa; phylum Chordata; class Mammalia; order Primates; family Cebidae; genus Saimiri; species Saimiri boliviensis. The sequence goes on from NC_133449.1 coordinate 23,868,613, forward strand.
TGAGATGTCACCACTGTATTCAAGTGTCACAAAAAAAAAAAAAAAAAAAATCCCTTTTAGAATGGGAAATTAAGAAAATAAGATCATGTTCAGTGTTAAACTACCTGAATAAAAAAATTGCAGAGAAAAATAGACAAAAATTGCTTTAAAGAATCAGAATGGGCCAGGTGTGGTGGCTCACACCTGTAATCCCAGCACTTTGGGAGGCCAAGGTAGACGGATCACCTGAGGTCAGGAATTTGAAACCAGCCTGGCCAACATAGTGAAACTTCATCTCTACTAAAAATACAAAAATTAGCCGGGCATGGTAGTGGGTGCCTCTAATCCCAGCTACTCGGAAAGCTGAGGCAGGAGAATTGCTTGAACCCAGGAGGCAGAGGTTGCAGTGAGCTAAGATCACGCCATGGCACTCCAGCCTGAGCGACAGAGTGAGATTCCATCTCAAAAGAAAAAAAAGAAACAGAATGACTCCAGCTCCAGATCAGAGCAAACTGTGACTTTATTAAAAGTGCACTCTGAAGGAAACAAGTTTGTTAGCCTGGGCAGTTATAAAAGTAGAATCACTAAGATCTTCCCAGCACTTTGGGAGACTGAAGTGGAAAGATCCCTTGAATCCAGGAGTTCTAGACCAGCCATGGCAACACAGTGAGACACCATGTCTATGAAAATAAATAAATAAATAAATAAATATGTGGGCATGGTGGCATGCACCTGTAGTCCCAGCTACCTGGGAGGCTGAGGTGGGAGAATTGCTTGAGCCCAAGAGTTTGAGTTCAAGTTTACAGGGAGCTGTATTCTACTGCTGCACTCCAGCCTGGGCTGCAGAGTGAGATCTTGTCCTTACAAAATCAAAAAGTAATAAATTTTGGCAGTGTACATTTGTGTTATGGTGAAATATACATTTTGGTCTTTGTCCCAGTTTTCTGACATGAAGTTCCTAAAACCCTTGGAATCTCTGGAGTGATAAGAGTGTCTGTTGTATGCTAATGCGATGACTGGTGACTGACAGTCATTAGGTAGGTAGCTTCAGGTTGGGCCCTGGTCACCTAAAAGACCAAGCCATGATTAGAGGAAGGGGACTTCAGGCCCCATCCCCTAGTGTCAGAGAACATCAGCAGGGGCTAAAGATTGAGCTGATCACCAATGGCCAATGATTGAATCAATTACGCCTATGTAATGAAGCCTCCATAAAAACCCAAAGGGACTGAGTTTGGGGAGCTTCCAGATAGCTGAACAGGTTCCTGGAGAGCAGCACGTCCAGAGAGGGCATGGAAGCTCTGTGCCCCCTATGCCCTTTGCATCTCTTCTATCGGGCTGCCATCTGTATCCTTTGTAATATCCTTTATAATAAATGGGTAAACCTAAGTAAAGGGTTTCCCTGAGTTCTGTGAGCTGCTCTAGCAAATTATTTGAATCCAAGAAGAGGTCATGAGAACTCCGTTATGGCCAGTTGTTCAGATGTTCCAGAGGTCTGAATCTGTGACTGGCATCTGAGTGGGAGGAAGTCTTACAAGACTGAGCCCTCAGCCTGTGGGATCTGATTCTGTCTCCAGATAGATAGTGTCAGAATTGAATTGAATTAGAAAAAACACAGCTGGTATCTGCAGGAGAACGAGCTGTAGAATTAATTGCTTGGTGTGCATGGGAAAACTCCTCATACATCTGGGGTCACAGAAGTATTCCGTGTTATTGGAGTAGGAAAAACCAAATTTGATTTTTTTCTATATCCTTTTTTTTTTTTTTTTTTAGACAAGGTATCGCTGTGTCACCCAGGCTGAAGTGCAGTGGCATGATCTCGGCTCACTGCAGTCTCTGCCTCCTGGGTTCAAGTGATTCTCAGCCTCAGTCTCTGAAGTAGCTGGGATTACAGGAACCTACCACCGCACCCAACTAATTTTTGTATTTTTTAGTAGAGACAGGTTTCGCCAAGTTGACCAGACTCGTCTTGAACTCTTGACCTCAGGTGATTGGCCTGCCAAAGTGCTGAGATTACAGCTATGAGCCACTGCACCCAACATTATTTTTTTTCTATATCCTTATGCCATCCAACCACTTTCCTGGAAAGCGAAAATCTCAAACTGTGGTATTTATGGTTCCATTGGCAAGACTATGTTTATTGAGGGGATACTACCTGTTTATTTTAGCGGGGTTCCATCAAACTTTTAAGTGACTACCTGCCACTGGTATGATTCCAGGCTGAGCAAGCAACATCCTAATTATAGGTTGGTTCTCTGTGTAGGTCACCTCATAGGGAAAACATATGCTGGTCATGCTAAGAGGACTACTCTGGCCTGTGTGACTATGATAATTCTTAGTACCAATTAACACATTGTCCCTGTTTGTTCCCCAGGCCCTGTGAGTTTGGTTAACATGAGAGATGATCTCAAGTGGGCTGACAAAATGGGGTTTTGAAGCCAGCAAGGCAGAGAGCCAAGGAACATCAGCAAGCAATGTGGCCTTTAGACTCTTGGGAGGGCAGGGTGTGTGTGCAAGTCATCTCTCCCCAGCTTGCAGCACATGGCCTGTTCCCAGTAGAAGCTCAGTGTTCATTTATCTGAACTAGACATCCTTAAAAGTAAAGCCCATTTTATAATTGCAATCTTATTTTATAACTAATCAAAAGCATAGGATCACCAGAGATTTTTTTTTTTTTTTTTTTTTTTGAGACGGAGTTTCACTCTTGTTACCCAGGCTGGAGTGCAATGGTGCGATCTCGGCTCACCGCAACCTCCGCCTCCTGGGTTCAAGCAATTCTCCTGCCTCAGCCTCCTGAGTAGTTGGGATTACAGGCACGTGCCACCATGCCCAGCTAATTTTTTGTATTTTTAGTAGAGACGGGGTTTCACCATGTTGACCAGGACGGTCTCGATCTCTCGACCTCGTGATCCACCCGCCTCGGCCTCCCAAAGTGCTGGGATTACAGTCTTGAGCCACCGCACCCGGCCTCAGAGATTTTTTTTTAACCTAAAAAAATTTACTCAGGGAAGCCGGGCACAGTGGCTCACGTCTGTAATTCCAGCACTTTGAGAGGCTGGGGAGGGTGGATCACTTGAGCCCAGGAGTTTGAGCCCAGCCTGGCCAACATGGGGAAACTCTGTCTCTACTAAAAATATAAAAATTGGCCGGGTGCAGTGGCTCATGCCTATAATCCCAGAACTTTGGGAAGCAGAGGCGGGTGGCTCACAAGGTCAGAAGTTCAAGACCAGCCTGATCAAGAGGGTGAAACCCTATCTTAAAACACACACACACACACACACACACACACACACACACACACACACACACAAATACAAAAACTAGTCGGGCATGGTGGCGTGTGCCTGTAGGTTCCAGCTACTCAGGAGGCTGAGGCAGGAGAATCACTTGAACCTGGGAGGCAGAGATTGCAGTCAGCCAAGATCACGCCACTGCAAACTCCAGCCTAGCTGATGGAATGAGACTGTCTCAAAAAAAAATTTTACTCACGTAATACATATTTTTAAGAAAAATTATAAGTAAAAAGAAAACATAGCCATACATAATTTTATTAGAGAAAACCATTGTTAACATTTTGATATATACCCTTTCAGATATTTTTATATGTGTACAAATGCGTATGTATTTGAATATACATATATTCTTACTCAAACAGAATTTTACCATAATGCAGTTTTGTAGCTTGCCCTTTTTTTACTTACATATACATTGAAAATTTTTCTATGTCAATAAAAATAATATATAATTTTTTTTTGAGACAGAGTCTCACTCCATCACCCAAGTCTGAGTGTAGTGGCTTGACCTTGGCTCACTGCAACCTCTGCCTCTCAGGTTCAAGCAATTCTTGTGCCTTAGCCTCCTGAGAAGCTGGGATTACAGCAGTCTGCCACCATGCCAGGATCATTTTTTATAATTTTAGTAGAGATAGGGTTTCACATGTTGGCCAGGTTGATCTTGAACTCCTGAGCTCAAGTGATCTACCCACCTCAGCCTCCTGACATTTTTTTTTTTTTTTTTTTTTTTAAGACACAATCTCGCTCTGTTGCCAGGCTGGAGTGCAATGGCATGATCTTGGCTCACTGCAACCTCCACCTCCTGGGTTCAAGTGGTTCTCCTGCCTCATCCTTCCTAGTAGCTGGGACTATAGGCGGGCACCACCATGCCTAGCTAATTTTTGTATTTTTAGTAGAGAAGGGGTTTCATTATGTTGGCCAGGATGGTCTCGATCTCTTGACCTCATGATTCGCCCACCTCAGCCTTCCAAAGTTCTGGGATTACAGGCATGAGCCACTGCACCTGGTCAAAATAATTTTTAATGACTGCATAGTATTCCTCAATATGGATGTACCATAACTTAAACATTCTTTTCTTGTTAATCATTAAATTGTATCCATTTTTTGTTATTATACACAACACTTTAAATAACACATTTATTAGTTCTGTAGAATAAATTCCTAAACAAGATCTTGCTAGGTCAAAGTTTGTGCATATTTTATATATTTTGATATATAGCCAAATTGTGTTCAAGAGGGCCCATTTTTCCACTCTAGACTGCCTGCAACTTACTATCACCTGACATTGGCTGGATGCAGTGGCTCACGCCTATAATCCCAGCTTTTTGGGAGGCCGAGGTGGGCAGATCACTTGAGGTCAGGAGTTCAGGACCAGCCTGGCCAACATGGCAAAACCCCATCTCTACTAAAAGTACAAAAAAAAAAAAAAAAAAAATGTAGCCAGGCATGGTGATGTACGCCTGTAGTCCCAGATACTCAAGAGGCTGAGGCAGAGAATCACTTGAACCTGGGAAGCAGAGGTTGCAGTGAGCCGAGATCATGTCACTGCACTCCACCCTGGGCAACAGAGCAAGACTCTGTCCCAAAAACAACAACAACAAAAACAGTATCACTTTACATCCCTGGAGCTCAGGGCCACTACAACCCATAGGATCCTCAGAAACTAATTCTAACTCCAGATTCAGCTTTGTAGTCAGCCTCCCTTTCCTTCTCCAAGTCCAGCCTCATCCCTCCAAACCTGAACTTCAGCATCTCCCTCCCTCCTCTTTTCCTTCCTTCCTTTCTTCCTTCTCTCATTCCTTCCAGGTCTTGCAGTTCCTTCAGGAAAGCCATGAATGGCTCTGGAGTAAAGTGCCCAGTTTAATTTCGGTTTTAGATCAACAACAAATATTGCATGGGACAATAGAATAAATAATTTTTAGTATAAAAATGATCTGAATTCAAGTGTAACTGGATGTTCTATATTTTTATTTGCTAAATCTGACAATTCTATCTGTGTATTCTTCTTTTTTTTTTTTCAAGACAGAGTTTTGCTCTTGTTGCCCAGGCTGCAAAATGGTGCAATCTCAGCTCACTGTAACCTCCGCCTCCCGGTTCAAGCGATTCTTCTGCCTCAGCCTCGAGCCCAGGCCACCATGCACGCTATTTTTTTTTTTTTTTTCCAGTAGAGTCAGGGTTACACCATGTTGTCAGGCTGATCTTAAACTCCTGTCCTCAGGTGATTCACTTGCCTCAGCCTCCCAAAGTGTGGGGATTACAGGCGTGAGCCACCAGGCCTGGCCCACCTGTGTATTCTTTAATTGGATACCATCTGCCCTAAGTGTGGCAAAATTCCTCAAAGTGTCTGATATTTGTATACTTCTCTATGTTCAGTGTTGATGAAAAGTTTTTCTTACTTTTCATCTTTAGTCTTTTCATTTTTTTGGAATTGGTAGGGAGAGGAATCAACCATGTCTTCTTCTTTTTTCTTTTCTTTTTTTTTTTTTTTTGAGACAAGAGTCTTGCTCTGTCGACAGGCACCAGGCTGGAGTGCAGTGGCCTGATCTCAGCTCGCTGCAACCTCTGCCTCCCGGGTTCAAACAATTCTCCTGCCTAAGTCTCCCGAGCAGCTGGGACTACAGGCACACACCACCATGCCCAGCTAATTTTTGTATTTTGGTAGAGATGGGATTTCACTATGTTGGCCAGGATAGTCTCAATCTCTTGACCTCATGTTCTGCCTCCCTCGGTCTCCCAGAGTGCTGGGATTACAGGTGTGAGCCACTGTGACTGGCCCCAACCATGTCTTCTTAAGCTGTTATCTTTTCCTAGAAGTATAAAAATCATTATTTTATTTATTTATTTGAGATGGAGTTTTACTCTTGTTCCTAGGCTGGAGAGCAATGGCATGATCTTGGCTCATCAAAACCTCCACCTCCTGTGTTCAAGCAAGTCTCCTGCCTCAGCCTCCCAAGTAACTGAGATACAGGCATGTGCCACCACACCCGGCTAATTTTGCATTTTTATTTTTATTTTTATTTTTTTATTTTTTTATTTTTTTTGAGACGGAGTTTCGCTCTTGTTACCCAGGCTGGAGTGCAATGGCGCGATCTCGGCTCACTGCAACCTCCGCCTCCTGGATTCAGGCAATTCTCCTGCCTCAGCCTCCTGAGTAGCTGGGATTATAGGCATGCGCCACCATGCCCAGCTAATTTTTTGTATTTTTAGTAGAGACGGGGTTTCACCATGTTGACCAGGTTGGTCTCGATCTCTCGACCTCGTGATCCACCCGCCTCGGCCTCCCAAAGTGCTGGGATTACAGGCTTGAGCCACCGCGCCCAGCCTAATTTTGCATTTTTAGTAGAGACTGGGATTCTCCATGTTGGTCAGGCTGGTCTCGAACTCATGACTTCAGGTGGTCTGTCTGTCTTGGCCTCCCGAAGTGCTGGGATTACAGGTGTAAGCCACCGCATCAGGCCTAAAAAAGGTCTAAAAATCATTATTTTAAAAAGATGACTTTGAAGGTAATGAGATTGTTCATGACATATTATTTGGAAACACTAGGTTACAAAGCATGTATTATGATGCCATTTCAGTTTAAAGTATATTACTTTAAAATGATAGAAATAATTTTTTTTTTTTAAGTGATGGAGTTTCTCCATGTTGGTCAGGCTGGTCTTGAACTCCCAACCTCAGATGATCCACCTGCCTCAGCCTCCCAAAGTGCTGGGATTACAGGCGTGAGCCACCGCACCAGGCCTAAAAATCATTATTTTAAAAAGATGACTTTGAAGGTTATGAGATTGTTCATGGCATATTATTTGGAAACACTAGGTTACAAAGCATGTATTATGATACCATTTCAGTTTAAACTATATTACTTTAAAATGATTGAAATAATTTTTTTTTTTTTGTGATGGGGTTTCTCCATGTTGGTCAGGCTGGTCTTGAACTCCCAACCTCAGATGATCCACCTGCCTTGGCCTCCGAAAGTGCTGGGATTACAAGTGTGAGCCACTGCACCTGGCTTTAGAAATACTTTTAACAAGATTCTATGGCCAGATCCTAGTTAAACTCCTGATTCTGCCTCTCCAGCAGTTTTACGTTGGACAATTTAGCTTTTCTAAGCCTTTTCCTCATCTTTAAAGGGGGCATACGATCTCTTTTGTAAGTTTATTTCAAGTGAGGAGCTACCAGGCATAGTGCCTGGCACATCCCAGGCCTTCTCTGCTTGTACCCTGGGTAGAAAAAGGACAGGGCCGTCTTAATGCTTGGATTGTTCTGTAGATTATTCAATTTTTGCCTTTTTGTGACACATTCTAGGGAGTCTTAGATTAAATTTAGGCATATTATTAGCTGGGCATGGTGGCTCATGCCTTTAATCCCAGCACTTTGGGAGGCCAAGGCAGGTGGATCACCTGAGGACAGGGGTTCGAGACTACCCTGGCCAACATGGTAAAACCTCATCTCTACTAAAAACACAAAAATTATCAGGGCATGGTGGCATATGTCTGGAATCCCAGCTACTTGGGAGGCTGAGGCAGGAGAACTGCTTGAACCCCGGAGGTTGCAGTGAGCCAAGATCGTGCCACTGCACTCCAGCCTGGGCAACAGAGCGAGACTCTGACTCAAAAAAAAAAAAAAAAAAAAAAATGTAGACCTAATATTTAATCTATTTTCTACATCTAGAAAAGCAAAGGCTCTTTAATATTTAGATACTTTCTAAATCATAATGCGTATGTGTGTGTGCACTTGTGTGTGTGTACTTGTATGTGTGTGTCTGTGTTTACTATTTCAGTCAAATGCTGTATCATCAAAGTTAGTTGTGTGTGTGAAAGAGGAACTTTCGATCCTGGATCCCCAAATACTCCAACAGCCACCTAGGTGGTCGACCCACTAGATCTTTGAGAAAATATATATAAAGGGAGAAGAAGAAGATTAGTTACTGTTTTGCAGGCTGGAAATGGCCCCATTGCCTCTCTGATCCTCTGCTAAGCCAGGCAGGACTTCAAGATCAAGGCCTGGGTAAAAAGTAGACCTCCCAGGTACTTTGCCCTCAGGGTCACACTTTGATTTTACCCTAGGAAGGGTGACAAAAAGAATGGAAAGGGAAACCAAGAGAAAAAGAGCCCTTTATCCACAAACCCTGACTAAGAGTTTCTCCTTGGCTAAACTTTAGCCGGACTCCCCTGATGCTCCTCTGCACTAGGCTCAGCCTCGGCCTTGCCCCTCCCTTTGCTGGGCCTGCATAGCCCAGTTTCAGCAAGAATCCTGCTCAGTCAGTGTAGAGAGACCCTCACACCCCTGATAGCTGGATTCTTCATCCTCCACCCACAGTGTCTAAGTCTTTGGCTTGCCTTTAGCAAGAATCCTATTAAGTCGGTTTAGCAAGAATCCTCCTATCTCCTCTCAGTAATTTTTCATCCACTGACCCCCTCACTGTGTTCCTTGGCTAAAATTCCCACTTGTGCTTGTTGGATTAGGGGTTGAACCCAATCTCTCTCCACGACTGCAAGAATCCAGTGTAGCAGTTCCCCAGAATAAAGTCGGTCTTACCGTCCTTTAACACATGTCTGAGGCCGGGCGTGGTGGCTCATGCCTGTAATCCTAGCACTTTGGAAGGCGGTAGGAGGCAGATCACGAGGTCAAGAGATTGAGACCATCCTGGCCAACATGGTGAAACTCTGTCTCTACTAAAAATACAAAAATTAGCTGGGCATGGTGGCGGGCGCCTGTAGTCCCAGCAACTTGGGAGGCTGAGGCAGGAGAATCACTTGAACCCGGGAGGCAGAGGTTGTGATGAGTTGAGATACGGCATCACTGCACTCCAGCCTGGCACCTGGTGACAGAGCAAGACTCTGTCTCAAACAAAAAAAACAAAACAAAAAAACCCCACATGTCAGAATAATTTTTTCTTTAACAGCTCTGACAAAATCCCAAGCTACCTCACAGAACCACTTTATTTTTATTTTTATTTTTATTTTTATTTTAGGCAGAGTCTCGCTGTGTCAGCAGGCTGGAGTGCAATAGCACGATCTCAGCTAACTGTAACCTCCGCCTCCTGGGTTCAAGCGATTCTCCCACCACAGCCTCCTGAGTAGCTGGGATTACAGGCACACGCCACCACATCCAGTGAATTTTTGTACTTTTGTAGAGACGGTTTCACCATGTAGGCCAGGCTGGTCTTGAACTCCTGACCTCAGGTGATCTGACTGCCTCTGCCTCCCAAAGTGCTGGGATTACAGGCGTCAACCACTGCGTTCGGCTGGAGAACCACTTTTTAAAATCCAAAGATTTATTTAATCTTATTTATGTATTTAGAGACAGAGTCTCTTTTTGTTGCCCAGGCTGGAGTGCAGTGGTGTGATCTGGGCTCACTGCAACCTCCACTTCCTGGGTTCAAGTCATCCTCCTGCCTCAGCCTCCCGAGTAGCTGGGATTACAGGCAGGTGCTGCCATGCCCCGCTAATTTTTGTATTTTTGGTACAGGCGGGGTTTTGCCATTTTGGCCAAGCTGGTCTTGAACTCCTGACCTTAAGTGATCTGCGGGCCTCAGCCTCCCAAGGTGCTGGCATTTCAAGCGTGAGCCACCGCGTCTGGCCAAATCCAAAGATTTAAATAGGAAACAGCAAGAAACGACATTCCATGCGTGAGCAAATGCTTCCAATCTCTTAGCTCCTTCTATTCTTGCTAAACTTCAGTCTTAGCGATGATTAAGTCCCAAAGTCTGTCTCCTTGACGGGTGTCGTGTATATATTCCCACCCCTCTCCCGCACTGCAAAGGCATTTGTGTGAGGAAATCCTTGTGCTCCCCCTAGAGGTTATAGGGTGCATCTGCACTTCCTGGCAAAGTGAGTTGATGGGGCCGGGAAGACGGGGAGGGTGGGGGTTGCGGCGTGGGGGGATGGTTGTCGCTGTTGTTTTACCATTAAAGTCAGGAAAGCAAGGGTTTTGCATTCTCTCTCCAGGGAGCTTTGCAGGGTACCAGAAATGTCTTGTCTGCACCTTCATACAGTTGATTTTTCAGTCTCTGCTTGTTCTCCACTTGGGACTCACGAAATCGGTAGCTCTGTCCCTTTACAAGTGTTCCTTTGATGTAATACCCAGGGAGCTGGAGAACTAGGTCAGGACATTCTATCCAGTACAACCCAAGTATTTTTCCAAGTGGACCACCTGCATAAAAATATCCTGAAGAGTTTGCTTAAAATGAAGAAATCTGGGCCCCACCCCACAACCTTCTGAATTGGAATTCCTGGAGGTGAGGCAATTCTTACGCACATTAAAGTTTGAGAACCACTGCTATAGCCTACTTGAGAAGGGTACAAAGTAGGTGTATATATTTATGGGTTACATGAGATTTTCTTTTTCTTTTTTTTAAGACAGAGCCTCACTCTGTTGCCCAGGCTGGAGTGCAGTGGCCTGATCTTGGCTTACTGCAACCTCTGCCTCCCAAGCAGCTGGGACTACAGGCGGCGCCACGACACTGGCTAATTTTTGTATTTTTAGTAGAGACAGGGTTTTGCCATGTTGGCCAGACTGGCCTCAAGTGATCCGCCCACCTCGGCCTCCCAAAGTGCTGGGATTATAGGCATGAGCCACTGAGCCCGGCCTACAAGAGATGTTATGATACAGGCATGCAATGCAAAATAATCACATCAGGGTAAATGAAGTATTAATCACCTCAAGCATTTATCCTTTGTGTTACAAATGATCCAATTATAGTTTTTTAGTTTTTATTTTTTATTTTTTGAGATGGAGTCCCACTGTGCCGCCCAGGCTGAAGTGCAGTGTGGCACATTCCTCAGCTCTCTGCAACCTCTGCCTCCTGGGTTCAGGTGATTCTCATGCCTCAGTCTCTCGAGTAGCTGGGATCACTGGCATGCGGCACCACACCCGACTAACTTTTGTATTTTTAGTAAAGATGGGGTTTTGCCACATTGGCCAGGCTGGTCTCAAACTCCTGACCTCAAGCCATCTTCCTGACTTGGCCTCCCAAAGTGCTGGGATTACAGGCATGAGCCACCATGCCCTGCCTCTTTTAGTTATTTTTAAATGTACAATGAAATTATTTTGGGGCTGGGTGCAGTGTTTCATGCCTATAATCCTTGCAGTTTGGGAGACCAAGGCAGAAGGATCTCTTGAGCCCCGGAGCTCCAGACCAGCCTAGGCAACGTAGTGAGACCTTGTCCCTACAAAAAAAAAAAAAAAACACAATTAGCTGGATTTGGTGTCGTGTGCCTATAGTCCCAGCTACTTGGGAGGCTAAGGTGGGAGGATCACTTAAGCCCAGGAGGTCTCTCTTTCTCTCTCTGCTCTGAGCCACCTGGAGCTGAGGATGGGGTGACACAAGCACCCCTGTGGCCACCACCACTAGGACTACGCTGGGTCGGTCCTGAAGCCAGCACAGAACTGGGTCTCACCCAAGACCCACTGTAACTACGACTTGGCTGCCGCCTGTGTTCGCTCAAGGCCCTTGAGTTCTACAATCACCAGGTGACAAGTCCAGGCCTATGTCCTCCCCTCCAGGAAAGCGAGTTCCCCCAGGCCCTGGACAGCTCCAGCGGTGTCATCCAAGAGCCAGGACCTGGAATAAAAATCCTTAGAAGCCTACCTGGTGTTCTGTTGCACTGCAGCTGAGCTGGCTGTCAAACCATGAGACACCGTCTTGCTATCTCTTCCCTGCCCTTTCCACAGACAGAGGAGGCTCACCCAGCGGCCACTACTACTGCAGGCCCACGGGGAGTATGCCGAGCTATTGCTGATATTCCCTTAAGGCCCAAGGGCTCTTAAGCTCACTGTACCTGGCTAGAAGTTTTATTTAGCACTGTTGTTCATGGAAGACGTTTGCTGCTCTTTTCGGATCAGCTCAAACTGGGCCTTAGAATGTGTCTTAGGGCCGAGCAGAGTGGCTCACACCTGCAACCCCAGCACTTTGGGGGCTGAGGTGGATGGATTGCTTGTAGGAGTTCAAGACCAGCCTGGGCAACATGGCAAAATCCCATCTCTATAAAAAATATAAAAATTAAATACAAAGATTAGCTGGGCATGGTGGCACGTGCCTGTGGTCCCAGCTGCTTGGCTAGCTGAGGCAGAAGGATCATCTAAGCCCAGGAGGTCAAGGCTGCAGCCTGGGCCACAGTCTTGAACCCCCAGCCTCAACTGATCTGCCTGCCTCCACCTCCCAAAGTGCTGGAATTACAGGAGTGGGCCACCATGCCCAGCCTGATCTTTTTTCTATATCTCTATTAATTATTTATCTATAAATCCCTCAAAACTCTGTTCATTACTACTTCCATTTCTATTCCTATGTAGGTCTGCTGGTGATGAATTCTCTTAGCTTTGGTTCATCTGGAAATGTCTTAATTTCCCTTTATTCTTTTCCTCAGTGTTTTTATTTTGGTAAAATACACAAACATAAAATTTATTATCTTAACCGTTTTAAAGTATGCACTTCAGTAGGTTTTTGTTTTGGTTTTTGAGATGGCATCTCACTCCACTGTCCAGGCTGGAGTGCAGGGGTGTGATCTCAGCTTGCTACAAACTCTCCCTCCAAGGTTCAAGTGATTCTCCTGTCTCAGCCTCCCAAGTAGCTGGGATTACAGGCACCCACCACCACAACCAGCTAATTTCTGTATTTTTAGTAGCATTAAGGACATTCTGACTACTGGGCAAACACTATAATCACCCAATGGGTTCTTCCTGCCTGCTGCACAGACAAAATTAATCCACTGAGACCATGGCATTGCAGTAAAGAAAGCACTTAATTGATGCAAGGCTAGCCATGCCGTGAGGGAGACGGAGTTATTAGTCAAATAAATCTCCCAGAAGTCTCAGAGGCCAGGGTTTTTCAAGAACAGTTTGGTGAGCAGGGAGCTAGGGAAGGGGCATGCTGATTGGTTGGGGATGCAATCATATGGTGTGGACAACAGTACAGTCCTGGTGTGATGAGTCGGCTTCTCGAGGAGGACCACCAGAGGCATCGCTGGTCTGGGTGGGGCCATCCAGTAGTCAGAAATGCAAAAGCCTGGTCAGGTGGGGTGGCTCACACCTGTAATTCCCGCACTTTGGGAGTCCAAGGCAGAAGGAGCACTTGTGGTCAGGAGTTCAAGACCAGCCCAACATGGCAAAAACCCCATCTCTACTAAAAATACAAAAATTAGCTGGGCACAGTGATGCATGCCTGTAATCCCAACTACTCAGGAGGCTGAGACACAAAGAATCACTTGAGCCCAGGAGGTGGAGGTTGCAGTGAGCCGAGATTGCACCACTACACTCCAGCCTGGGTGACAGAGTGCTACTCTGTCTCAAAGAAAAGAAAAAGAAAAAAGAAATGCAAAAGCCTGAAAAGATATCTCAAAAGGCCAATCTTAAGTTCTACAATAGTGATGACATTTACAGGAGTAATTGAGGATGTTGCTCATCTCATGACCTTGGAGTAATAGCTGGTAATCATTTAACTACGTACACATCTTAGCAGAATTCAGGCCCCTCTTATCCTTCTAACTTGGTGGGCTATCATTAGTTTTAAAAGGGAGGTTTAGTTTGGTTGGAGGAAGGGCTACTATCATTTAAGCTATAAACTAAATATCTCCCAAAGTTAGCTTGGCCTACAATTCTACACCCAGGAATAAGCAAAGACAGCCAGCCTGTGAGGCTAAAAGCAAAATGGAGTCAGCCATGTTGGATTTCTCATACTACCGTAATTTTGCAAAGGCAGTTTCACTATTACCACCATCCATCCCCAGAACTCTTTTCGTCTTGCAAAAACTCTATATCCATTAAACAATAACTCATTTCTCTTCCCACCAGCTCCTGGCAACCATGATTCTACTTTCTAAGAATTTGGCTATGCTACGTACCTCATACGAATGGAAGCAGATGGTATTTGTCTTTTTGTGACTGGCTTAATTTACTTGGCACAATGTCTTCAGACTTAACCTGTGTGGTAGCATGTGTCAGAATTTCCTTCTTTTTAAAGGCTGAATAATATTCCATTTGATGTATACGTAGCATTTTCCTTATCCATTTACCTATTACTGAATACTTGGGTTGCTTCCACCTTTGAGCTATTGTGAATAATGCTGCCACAAACATGGGTGTAAAAATATCTCTTCAAGACTCTACTTTAATTCTTTTGAGAATATACCCAAAAGTGAAATTGATGAATCATGTGCAAATTATTATTATTATTTTTTGAGTTGGAGTCTCGCTCTGTCACCCAGGCTGCAGTGCAGTGATGAGATCTCAGCTCACTGCAGCCTCCACCTCCTGGGTTTAAACAGTTCTCTGCTTCAGCCTCCTGAGTAGCTGGGATTACAGGTATGTGCCACCACGGCAGCTAATTTTTGTATTTTTAGTAGAGAAGGGGTTTCACCATCTTGGCTAGGCCGGTCTTGAACTCCTGACCTTGTGATCCACCTGCCTCAGCCTCCCAAAGTGCTGGGATTACAGGAGTGAGCCAGCGTGTCCAGCCTAATTTATTTTTTTATTTTTTTATTTTTTTTAGATGGAGTCTAGAGCTACAGCCAAGGCTGGAGTGCAGTGGCATGATCTTGGCTCACTGTAACCTCCACCTCCTGGGTTCTAGCAATTTTTGTGCCTCAGCCTCCCAAGTAGCTGGGACTACAGGCATGTGCCCAGCTAATTTTTATATTTTTGGTAGAAATGGAGTTTTGTCACATTGGCCAGGCTGTACTTGAATTCCTGACCTCAAGTGATCGGCCCACCTCGGCCTCCCAAAGTGTTGGCATTACAGGCATGAGCCATTATGCCTGGGCCCATTTTTAATATTTGAGGAACCACCATACTGTTTTCTGTAGCTGCTTCACCATTTCACATTCCCACCAACAGCACACAAGGATTCAATTTCTCCACATTCTTGACAATACTTGCTATTTTCTGGAGTTTATTTATTTATTTATATAATTTTAAAAATGAGACGGAGTTCAGCCATGTTGTTCAAGCTGGTCTTGAACTTCTGAGCTCAAGGGATCTGCCTGCTACAGTCTCCCAAAGTGCTAGTATCACAGGCATGAGCCACTGTGTCCAGCCCTGGAGTTTTTGTTTTGTTTATAGAAGCCATCCTAATGGTGTGAAGTGGTATCTCACTGCAGTTTTGATTTGAAATCCCCTAATGATTAGTGATGTTAGTCACCTTTTCATTTTGCCTTCATTCTTTTTTTTTTTTTGAGATGTAGTCTCGCTCTGTCGCCCAGGCTGGAGTGCAGTGATACTATCTCAGCTCACTGAAATCTCTGCCTCCTGGGTTCAAGTGATTCTCCTGTCTCAGCCTCCCTAGTATCTGGGATTATAGGTGCTCACCACCCCCACTAATGTTTATATTTTTAATAGAGATGAGGTTTCACTATGTTGGCCAGGCTGGTCTCAAATTCCTGACCTCAGGTGATCCAACTGCCTCAGCCTCCCAAAGTGCTGGGATTATAGGCGTGAGCCACCGCACCCAGCTGCCTACATTCTTAAAGGATGTTTTGAGCTGTAGAATTCTGGATTAACTTTTTTTTCTTCCTATACTTAAAGATATTGTTTCACTGTCTTCTGATGTCTGTTATTTATAAGGAGAAACAGCATTCATTTGTATCATCATTCCCTGAATGTAGTGAGGTGCTTTCTCTGGCTTTCAAGATTTTCTCTTTATCTTTGGTTTTCAGCATTTTGACTATACCATATGCAGGTATGGTTTTCTTCATTTTCTTTCTTTCTTTTCTTTTTTTCTTTTTTTTTTTTTTTGGTGGGGAGAGGGTTGCTTAGCATCTTCATAAATTTATCTTTCAACCTATTTGGAAAATTTCAACTTCTATTTCTTCAAAAATATTTTCTGTCCCATTTTCTCTTCTTTGCTTCTGAGACTCTAATTACACATATTTTAGATCTTCTGCTATTTCCCCTCAGTTTCCCTTAGAGTCTATTCATTCTTGCCCTCTCCCATCCATTTTCTCTCTGTTACTTAGATTGAGTAATTTTATTGATTTCTCATCAAGTTTTCTTCTTTCCCCTGTCATCTTCAGTCTGTTCCTAAGCCTGTCCAGTAAATCTTTAAATTTCAGATATTAAACTTTTCGATTCGATAATTTACATTTGGTTCTTATAGTTTTTATTTCTCTGCTTGTATTTTCTTCTTCTTTTTTTTTTTTTTTTCAGTGCCTTGGTTTTCTAGACGCCGAGATCTATCAACTCAATCCCTGGGTGAATCATTCGGCCCTCCCCACAGGAATTATTTAACTGAGAGGTTTTCTTTTTTTTTTTTTTTTTTTGTTGTCCAGATTATTTCATTATCCAGATATTACGCTTAGTACCCATTAGTTATTTTTCCTAATCCTCTCCCTCCTCCCACCCTCCACCCTCCAAAAAGCCTCAGTGTGTGTTGCTCCCCTCTTTGTGTCCATGTGTTCTCATCATTTAGCTCCCACTTACAAGTGAGAACATGTGGCATTTGGTTTTCTGTTCCTGCGTTAGTTTGCTAAGGATAATGGCCTCCAGCTCCATCCACATCCCTGCAAAGGACATGATCTTGTTCTTTTCATGGCTGCATAGTGTTCATGGTATATAATACTATATATATTTTTAAATCCAGTCTATCACTGATGGGCATTTAGGTCGAGTCCATGTCTTTGCTATTAGGAATAGTGCTATAGTGAACATTCACGTGCATGTGTCTTTTTTTTTTTTTTTTTTTTTAAAGCAGAGGAAGAAAGAGAAAGAGGAAGAGGGAGAGAGGATGGGGGTATTGCTTTATTGCCCGGGCTAGAATGCAGTCTAAATATGGGTATGCCTATAATTGTCCTTAATAATGGAGACATGAAAGAAAATGAGGGAAGAGAATAACAAACGAGGAGCCAACCAAGATTTCTTTTAAACTTCTAAGTTGATATGATGTGGTACTGATAAGAGTGTATATTTTGTATATTTAAAATGGAGAGTTCTATAAATGTTAATTACATTTACTTGTTCCAGATCTGAGTTCAAGTCCTGAATATCGTTGTTAATTTTCTGTCTCATTGATCTATCTAATATTAATGTTGAAGTCTCCCACTATTATTATGTGGGAGTCTAAGTCTCTTTATAAGTCTTGTATGTCTGCGTATTCCTGTATTGGGTGCGTATATATTTAGGATCTTTAGCTCTTCTTGTTGTTGCATTGATCCTTTTATCATTATATAATGTCCTTCTTTGCTTCTTTTGATCTTTGTTGCTTAATTGTAACTTCTGCTTTTTATTTATTTATTTTAGCTCTCTGTTTGGTTGGTAAATCTTTCTCCATCCCTTGTTTGGAGTCTTTGTGTATCCTTGAATGTGAGATGGATCTGGATGCAGCATACTGATGGGTTTTAGTTTTTTATTCAAATTGCCTGTCTTTGGATTGGGGGATTTAGTCAATTTAAATTTAGAATTAATAATAATATATGTGAGTTTAATACTGCCATTAGCTGGCTATTTTGTCCATTAGTTGATGTAAATTCTTCATTATATTGATGCTCTTTTTGATAATTTTTTTAGAAAGGCTGATACTGTTTGTTCCTTTCATATGTGTAGTGGTTCTTTCAGAAGCTCTTGTAAAGCAGGCCTGGTGGTGATGAAATCTCTGAGTGCTTGCTTATTCACAAAAAACTTTATTTTTCCTTCACTTGTGAAGCTTAGTTTGGCTAGATGTGAAATTCTGGGTTGAAAGTTCTTTTCTCTAAGGATGTTGAATATTGGCCCCCACTCTCTTCTGGCTTGTAGGGTTTCTGCTGAGAGATCTGCTGTAAGTCTGATAGGCTTCCCTTTGTGGGTAACCTGACCTTTCTCTCTGGCTGCCCTTAGTATTTTCTCCTTCATTTCAACCCTGGTGAATCTGACGATTATGTGCCTTGGAGTTGCTCTTCTTGAGGAATATCTCTGTGGTGTTCTCTGTATTACCTGGAGTTGAATATTATCCTGCCTTACTAGGCTGGGAAAATTTTCCTGAATAATGTCCTGAAGCGCATTTTCCAGCTTGGATTCATTCTCTTCGTCACATTCAGGTACACCTATCAAGCGTAGATTAGGTCTTTTCACATAGTCCCATATTTCTTGGAGACTTTGCTTGTTCCTTCTTATCCTTTTTTCTCTAATCTTGTCTTCTTGTTTTATTTCATTGAGTTTGTCTTCGACCTCTGATATCCTTTCTTCTGCTTGATCAATTCGGCTGTTAAAACTTGTGCATACTTCACGAAGTTCTCCTATTGTGTTTTTCAGCTCCGTCAATTCACTTATATTCCTCTCTAAATTGTGTATTCTTGTTAACATTTCGTCAAACCTTTTTTCAAAGTTCTTAGTTTCTTTGTATTGGGTTAAAACAAGTTCTTTTAATTCACAGAAGTTTCTCATTATCCACATTTTGAAGCCTGCTTCTGTAATTGGAACACACTCGTTCTCCATCAAGCCTTGTTCCGTTGCTGATGAGGAACTGTGATCCCCTGCTGAGGGAGAGGCGTTCTGATCTTGGGTATTCTCAGCCTTTTTTGGCCGTTTTCCTCCCTTCGTTATAAATTTATCCATCTGTGGTCTTTGAATTCACCGTCTTTGTAATTAGGTTTCTGAGTGGACGTCCGACTTACTGATTCTCAGCGCCGAAATCTGAGCAACCCACTGCACCGACCAAATCAGCGGCGTTAAGATTGATGGTGCTTTTCCGACTCTGCACCAAGAACTGTCGCTCCAAGGCGCCGGCAAAACTGCCTCGCCGGTCACAAGAGTCGCGCTGGCGACCCGTGGGGCTCCTCCGCTGGGAATCTCCTGGTGCGTGAGCAACAAGAATTCATGTGAAGGTGTGGCGTCCTCTCATTCTTTGCGCTTTCAGTGGGGGCTACAATCCCGAGCTGTTAGTGATCAGCCATCTTGATCACTTTCTTGATCACTTTCTTGATCACATCTTGATCACTTTCTTTCTTTCAATAATTATGAGCAGTGTTTCCCTATATATGTACTCTGTTTGGCACAATTTTAACAGCTGCTTTAAAGTTTTTGTTATAATTCAACATTTGAGGCATCTCAGTGTCAACCTCTTAAGCATGGGGGTCACATTTCGTTTTTATGTCTAGTAAGTTCAGATTGTACCTTGGCTTTTGTAAAAGACATGTTGTAGAAGCTTTGGATTCTGTTCTATTTCTCCAAAAGGGTTTGTTTGTTTGTTGTTTTAAGTAGGCAAAACATATATCCCTTTCTTGTTTTGTTTAAATGTTAATTTTAGTTTTGCCTTTTGGGTGCAGTGGTTCATGCCTATAATCCCAGCACTTTGAGAAGTGAGGCAGGAAAATCTCTTGGGCCCAGGGGTTTGAGACCAGCCTGGGCAATGTAGAGAGACATAATCTCTACAAAAAAATAATAAATTAGCTGGATATGGTGACATGCACCTGTGATTGCAGCTACTTGGGAGGCTCAGGGAGGAGGATCCCTTGAGCCTAGGAGGTCGAGGCTGCAGTGAGCCATGATCATGCCATTGCACCTAGGCCAGACCCTGTCTCTAAATAATGATAATAATAATAATAATTTTTGTCAAAGTGATATATATATGTATATGTATATATATGTATATATATATATATATATATATATATATATATATATAAAATTTGAAAAAGTCTAACACAATGAAAAGGCTTGTAATGACAATAGTGGAACACTATATCACCACTTCCATCCTGAAACCTGCCCCCCAAGAAGAACAATTTCTAATTCTTGCAGCCGTTTCTTCTGTTTACATCTACATTTCTAAAAATATTTCTAGGTTGGGCGCGGTGGCTCATGCCTGTAATCCCAGCACTTTGGGAGGCCAAGGCGGGTGGATCTCCAGGTCGAGAGATCAAGACCATCCTGGCCAACATGGTGAAACCCTGTCTCTACAAAAATACAAAAAGCTGGGCATGGTGGCATGCACCTGTAATCCCAGCTACTCGGGAGGCTGAGGCAGGGGAATTGCTTGAACCCAGGAGGTGGAGGTTGCAGCAGGCCGAGATTGCACCACTGCATTCCAGCCTGGGTGAAAGAGCAAGACTCTTCCTCAAAAAAAAATATAAATTTCTAAAAATATTCATATATACAGATATACACACATACTTTTCATATGTACGTATATATATGTATATTCAAATATATCCACACACACTTTTTTTTTTGTTTGAGACAAGATCTCTCTCTGTTGCACAGGCTGGAGGGCAGTGGCCTAGTCAGAGTTCACTGCAGCCTTGCTTCCCACCTCGGCCTCCTGAGTAGCTGGGACTGCAGGTGTGCACCACTACGCCTGGCTAATTTTTAAGTTTTCTTTTGTAAAGACAGGGTCTCACTATGTTGAACAGGCTGGTTTCTAACTCCTGGGCTCAAGTGATCCTCCTGCATCGGCCTCCCAAAGTGCTGGGATTACAGGCATGAACTACCATGTTTGACCTCTCATATTTTTATTTATATGTTATCTATTGATGTTCTATTATGGAGTCACCAAATTTAGCACACTTAAAACCTCCTTCCCTCTCTTCATACTCCCAATATATCTGTGGTACATTTTTGTTTATATCAATATTTACACTGTTCATATTATCTCATGTATAACACTTGCTCAATGTTGAGCCAAGTAATATAATACTGATAAGATAAATTTTTATTCATATTAGAATTAATATAATTGCCCTGTGGGTTGTTTTAGTAGTTTTCTGTGTAGTAACTACTAGTTCAACCTTAAACTTACCAATATAATGGTGATACCCTTCTGAATACTGATAATTTCTATTGCCTTCAGCTGGGCCTGGTATCCCTGTGTCCAGGTGCTGTAAGTTTCTTAACACCCAGTCTTCTGTTGGAGTGGAAAAGAGGGTCCATCTGTCTTTGAAAAAGGAGCTCTGGCCAGGCCTTGTGACTCACACCTGTAATCCCAGCACTTTGAGAGGCTGAGGCAGGTGGATCTCCTGAGGTCAGGAGTGTGAGACCAGCCTGGGGAACATGGCGAAATCCCTCTTTACCAAAAATATAAAAAAATTATCCGGGTGTGATGGTGCATGCCTGTAATCCCAGCTATGCAGGAGGCTGAGGCAGGAGAATCGCTTGAACCCAGGAGGCAGAGGTTGCAATGAGCCGAGATTGTGCCACCTCACTCTATCCTGGGTAACAGAGTGAGACTCTGTCTCAAAAAAGAAAAATAGAAGAAAAGAAAAATGGAGTTCTAGGGGTCCAAGTGAGCCATGTAATGTTTTTCAATGAATCCGTCTCTTTTCATCTGTAACATGAATTTCTGCCTTTAGATGTACCTGGTGCCTCCAAATTCTGAGCATTTCCAGGATTCTCTGGCGATATCAGCTTTCTTCTCATTAGCATATTCTTTAGGTTTTAAGCTTTCATAATTCGAGTAACATGTTCATCCAATTTCTATCTTCCAGAAATCTGTTGACATCTCTTATCTGTGCCTGTGTTCGTTCTGTTTTGTCCCTCCATATCCATTCTCCATATTCTTCTGCCCCACTCCGTATCCTGAGAAGATAACACCTATGGACGTGGACTCCCTTGATTTTTGGCATCCAGTTAGAGTCAGCTAATTGGAGTTACTGGAAGAAGACTGCAGAGTGGGAGGGGATAGAATTGTAGATGGAAGAGTGTTTATTCCCATTGCCACGCCCCCTTCTACACGCTTCCTCCCTGGAAGGCCGCAGTTTTGGTTGTGGCAGAAAACTTCTAACTCCATGGCTCCCATAGGGTGACTTTCTCCTCTGCCTAGAGTTCTTGCCAGGTTGTAGTAATTATTCTTTCCACCTGCCCCTTCAGGCCTAGGGATGGTGACAGCTTCCCAATGTTGCAAGTGCCTGGGTGCTTTAGCGTCTCTTCTTGTTCTCTTAATCCTGCCCACACCTCTGGAAATAGTTTCCTCATTAAATTTTCTTCACTTCTGCTTTGAGCATGCCAATCTGTTTCCTGCCAGAACTCTAACTGCTATGTTGCTGTTCACGTTCCCCCTTTGCTATGTTTATTCATTGCAAAAATTTTATTCTCATTTTAGCAGAGTTTCTGGAAGCAACAGAAATAAGTGTCATATGCTCAATTTGACGTGTTTAATTATTGAATATCCTTTTCTCCACTATCTTTGCAGAGGTATTTGACTCTACTTTTTTTTTTTCTTTTTTTCATTTTTGAGACAGAGTCTGGTTCTGTGCCCAGGCTGGAGTGCAGGGGCACGATCTCTGCTCACTGCAAACTCTGCCTCCTGGGTTCAAGCAATTCTCCTGCCTCAGCCTTTGGAGTAGCTGGGATTACAGGCACGTGCCACCCTTCCTGGCTAATTTTTGTATCTTTAGTAGAGAAGAGGTTTCACCATGTTGGCCAGGCTGGTCTCAAACTCCTGACCTCAGGTGATCTGCCCACCTCTGCCTCCCAAAGTGCTGGGATTACAAGTGTGAGCCACCGTGCCCAGCTGACTCTACTTTCTTTGATGTAATATACTAATTTCTCCCCCATGCCCAAAGCAGGAGACTGGAGGTTTAGTCTATGAAGAAATTGAAAAGATTGCTCCCAGCTGGGGCACAAGCACAGTGAAAGGTGTAACAGAAGCACCAAAGCATAGAGTGAGAGTAAGATCAAGTCCATAGAGCAGGCGTCCCCAGACTTTTTACACAAGGGGCCAGTTCACTGTCCCTCAGACCGTTGGAGGGCCGCCACATACTGTGCTCCTCTCACTGACCACCAATGAAAGAGGTGCCCCTTCCTGAAGTGCGGCGGGGAGCCGGATAAATGGCCTCAGGGGGCCACATGCGGCCCGCAGGCCGTAGTTTGGGGACGCCTGCCATAGAGTAAGTGGTAACCCTGCACCCACTCTCTTGGGTTTCTTAATTCCAAGAAAGCTGAAAGCCAGAATGCTGATGGTTCTACCTCCACCCACTCACCTACCAGAAGACTTAAAGTTTTGTCTCTGGAGAAAGTGATAGCCCAACAGAAAATCTAAACACGTGATTTCAATCTTAGTCTATAATGACGCTCACCAATCAAAAGTCCAGCACATATATTTAAATCTTATGATCAATATGTTAGCGCTTTATTTAAAAATATTAAATAGACAATAAAAGACCACTGGATATTTGAAAAAGTCCTGGGCCCGGCATGGTGGTGCACGCCTGTAATCTCAGCACTTTGGGAGGTTGAAGTGGGCAGGCAGATCGACCTCCTTAAGCCCAGGAGTGACCAGCCTGGGCAACATAGGGACACCTCATTTCTACAAAAAAAAAAAAAAAAAAAAAAAGGAAAGAAAATTAGCCTGGTGTGGCGCCCTCACTTGTAGTCCCAGCTACTTGGGAGGCTGAGGTGGAGGATTTCTTGAGCCTGGGAAGTGAAGGCTGCAGTGAGCCAAGATCACACCACTGCACTCCAGCCTGTGCCATAGAGTAAGATCCCATCTCAAAAATAATATCATAAATAAAATAAAGGCTGGGCCTGGCGACTCATGCCTGTAATCCCAGAACTTTGGGAGGCCAAAGCAGGTGGATCACTTGGGGTCAGGAGTTTGAGAGCAGCCTGGCCAACAAGGTGAAACCCCATCTCTACTAAAAATACAAAAATTAGCTGGGCATGGTGTCACACACCTATAATCCCAGCTACTCAGGAGGTGGAGGCAGGAGAATCACTTGAACCTACGGGGCGGAGGTTGCAGTGAGCCGAGATCCAATTATGCATTCCTGCCTGGGCAACAGAGTGAGACTCCATCTCAAAAAAATAGAAAAAAGTAAAAGCCTTAAGACAACCAATACCTAATATACAAACTGTAACAAGAACTCGAAGGAAGGAGAAGCAAAACAGACAAGAAAACAAAACAGTGGAGTAGTGAGCATTTTTGAAAAATGGAGCAGTGCCTTGAAAAAAATGACTTTATTTATTTATTTATTTATTTATTTTTGAGACGTAGTTTTGCTCTTGTTGCCCAGGCTAGAGTGCAATGGTACAATCTCAACTCACTGCAACCTCTGCCTCCTGGGTTCAAGCAATTCTCCTGCCTCAGCCTCCCAAGTAGCTGGGATTACAGGCATTCGCCACCACACCCAACTAGTTTTGTAATTTTAGTAGAGATGGGGCTTCTCCATGTTGGTCAGGCTGGTCTCCAACTCCCGACCTCAGGTGATCTGCCCACCTCCACCTCCCAAAGTGCTGGGATTACAGGCGTGAGCCACTGCGCCCGGCCGTAAAAACTACTTTTAATCTCAAATTCTATACCTAGGCAAGTATAGGTAGCATAATGATGCTTTTCTCAGGGAGCACTAAATGATGTGTTCTGTGAAAAAGAGGAAGAAGCCAACAAAGAGAGAAACACTGGATCCAAGAAGCAGAATATCCACTACTTAACCAAGGAGAACAGAATTCCCAGGATGTTGGTGAGGAGTCTCAGAATGACAGCTGAGTAGCAGGTCTGGTGAGCGACCGCTATAGAGAAGGGAACGGAAGCAAAGGGCTCCAAGAGGGATGATGGTTCCAGGGAGAAAACAAAGCTTACCAAATAGCCCATGTATTTGAATATTTTCAGAAAAGATGTTTAGTACTATTGAATAGTTTGGGGATGAATTAGTGATTTTGACATAGAAAATTAAGCAAGGAAGCAACACACAAAACAAGGCAATTAACAATACTAGAAAGAAAACAAAGTTATTTGAGAAAGAAATGTTCCAGTACACATGATCACAGCTGAGAATAATAGGGGTTAATTATCAGGACAGAAATAATAAATGGGCTGGGTGCGGTGGCTCATGCCTGTAATCCCAACACTCTGGGATACCGAGGTGGGTAGATCACGAGGTCAAGAGATCGAGACCATCCTGGCCAAAATAGTGAAACCCCTTCTCTACTAAAAAATACAAAAATTAGCTGGGCGTGGTGGTGCCTGCCTGTAGTCCCAGCTACTAGGGAGGCTGAAGCAGGAGAATTGCTTGAACCTGGGAGGCAGAGGTTGCAGTGAACCAAGATCGCGCCACTGCACTCCAGCCTGGTGCCTGGCAACAGAGCAAGACTCTGTCTCAAAAAAAAAAGAAAGAAAGAAAGAAAGAAAGAAAGAAATAATAAATGTTTGTTTTCAAAAAATGCCAGAGTTGGCTGGGCGTGGTGGCTCACACCTGTAATCCCAGCACTTTGGGAGGCTGAGGTGGGGGGATCATGAGGTCAGGAGTTTGAGACCAGCTTGGCCAGCAGGGCAAGAACACCTCTCTACTAAAAGTAGAAAAATCAGCCTGGCATGGTGTCTCTCGCAGTCCCAGCTACTTGGGAGGATGAGGCAGGAGAATCGCTTGAACCCGGCAGGCAGAGGTTACAGTGAGCCGAGATTGCGCCACTGCACTCCAGCCTGGAGGACAGAGTGAGACTCCGTCTCAAAAAAAAATAATAATAATAATAAGTTTAAAAAACCAGTGTAACTAATTTGGGAAGACGGGAATGAGGAAGTGTTATGTGAGTGAGTATATTGAAGGAAGGTGATTTAAGAAAGCCAGATCTTCATTTAGCATAACGGCAGGTCAACAGGTAATAGCTAAAACTAAAATAAATAAGTAAATAAAAATAAGGAAAGGAAATGGCCATGTACACACATCATTTAGATGCATGGAAGTAAAACAAGAAGACGTAGCCGAAAACAGTTTTTAAAAGTTTAAAGTTCTTTTTCAAGTTCTAAGGAAGTTTAAAGTTTAAGAAGTTTGGAAATTTAGGGATAAGGATCACAGGGGTAGAATTCTATGTATTTTCTGGGCATTTGTTGTTGTTGTTGTTGTTGTTGTTGTTTGAGACAGGGCCTGGTTCTGTCACCCAGGCTGCCAGGCTGGAGTGCAGTGGCATGATCTCAGCTCACTACAACCTCTGCCTCCTGGGCTCAAGCCGTCATCCCACTTCAGCCTCCCAAGTAGCTGGGAAGGACTATAGGCGCATGCCGAAACTCCTGGCTAGTTTTTGTACTTTTTTTTTTTTTTTTTTTTTTGGTAGAGATGGGTTTTCGCTGTTGTTGCCCAGGCTGGTCTCAAACTGCTGAGCTCAGGAGATCAGCCCGCCTTGGCCTCCCAAAGTGCTGGGATTACAGGTGTATTTTATCTGAGTTCCTTCCTCAGGAAAGAACCTTCAGGCCTGTCAAAAAAAAAAAAAAAAAAAAAAAAAAGTACCAAAGAACTGAAACTCACCCGATCACCACATCCTGACAATGAGATGCTGGACCCCTCATTCATCATGATTGCTCCCCTGCTCCTCCCTACTTCCAGTTTTCTTGCACATGGTTGCATTTCTTCCCTCCTATATAAACCCCTAGTTTTAGTCTGTCAGGGAGATGGATTTGAGATTGCGCTGCCTTCTCCTTTGCTGCAGTACCAGGTTAAAGCCTGCATCCTTGGCAGTACTCGGCATCTCAGTGATTGGCTTTCTGTGCCACGAGCAGCAGGACCTAGACCGCACCCCTGGTGTTCCAGCAACATAAGCAGTAACTCACCAATGTTGTGTGACTTTCGTCTTTTGACAGCCTTGAAGTTTCTGATCTTGTTCTTCTTTCTTGAGAGGCCAGTTGAAGGCCACATCCCTGTCTGCTGTTGGTTCTCGCTGATTTGTCTGAAGGCTGTGGGTACTTGGGGCCAAATTGTTGATGTTTGTGCTAGCGATGCTACTTCCTTTTTCTTTTCTTTCTTTTTTTTTATTTCTTTGGAGACGGCGTCTTGCTCTGTTGCCCAGACTGGAGTGCAGCGGCACCGTCTGGGTTCACTGCAATCTCCACCTCCCAGGTTCAAGCAATTCTCCTGTCTCAGCCTCTTGAGTAGCTGAGACTATAGGAGTGCATTTTTTTTTTTTTTTTTTTTTTTTTTACTAAAAATACACACACACACAAAAATGCTTGGCTAATATTTTTTTTGTATTTCTAGTAGAGACAGGGTTTTGCCAGGTTAGCCAGGCTGGTCTTGAACTCCTGCCCTCAAGCAATACTCCTGCCTTGACCTCCCAAAGTGCTGGGATTACAGTGTGAGCCACCACACGCTGCCGGATGGATGCTATTTCTTGTCACAGCTGAAGCTGCTGGCTCCAACGCTGTTGACATTTCACACTCTCCCTGTACCCACAATGGGTGTGCTTTTTTACACTGGAAGAAATTTTTCTCAATTCACAGAATCAGAAAATATTTTCTCCTACACTTCTGTTTTTTATGAATGCTGTGGACACGCAACCAACTTGGCTTCTTTCTTTGAGCTGGCTGCCAAATTTGCACTGTATTTCCAGAGGGTAGAGAGGATCTTACAGTTTGTATGTATGTTTGGATAGTTCGTGTGTGTTTTGTTTTTAATTGAGACACAGTCTTGCTCTGTCACCCAGGCTGGAGTGCAGTGGTGTGATCAGGGGTCACTGCAGCCTCAACCTCTCAGGCTCAAGTGATCCTCCTGCCTGAGCCCCCCCAAGTAGCTGGGACTACAGGAATGCACCACCACACCCAGCTAATTAAAAAAAAACATTATTTTGATAGAGATGGGGGTCTCACTATGTTGTCCAGGCTGGTCTCAAACTCCTGGGCTCAAGTGATCTTCCTGCCTCAGCCTCCCAAAGTGCTGGGATGACAGGTGTGAGCCATTGTGCCCAGTATTGTCTATGCTGTAAGTGAATTTTAGACTTCCTTTGTTTTACCCTTAGGTTTTCACTTGTCTTTTATTCCATTCATTTGATACTGTATTTATTTTGATAGGGTGACTCAAATTCTTTTATTTTGGAACAAGGGGGAGCAATGTATTATAAATAATTGAATAAATAGATAATAAAAGTTATTAGCTTTAGGGAAAAAACTGCCTTTTAGGCCAGGGGCGGTGGCTCATGCCTATAATCCCAGCACTTTGGGAGGCTGAGGCAGGTGGATCACGAAGTCAGGAGTTCCAGAGCAGCCTGGTCAATTTGGTGAAACCCCGTCTCTACTAATAATACAAAAATTAGCCGGGCATGGAGGCACATGCCTGTAGTCCCAGCTACTCGGGAGGCTGAGGCAGAAGAGTTGCTTGAACCCAGGAGGCAGAGGTTGCGGTGAGCCAAGATCACGCCATTGCACTCCAGCCTGGGTAACAAGAGCAAAACTCTGTCTAAAAAAAAAAAAATTTATGGAATTCCATATGAATTACTTTGGGGGGAGGACTTATATTTGAGGATCATCTTACTGTGGCATATTTTGCTTTACAAGAATGTGATAGGTTGATATATAAGTAGTTATGAAAATGAAAACCCAAGAGACAAAAGGGCAAAGACTAGAATAGGCACTTTACAGAAGAGAAAACCCAATGAGACAATAAATACAGGGAAAGATACTCGACCTCAGTAACCACTAGGAAATGATACCTTGAGATACAATTTTACACTCGCCAGGCTGGCAAAAATAAAATCTGGTAACATTGAGTGTTGGCAATGTGGAACAATGAAAATCCTAATTCTCTGCTGGTGAGTGACACAATAACTTTGAAAAATAATTTGACATTGGCTAGTAAAGTTGAAGAGGTGTGTGTCATATAACCGAATGTTCCTACTTCTAGGTATGAGTCCTAAAGAAACCCTCAAACACGTGCATGAGGGAACATGGACCAATCCGATCAGAGCTGTACAATTTATGATAGCATCACATTAAAAGCAGCACAAATGCCCATCAGCAATGGAATGGATAGATTGCAGCAGATCCACAGAATGGAGTCATATACAACAGTGAAAATAAAGCCGTTACAACAACATGGATGAATCTCAGGAATATAATTTTGAATTTTTTGAATGAAGAAACTGCAAGTCACACAATACATGGAATATGATTCCATTAAATTAAAATCTAAAAGATGCAAAACTGAACAATGTAAGTATATAAACTTGTTAAACCTCTAAGAATTGCAAGATAACACAAAATTTAGGATAGGGTTTATTTCTTTACCCGGGCTGGAGTGCACTGGCAGGATCTCAGCTCACTGCAACCTCCACCTCCCAGGCTCCAGCGATCCTCCAACCTCTCAGCTTCCTGAGTAGCTGGGACGAGAGGGGAAACCCCCTCCCCTCCTCTTGCTTCGCAGCCTCCACCTCCTTGTACTCCCCTCGGATGGGAAGGAGGGTAAAGAAAAGAAACAAAATACCAAAGACTGGGAAAATGACTCCTTTTCCGGTTCCTGGTTCCCAGCATCTCTGCTATCTGTAAGCCTTGAAAGAGTTGCAAATGAATGTTATCCCTACAGGGCTGAAGCCTGGCACTGAGTCACGCCCCCACGTCTACACCGCTCAGGCTCCCTCCTGGAAACACCTCTGCCAACTAATAATTTACTGCTACCTTTGTCTTGGCTCTGTAAGCCCCCTCTCTGCCTGTCCTGCTTGCACTGCATATGAACTAGCAAATCAATGAAGCCAAAAGATTGTAAGGTCGGACGTCCAGCCAATGAACATAGTTTCACTTCAGTTTCCCCTTTACGTTGCAAGCCTATAAAAGGGGAAAGAAGCTGCTTCTGGGAGAGCTCGGTGAATGAGGCTGAGCCCCCTCACCGCAGTTCCCGGCAGAATGAAAAGCCACTTCCTCCATTTGGTGTTCGAGACGTTTGCTTCTTGCCGCTAATGTTTCAGGACTACAGGTGTGCACCACCATGCTGGGTAATTTTTGTATTTTTTTGTAGAGACAGGTTTTCACCATGTTGTCCAGGCTGGTCTTGAACTCCTAAGCTCAGACAATCTGCCTGTGTCTGCCTCCCAAAGTGCTGGAATTACAGGCGTGAGCCACCACCCCGGGCCTTGGGTTTATTTCTAATAAACAAAGGAAATTAGAACAAAGAGTGCCACACAGATGATAATATTCCTTTTCTTTTTTTTTTTTTTTAGTCATATGAATGTCAGGTCATAACTTTATTTTCTTAACTGAGTGATACATACACAGGTATCTATGCTTTTTAATCCCCTTGTCTGGAATGTATATTATATTTTATATTTTATATACGTAGTATTTATCTGCTTAATTAATGAAATTACTTTCAAGTGAAAAGAAAAGTCACTGAAATGTTACTAGATGTCTTTAACGTTACAAAGTTAGTTCTCACGTTTATTTTTGACTGCTCAAAAAATTGCCCTTGCAGTTTGGGCAAAATGATACTACAGATAACACAGCCAGTGAAGATGAGCTGCAAGAGATTCCAGGCACTAGTTTCGGCCATGTATTTTCTTCATGTGCTTTCACTTTTAAACAAAAGAATGTCTGTATTCTTTAAAACATCTGCTTGACATATCGAAGCAGATAATATTGTTAAATAGTGGCTCTTTGCTCCTGGCTGCCCATTAGAGTCACTCAGAGACTTTAAAAACATAAAATGTTGTTGCCCAACTCCCATCCTAGATTAAATGAGTCAAAATCTCTGTTGGTAGAACTTGGGCTTTGGATATTTTCTTGAAAAATTCCCCAGATTATTCCTACTTAAAGGCATAATTGGAAAGTACCATTTTAAAGCAACTTTCTAAACCAGCATTTCTAAATGTGGTTTACTGTACACCACATTGTTGTGCAAAATTCTTAAGTGGATAGGAAATAAATTTGGTAGTTTTCTAGCATTTTGAAAATACAAGTAATTGGGAATAGAAAATATCAGTATGTATCATATTTTTATTTCAGGGGTGTGTGGGGGGGAGGGGTTATGTATAATGAGTGGTCATGTAAAACACAGGATTTCATACTGTAAGCCACAGGATATTTGAAAAACAGTTCTAAACAAACCTGAACTTTTATTAGGTATTCTTTTAAAACATGTTTAATTGACAAGTAATAATTATACATATGTATAATGTACACCATGATGTTTTGATATGTGTATACATTGTGGAATAGCTAAGTTAGGTATTTTTCCTTACTGCATAAGTTGATCAAGCAGTAATATTGATACAGGAGTTAAGAAGAAATTACTTAGGCAGATAGTGAGGGTACAGAAGTCCTTGGTAAGGGTTTCCTTTTAATGAAAAGCAGTCCCAAATCATTTTCCTTTCTAACAAAGAGCAGCCTGTAAAACTGAGCTGCAGACACAGATGCTGGCAGTTATGCCAATCATGTTCAAGATGGCAGCTCCATCTTCCCGTCTCTGATAGCCACATGCACGGTAAGGAGCAGACAAGATGGCACTGGCCACGGGGAACGTTTATTTGCATAGCAGGATTAGGGTGGGGCTGCCAGCCTTCCCCTAGCGCTATGTAAATGTCATACCTGATCAAACCAATCTGTGAGCCCTATGTAAATCAGACACCGCCTCCTCAAGCCTGACTATAAAATCTGGCACATCCACTGCCAGCCTTTTCTTCTCTGAAGTCCCCTCTCACTAAAGAGAGAACTGTTTTCTCTTTCTTTTACCTTTTAAACCGCTGCTCCTAAACTCCTTATGTGCATTTGTGACCTAACTTTTCTTGGCATGAGATGATGAACCCTGGGTATTTATCCAGATAATGTAGCCGCTTTAATCATGTGATGGTTGCAAATGCCTGTGTCTGAATCCTGGCTTTTCCACTGACGAGCTGTATGACTTCAGGCAAATTACCTAACCTATTTGCATCTATTCCCTCCTCATAAAAATCTCTTATAATGCTTGCAGAGGAGTTGAGCAAACTGCACAGTCAGAGGGCACAGTCCCTCAAAGACTGCTCTTCAAACACCAGCTGCAAGTTTGAAAGGCCCCAACACTACCCTCAGTACACACCAACGGGCTACAAATCTAGAGGTTCCGGTGACTACCCTCAGGTTTGATAATTTGCTAAAAAGACTAACCGCACTCAGAGAGCAATTATACTCACTGTCGCATTTATTACAGGTAACAGATACAAATTAGGACCAGCAAGAGGAAGAAAATGCATATGACGAGGTCTGGCAGGGCTCCAAATTCAGAACCGCTGTCATCCTCAGGCTGTGTTCCCCTCCCAACAATGAAGGGCGCCATACTGAGAAGGAAACTCACCCAGCTCTTGTGTTTAGAATTTTTATTAGGGCTTCATAACACAGGCACAATTGATTTAATTGTCAAACGCAACTCCCAGTCTCCCTCCCCTCCCGGGAAGTCAGGCTGATGTGACGTGGCCCAAAGCCACAGTCTTCTAATTACTTAGTCTTCTGTCATGGCCATTCCCGCCTTGAATCATCTGGTTAACATAAACTATCTTGTAAGGTCACTATGAACGGCCTTGTTAACTGATAACCATCAGGTGTGGTCCAAGGTACTTGAGATTTTCCAGGTACGAGAATGAATAACAAACCATTCTCATACCTGAAAAATGATTTGTTATTCATTCTCGTACCTGGAAAATCTCAAGAGTTGGCCAAGTGCAGTGGCTCATGCCTGTAATCCCAGCACTTTGGGAGGCCAAGGCAGGCAGATCTTGAGTCCAGGAGTTTGAGATCAGCCTGGGTGACACAGTGAAACCCCATTTGTACAAAAAGTAACAACATTAGCTGAGCATGGTGGCATGAGCCTGTAGTCCCAGCTACTCAGGAAGGTGAGGTGGAGGATCATTAGTATCTGAGAGGTGGAGGTTGCAGTGAGCTGAGGTCACACTACTGCATTCCAGCCTGGGCAACAGAGTGACAGCCAGTCTCAAAAAAACAAAAAACAAAACAAAACAAAATGACTCAAGGGTCTAGAAATGACCTCCTTGAACTAGGACGAAAGGCCAGACCTCACTTTGGAGGTCAAATTCCTGACTAAACAGTGGTTGTGAAGTTGAAACGAGTACAGATATGTGGAAAACTCTTAGAACATTGCCTGGTATGTGCTCAGTGCTCCTAGATACTAGCTGTTACTATTGTTTTTCATCTTTGCCCCTTTTATTTTCAGTCCTTGACTTCTCAGAGAGCCTCGTTGCTGTTTTAATTTTCACTTTCATCTAGCCAGCAGCCTTCGCTTTCCTAGTTTCTCTCTCTCATTGAGCATAAGGAAGAACTTACTTGGCTGAAAGTGGGAAGGAAAGAGTAGGAGGAAAGCCAGAGGCTTCCACCTCCCCCAGCACACCCTTGTCGCTTCCATTCTCAGCTATCACCCCCCTTCCCTTCTTCGCTCCCTTATTCTTAACCACCCTTTCCCTCTCTCCTACCTTTTCTTTTCATTAAAAAATCTTTTATTTTAGGTTCAGGCGTTCATTTGCAGGTTTGTTATATAGGTAAATTTCATGTCACGGGGTGGGGGTTTGGTGTATCGATTATGTCACCCAGGTAATACGCCTAATACCTGGTAGGTAGTTTTTCGATCCTCATCCTCCTCCCACCCTCCACCCTCAAGCAGGCCCCAGTGTCAGTTGTTCCTCTCTATGTGTCCGTGTGTACTCAGTGTTTTGCTCCCATTTCTGAGTGAGAACACGTGGTACTTGATTTTCTGTTTCGCATTCCTTTGCTTATGGCCTCCAGCTTCATCCATGTTGCTGCAAAGAACATGATCTCACTCCTTTTTTTTTTTTTTCCGATGGAGTCTTGCTCTGTCACCCAGGCTGGAGTACAGTGGCACAATCTTGACTCATTGCAACCTCTGCCTCCCGGGTTCAAGCAATTCTGCCTCAGCCTCCCAAGTAGCTGGGAGTACAGGCACCCACCATCATGCCCAGCTAATTTTTTTTTTGTATTTTTGTAGAGATGGGGGGGTTTCGCTATGTTGGCCAGGCTGTTCTTGAACTCCTGACCTCAGGTGATCTCCCTGCCTTGTCCTCCTAAAGTGCTGGGATTACAGGTATGAACCACCACGCTCCACCTGATCTCATTCTTTTTAATGGCTGTGTAGTATTCCATGGTATATATATGCAGTCTACTGTTGTTGGGCACTTAGGTTCAATGGCATTCCATGTCTAAACAATTGTGCATAGTGCTACAATGAATATACATGTGCATGTATCTTTACGGAGGAACAATTTACCTTTCTTTGGGCATATACCCAGTAATTCTCCTACCTTTTCTCTCATCATCTCCTCACTTCTCAACTCCCCATTCCCTATGGGTTCTTTTCTAGGAGCTCTGTGCCACCAGTTTCTTTTCCAAAGCTGCCCTAGCAACACTTACCGGAAATGTGTTTTGCAAAATGCCTTAGAAAATGTATAGCAGAGAGAGATCCAAGATGGCTCATCACTAGCAGCTCGGGATTGTAGCTCCCAGTGAAAGCGCAAAGAACGAGAGGACGCCACACCTTCACATGAATTCTTGTTGCTCATGCACCAGGAGATTCCCAGTGGAGGAGGCCCACGGGTCGCCAGCGCGACTCTTGTGACCAGCGAGGTGGTTTTGTCGGCGCCTCGGAGCGTCGGTTCTTGGTGCAGAGTCAGAAAAGCACCATCAATCTTAACGCTGCTGATTTAGTCGCCGCAGTGGGTTGCTCAGATTTCAGCGCTGAGAATCAGTAAGTCGGACGTCCACTCAGAAACCCAATTACAAAGACGGTAATTATAAAGACCACAGATGGATAAATCTACAATGAAGGGAAGAAAACAGCCAAAAAAGGCTGAGAATACCCAAGATCAGAACGCCTCTCCCTCAGCAGGGGATCACAGTTCCTCATCAGCAACGGAACAAGGCTTGATGGAGAACGAGTGTGTTCCAATTACAGAAGCAGGCTTCAAAATGTGGATAATAAGAAACTTCTGTGAATTAAAAGAACTTGTTTTAACCCAATACAAAGAAACTAAGAACTTTGAAAAAAGGTTTGACGAAATGTTAACAAGAATACACAATTTAGAGAGGAAAATAAGTGAATTGATGAAGCTGAAAAACACAACACGGGAACTACGTGAAGTATGCACAAGTTTTTTTTTTTTTTTTTTTAAATTGCATTTTAGGTTTTGGGGTACATGTGAAGAACATGCAAGATTGTTGCATAGGTACACACATGGCAGTGTGGTTTGCTGTCTTCCGTCCCCTCACCTGTATCTGTCATTTCTCCCCATGCTATCTCTTCCCACCTCCCCACCCCCTGTCCCTCCCCCATTTCCCCCCAACGGACCCCAGTGTGTAGTGTTCCCCTCCCTGTGTCCATGTGTTCTCATTGTTCAACACCCACCTATGAGTG
This sequence comes from Saimiri boliviensis, assembly GCF_048565385.1. Classification (NCBI taxonomy): domain Eukaryota; kingdom Metazoa; phylum Chordata; class Mammalia; order Primates; family Cebidae; genus Saimiri; species Saimiri boliviensis. The sequence goes on from NC_133449.1 coordinate 23,903,873, forward strand.
AGAATATACGGTGTTTGATTTTCTGCTCTTGTGTCAGTTTGCTGAGAATGATGGTTTCCAGGTTCATCCATGTCCCTACAAAGGACGTGAACTCATCGTTTTTGATGGCTGCGTAATATTCCATGGTGTATATGTACCACATTTTCCCTATCCAGTCTATCAACGTTGGGCATTTGGGTTGGTTCCAGGTCTTTGCTATTGTAAACAGTGCTGCAATGAACATTCGTGTGCACGTGTCCTTGTAGTAGAATGATTTATAATCCTTTGGATATATACCCAGTAATGGGATTGCTGGGTCAAATGGGATTTCTATTTTTAGGTCCTTGAGGAATCGCCACACTGTCTTCCACAATGGTTGAATTAATTTACATTCCCACCAACAGTGTAAAAGTGTTCCTATTTCTCCACATCCTCTCCAGCATCTGTTGTTTCCAGATTTTTTAATGATCGCCATTCTAACTGGTGTGAGATGGTATCTCAATGTGGTTTTGATTTGCATTTCTCTGATGACCAGTGATGATGAGCATTTTTTCATATGTTTGTTGGCCTCCTGTATGTCTTCTTTTGTAAAGTATCTGTTCATATCCTTCGCCCATTTTTGAATGGGCTTGTTTGTTTTTTTCTTGTAGATCTGCTTTAGTTCTTTGTAAATTCTGGATATCAGCCCCTTGTCAGATGGGTAGACTGCAAAAATTTTTTCCCATTCTGTTGGTTGCCGATTCACTCTACTGACTGTTTCTTTTGCCGTGCAGAAGCTGTGGAGTTTGATTAGGTCCCATTTGTCTATTTTGGCTTTTGTTGCCATTGCTTTTGGCGTTTTGGTCATGAAGTCCTTGCCTACACCTATGTCCTGAATGGTTTTGCCTAGATTTTCTTCTAGGGTTTTTATGGTGTTAGGTCTGATGTTTAAGTCTTTAATCCATCTGGAGTTAATTTTGGTGTAAGGTGTCAGGAAGGGGTCCAGTTTCTGCTTTCTGCACATGGCTAGCCAGTTTTCCCAACACCATTTATTAAACAGGGAGTCCTTTCCCCATTGCTTGTTTTTGTCAGGTTTGTCGAAGATCAGGTGGTTGTGGGTATGTTGTATTTCCTGTGAAGCCTCTGTTCTGTTCCATTGGTCTATATCTCTGTTTTGGTACCAGTACCATGCTGTTTTGATTACTGTAGCCTTGTAATATAGTTTGAAGTCCGGTAGTGTGATGCCTCCTGCTTTGTTCTTTTTGCTTAGAATTGACTTGGCTATGCAGTATGCACAAGTTTTAACAGCCGAATTGATCAAGCAGAAGAAAGGATATCAGAGGTCGAAGACAAACTCAATGAAATAAAACGAGAAGACAAGATTAGAGAAAAAAGGATAAAAAGGAACGAGCAAAGTCTCCAAGAAATATGGGACTATGTGAAAAGACCTAATCTACGCTTGATAGGTGTACCTGAATGTGATGAAGAGAATGAATCCAAGCTGGAAAATGCGCTTCAGGACATTATTCAGGAAAATTTTCCCAACCTAGTAAGGCAGGATAATATTCAACTCCAGGTAATACAGAGAACACCACAAAGATATTCCTCAAGTAGAGCAACCCTAAGGCACATAATCGTCAGATTCACCAGGGTTGAAATGAAGGAGAAAATACTAAGGGCAGCCAGAGAGAAAGGTCAGGTTACCCACAAAGGGAAGCCTATCAGACTTACAGCAGATCTCTCAGCAGAAACCCTACAAGCCAGAAGAGAGTGGGGACCAATATTCAACATCCTTAAAAAAAAGAACTTTCAACCCAGAATTTCACATCCAGCCAAACTAAGCTTCGTAAGTGAAGGAAAAATAAAGTTTTTTGTGAATAAGCAAGCACTCAGAGATTTCATCACCACCAGGCCTGCTTTACAAGAGCTTCTGAAAGAACCACTACACATAGAAAGGAACAAACAGTATCAGCCTTTCTAAAAAATACCAAAAAGTAAACAGCATCAATATAATGAAGAATTTACATCAACTAATGGGCAAAATAGCCAGCTAATATTAAATGGCAGTATTAAACTCACATATATCATTATTAATTCTAAATTTAAATTGACTAAATCCCCCAATCCAAAGACAGACAAGCAATTTGGATTAAAAAACTAAAACCCATCAGTATGCTGCATCCAGACCCATCGCACATTCAAGGATACACAAAGACTCAAAACAAGGGATGGAGAAAGATTTACCAACCAAACAGAGAGCTAAAATAAATAAATAAAAAGCAGAAGTTACAATTTTTGCCTCTGATAAAATAGTCGTTAAAGCAACAAAATCAAAAGAAGCAAAGAAGGACATTAAATAATGATAAAAGGATCAATGCAACAACAAGAAGAGTTAAAGATCCTAAATATATACACACCCAATACAGGAATACGCAGACATACAAGACTAATTAAGAGACTTAGACTCCCACACAATAATAGTGGGAGACTTCAACATTAATATTAGACAGATCAATGAGACAGAAAATTAACGATATCCAGGACTTGAACTCAGATCTGGAACAAGTAAATGTAATTAACATTTATAGAACTCTCCACTTTAAATACACAAAATATACACTCTTGGCAGTACCACATCATATCAACTTAGAAGTTTAAACGAAATGTTGGTTGGCTCCTCGTTTGTTATTCTCTTCCCTCATTTTCTTTCATGTCTCCATTATTAAGCACAATTATAGGCATACCCATATTTAGGCTGCATTCTAGCCCGGGCAATAAAGCAATACCCCCATTCTCTCTCCCTCTTCCTCTTTCTTCCTTTTCTTTATTCTTTTTCTTATTATTCTTTTTTTCTTTCTCAAAAAAAAAAAAAAAAAAAGAAAAGAAAGAAAAGAAAATGTATAGCAGACCAGGCTCATGCCTGTAATCCCAGCACTTCGGGAGGCCGAACAGGAAGATCACTTGAGGTCAGGAATTCAAGACCAGCCTGGCCAACATGGCAAAACCCCTATCTCTACTAAAAATACAAAAATTGCTGAGGCAGGAGAATTGCTTGAACTCAGGAGGCAGAGGTTACAGTGAGCCAAGTTCACGCTGCTGCACTCCAGCCTGGGCGACACAGCAAGACAACGTCTCAAAAATGGAAAAAAAAAGGGAAAAAAAGAAAATGTGGAGCAGAGATTACAGACAGGGACCCACCAAGTCTGTATCCTTTGGACTTCACAGTGATTTGTTTCTGTTTTTCTGAGACAGAGTCTCGCTCTGCCTCCCAGGATGTAGTGCAGTGGCACGGTGTTGGCTCACTGCAACCTCCACCTCCCGGGTTCAAGCAATCCTCCTGCCTCAGCCTCCCAGCACTTGGGACTACAGGCAACACCACACCTCGCTAATTTTTGTATTTTTGGTAGAGATGGGGTTTCGTCATGTTGTCCAGGGTGGTCTCAAACTCCTGACCTCCAGTGATCCTCCCACCTTGGCCTCTCTTAAAGTGCTGGGATTACAGGTGTGAGCCACTGCATCCGGCCAGCTTTTCCTATTCTTGATGATCTCCACAACTCCCACATTATTTATGTTACCCAGTTAGACCCTGTAGGATATAATTCTGCAACCACAAGATTAGAGATTATTACCACTTGTTTCTCAGTCTTTTACCAGAGATTGAACACAGAACACAGGAAACATTACTAACCAATTTACTAAAATTCTCTCTCACTAAAACTCACACAAAGTTAGAAGTTTAGAGCAAAGCTTTAATGAGGGAAGCACATGTTAATTTTTAAATAAACTGAGCTTACACCCTGCCATTTTACCCAAGGAATAGTGCTTCCATTCTTTAACTTACATTGCCTAAAACATAAAAGATCCTTGGATAGAAATCCTATGCGATGGGGCTGGGTGTGGTGACCCATGCCTGTAATTCTTTGGAAGGCTGAAGCGTGAGGATCGTTTGAGGCCAGGAGTTTGAGAAATTCTTGTGATATAAAGTAGGTGCATAAAATTTGCCCACATCCCCAGCTCACGTATCAAATGCTTTTTTCAAGAGACTGAAACTTCTAGTGCATAAATACAGTTTGGATTTAAAAACCCAGAATCCTGAAAAAAAATTTCTATTTAAAAAAATGTTTTTGGTAGTTAAACAATAACTTCAAGGGCTCTTAAGTGACATTAGAAATCATTCAATCTAATTCCTTCCTTTTAAATGTAAGGAAGCTGTCGAAGAAGAAGAGATGTTCCATGCTGTGTTTTATGTTTTGAAGCTATCAGAACCTCTTAAAAAATTAACCACTGTAGCAGGGAGATGGCATAAGGTCTGCTTCTTCCAATATTGGTGATCACACCATGGTTTTATATTGTTTTGGAAATAACTTTTAGTTGGAAAACTTCAAGGAGTTCATTTTAAGTTCAGTTACAGCTGGAGCGATATAATTTATTGTAATTTATTAGTCGTTGAATATCCATGTGCTCCCCACACTCCCCAGTTCCCATGCAGTTAGGAGGGCCTATGCGACTCGTTTTGACAAATGAGCCGTGAGTGGAAGTGACATGTGTCACTTCTGGGACAAAGCACAAAGAGAAGAGCAGGTTCGTTCTTGATGCCTTTCTCTTTTCCTGCAGCAGTGACAGCGGAGGACAAATGCAGAGCTGGCATAACCAGAAGAGGAAATGACCTGGCCTGGATGACTCCTACTTGGAAGGGAGCTGTCTGGGAGGGCCACAGTACCTGCAACCAACTTTGTGTGAGTGAAAAATAAACTGAAACAGGTTAAACCAATATGGGAGATTGTCACTGCAACATAACGTAGTCTAGTCCTGGTTAATGCATTAACAATGCTGTCTCCCTAGTTAACGTATTAACAATGCCGTCTCTTACAGTAACCCTGTTTTAAACTTCCCACACTTACCTAAAACATGGTTTATAATCTCTGGCATTCATACAAATTTAAAAGTTTAGTATTCACACGGGGAAAACATCTCTTGTTAAAAATTTTTGATGGCAAGGGAATTATTATTTACTTTTTTTTTTTTAGAGACAGGGTCTCACTCTGTTGCCCAGGCTGGACTTGGACTCCTGGGTTCAAATGATTCTCCTGCTTCAGCCTCCTCAATAGCTGGGACTATAGGTGCATTCCACCATGCCCAGCGGAGTCATTATTTTTTCTTTTCTTTTTTTTTTTTGAGACAGAGTCTCACTCTGTTGCCCAGGCTGGAGTGCGGTGGAACCATCTTGGCTCACTGTAACCTTCACCTCCTGGATTCATGTGATTCTCCTGCCTCAGCCTCTGGAGTAGCTGGGACTACAGGGGCATGACATCACATCTGGCTCATTTTTGTATTTTTGGCAAAGATGGGTTTTCGCCATGTTGGCTAGGCTGGTCTCAAACTCCTGGCCTCAAGTGATCTGCCTGCTTTAGCCTCCCAAAGTCTTGGCATTACCCACATGAACCTCCATGCCAGGACACTTTTTCATCTTGAGTAAAAAGAGAGCTCAAAGAGGCCAGACGTGGTGGCTCATGGCTGTAATCTCAGCACTTTGGGAGACTGAGGCAGGCAGATCATCGAGTTCAAGATGATCTTGAGGAGGCAGATCATCAAGGAGTTCAAGACCAGCCTGACCAACATGGTGAAACTCTGTCTCTACTAAAAATACACAAATTAGCTGGCCATGGTGGCAGGCACCTGTAATCCCAGCTACTCAGGAGGCTGAGGCAGGAGAATCACTTGAACCCGGGAGGCAGAGGTTGCAGTGAGCCAAGATTGCATCACTGCACTCCAGCCTGGACGACACAGTGAGACTCTGTCTTAAAAGTAAATAAATAAATAAATAACAAGAGAGCTCAAAGAAAAATAAGTCACCTATGACTGATACAAGACATTGTTAAATTTATTTTTAGTTGAGATCTTGACTTCATCTGACCAAAATTATTTTTGTTATTAGGTTATACTTTTATCTTTTTCAGCACAGACTGACATTTTGGAGGATAGCACAGTTCTTTCAGGACTAAGTGATTTATGTTTTTTCCTTTAATATTTTCTTTTTATTTAATTAATTTATTTATTTTAATAGAGACGAGGGTTTCACCATGTTGATCAGGCTGGTTTCAAACCCCTGATCTCGTGATCTGCCCACCTCGGCCTCCCAAAGTGCTGGGATTACAGGTGTGAGCCACCGTGCCCAGCCTTAATATTTTCCTTTAGTCAATTAATTTCCTTTAAAAAAAAAGGGGATCCTGGTACGGTGACTCACAGCTGTAATCGCAGCATTTTGGGAGGCCGAGACAGGAAGATCACTTGAGCCCAGGAGTTCATGACCAGCTTGCACAACACAGTGAGACCCCACCTCTACAGAAAATTTTAAAATGAGGCAAGAGGATGGCTAGAGCCCAGGAGATGGAGGTTACAATGAACCATGATGGTGCCACTGCACTCCTGCCTGGGTGAGACACAAGACCCTGCCTCAGAAAAGAAGAGAGAGAGAGACTGGGGGGAGGGGTTAATTGTAACTTATTTTCACAAAATGGAGAGTCAAAATTGAGGGAGTTAGCCCTAAACCATGCAACAGATTAACAAAAAAGGCAACACTGAAATCCAGCTCTCATTGTGTCCATTGTGTCTATGCTTCCTCGAAAAGTTACGGAATAGGCCAGGCATGGTGACTCATGCCTGTCATCCAGCACTTTGGGAGGCCGAGGGAGGCAGAACACTTGGGCCCAAGAGTCTGAGACCAGCCTAGGCAACATGGTGAAACCCCATCTCTACAAAAAGATACGAAAATTAGGCAAGCGTGGTGGCACACACTTGTTGATCTTAGCAATCTGCAAGTAAAAGGGGAAATTGCGTCATCTACAATTTCATTTCTCTTAGGATGAAGCTGAGCATCTTTTCATTCATAAATCTACTTATGGCCAGGTGCGGTGGCTCATGCCTGTAATCCCAGCACTTTAGGAGGCTGGGGCAGGTGGATCACTGCCAAAGTGGTGAAACCCCATCTCTACTAAAAATACAAAAATTAGCTGGGTGTGGCGGCAGGTGCCTGTAATCCCAGTTACACGGGAGGCTGAAACAGGAGAATCGCTTGAACCCAGGACGCAGAGGTTGCAGTGAGCCAAGATCACGCCATTACACTCCAGTCTGGACAACAGGAGCAAAACTCCATCTCGAAAAAAAAAAATTTGATATAAATATAATTTCCCATTCTGTGGCTTACCTTCTTACCTTCTTCATGATGTTTTGTGATGGATAGAAGTTATTAATTTTAATGTAATCCTTTATGGTTAGTGGATTTTTTTCCTACTTGAGAAGCAAGTCCCTCTGGTCATTCTTTAATAACACATGAGTCTTTCTTCCTCATTAGTTTCAAATCCAAATTTAATTGTTTAATATTGAACAGATCTTGGCAGCCTAACCAACAGCTATGACCCACTTTTTCCCTGTTCACAAGCAGAATTGATGAAAGAAGGGATTAGGAGGAATGTATACCCTAAAAACATAGGGTGTTTGGCCAAAGGCACCCCACACTTGACGCACTGAATCAGAATTCTTGGATTGGAGTTTAGATGTATGTAATTTTTTTTTTTTTTTGAGACAGGGCCTCAGTCTGTCACCCAAGCTGGAGTGCAGTGGCACTGTCTTGGCTCACCGCAATCTCTGCCTCCTGGTTCAAGTGATTCTCCTACCTCAGCCTTCCTAGTAGCTGGGATTACAGGCATGCACCACCACATCTGGCTAATTTTTGTATTTTTAATAGAGATGGGGTTTACCATGCTGGTCAGGCTGGTCTCCTAACTCCTGACCTCAGGTGATTCTCCCACTTCAGCCTCCCAAAGTGCTGGGATTCCAGGCGTGAGCCACCATGCCCGGTCAGACGTGTGTAATTTTTAAATGTTCCCCAGATGATTCAGTTATATGTTTTATTTTAATTTAATCATTATTATTATTTTTTGAGACAGGGTCTTGCTCTGTAGCCCAGGCTAGAGTGCAGTGGTGTGATCATGGCTCACTGCTGCCTCAACCTCATGGGCTCAAGAGATCCTCCCACCTCAGCCTCCCAAGAAGCTGGAACCACAGGTGTGTACCAGCAGGCCCAGCTAATTAAAAAAAAAATATATATATATATGTATATATGTATATATACATATATATATATATATATATATACACACACATAGATAGATAGATAGATAGATAGATAGATAGATAGATAGATGGAGTCTCACTATGTTTCCTGGGCTAGTCTCAAACTCCTGGGCTCAAGGGATCTTTCCACTTCATTCTCCCAAAGTGCTGGGATTACAGGCATAAGCCACTTCATTCAGCTTCAGTTATATTTTGATAAAGACTAAGATAAACAATCAAAACAAAACAAGTGTCTAGAATGTCATGGAAGGAAGGATAGAGTTTCAAGCAGGAGTTGGAAAATAGTCTTAGATGTAGCAGAGAGTTCAAGGAGGATAAATTATGAAAAATGTGTTGGAGTTGGCTTGAATTTTCAAAGTCATTAATAAACTAAGAATACTTTTAGTACGAAAATGGGTATAGAATTTGGGTTACATGATATTAAGGATGGGGAGTAGGCAGTTAGAACAGTGGTCCCAAACCTTTTTAGCACCCAAGGCCAGTTTTTGGAACACGATTTTTCCATGGATCGGGGGTGGGAGGGTAGGGGATAGTTTCGAGGTGAAACTGATCCACCTCAGACCATCAGGCATTAGATTCTCATAAGGAGGCCGCAACCTAGCTAGCTCCCTTGCTTGTGCAGATCACAATCAGGGTTTGTGCTCCTGTGAGAATCTAATGCCACCACTGATCTGACAGGAGGCAGAGATGGCAAATCCATCTCCAAGGATGGATTTTTGAAAGTTGATCCTTTGTTTTAGGCTTTGCTAGGCAAACATATAGCTTCCAAAGTTAGTGTGTGGTATTTTTTATGGCAACCACAGATCAGACATTTGAAGAGAAGCTATGTCATGTAGGAATGACTTTGGTTAAAAGCGACAGAATATCCAACTAAAAGTGGCTCAACCCATATGTTCCATAATATGCCATTTACCGGTCCATGACCTGGGGGTTAGGGACCTCTGAGTTAGAAGGAAAAAAAACATGTTGTATGTATCAAATATTTGAGGAGAGTAGATGGCATTGAAAACAGTTTTGCAGGCTGGGTGCAGTGGCTCATGCGTGTAATCCCATAACTTTGGAAGGCCGAGGCAGGCAGATCACTTGAGGTCAGGAATTCAACACCAGCCTGGCCAACATGGTGAAATCTCATCTCTATTAAAAAAAACAAACAAACAAAAATTAGCCAGATGTGGTGACGCACACCTGTAATCCCAGCCACTTGGGAGGCTGAGGCACAAGAATTGCTTGAACCCAGGAAGTGGAGGTTGCAGTGAGGCAGGATTGCACCACAGCACTGGATCCAGCCTGGGTGACGGAGCAAGACTCAGTCTCAAAACAACAACAACAACAACAAAACAACAAAACAAGAAACTCCTAAAACACAAAAAACGGTTTTGTAAAATTAAGCACAAAAGATGTTTGTTTTCCAGTTTGAAGAATTGAGATACAAAAACATGCAATCCTTAAATCTTAGAGTTGAGGGAAACCTTAAAGATGGCCTGGTTGGATTTTCTGTGATATTTAAACTTCCTTCACAAAGCCCTGCCGGGCTGTTCTCGAGTGGACGCCTCTCGTGGAAAGGCCACCCTCTGCCCTCAGGAGCAGCCTGCTGTGTCTTTGCATGACTTCCCGCCAAAGTTCTTTATCATGAGCTCAACACTTTCCTCCTCAGATTTCACCGATTGTCATAGTTGAAGCAGGAGGACAGGTGTCAGCTGTGCGGGGATGTTATCTTACTAATACATTTATTTAATGGCTTTCTGACGGAAAGGATTAAAAGAATCTGGCTTGATACTTTTGTTAAAAAAAAAAAAAAAAACCCACTAGCTCAAATTTAAATGAATAGGATAGTTTAAGAAATAGTTGTTCTTTAAGGATGGATTTTTGTTTTAGCCTTTGCAAGGCAAATATATAACCTCCAAAGTTAGTCTGTGGTATTATTTTTACTTTTTCAGATGGAGTTTCACTCTGTCGCCCAGGCCTGAGTGCAGTGGCACAATCTCGGCTCACGGCAACCTCCATCTCTCGGGTTCAAGCGATTCTCTTGCCTCAGCTATTTTTGTATTTTTAGTAGAGATGGGGTTTCACCATGTTGGCCAGGCTGGTCTTGAACTCCTGACCTCAAGTGATCTGCCCGCATCAGCCCCCCAAAGTGGATTACAGGCGTGAGCCACCATGCCCAGCCAGGATATGGTATTTAGTAGGGCAACCACAGATCAGAAATTTGAGGAGGAGCTATATCATGTAGGAATGACTTGGGTGAAAGCAACAGAATATCCAACTCAAAGTGGCTCAACCCATGTGACCCATAATATGGCACTTAGCAAAATGTCTGCAATCCCTGGGATAGATGGGCTGGGCACAGATTTGAGGGCCCCATGGCTTTCCTTTTCTGACCACAAGATGGAGCAGCTGCTCTAAACATTACATCCTCAAAGGGCCACGTTTAAGCAGTCGGGAAGGAGACTGGAGCAAAAAGGCTTTCTCTAAGTCCCCCTAAGCAAGAATTGAAATTGGGGCTCCCAGGAGACTTCTTCCCTCAGAACGTAATCACATGTTCATCGCTAGACTGACAAAAGAAAAATTAGAACCACGATTTACGTAGAACCTGAAGCTGGGCACACGGTTGCCTGATCAAAATAGGGCTTTTATTCATGTGTTTAATTTTTTAGGTGAGAAAGAAGTGAAGAATAGCCATCGGGTAGGCTGCCAATAGCACCTGCCGGAGATGCTCAGGAGACATTATATGCAAAATCCACCAGGCCCTTTGTCTAAGGGCAGGACGTCACCTCTTCAGAAACTGGTTTTTTTTTTTCCTCATGGTAATGATTAATTCTCTGCAGTGATTTAGAAGAATTCTTGTACTAAATGTCTTGCCATTAAAAGTTTGATGAGTATAGAAACTGACAGTAAAACTATTTTTAAAAAGTCACTCTGCTTCTAACCCAAACTTCTTACTCTAGCTGTTATTTTACCACGACATGAGTTGTACGAATCACCTCCAATTTACATATTACAGAAGAGCCTTACATGGAAAAGAAGAAATCATTTTCAAATTAGACATTCCATCTCGAACTGTCAGTAGCTGATTTCCATCATTGTCTTTTATTTCTTCGTGCTTTTAGATGAGAGAAATCATCTCTGCAGTAATTCCCAGGATAAAATTTTCTTTTTACAGCCAATTTTATGAAGGTTTTTTTTTAAGTTTCAAAGAATAAAGCAATTATTCTTTCTTTTTGAAATTGCATATCATCCAGAAACATTAATTATTCTTTCTTTTTGAAATTGTATATCAAGTTCAGAAATATTGACTTCTTTAATTTAAAATATTAATGTCAAGTGATGGGTATAAACATCTATATTCTACCCTCTTTCTTTCAGTGTACTTTTTGTTCTTGGCAGATCCTCATTCCTACTGGATATCTGTTGCACGCCAATTATCTTAGGCTACAGCTGTTTACTGACAGCTGTTCTCTCCACTGCCCACCAGGCAGCCATCCTTCTGTGGAAATCCCTATCTCTGCCTCCCTAGTGGGGCTGCTTTGGCTGGGGCTTCACCCTTGGCTCAGGCACAGAGCTTCTGATCTAAATCAATCCAAAGCTTGCATTCCTAGCAAAAGTATCATTTCTTTTTATTGGCCATGAATGAGGCTTCCACAGAGTTGCCACAGCCACCTTGACATCTTGAGTGGGAACCAGCCTGAGAACAGAGCTGAGAGAGAGAGACAGAGAGACAGGCAGAAAGAGAAAGAGAGAGAAGCAGACCCTTGTGATACGTTTCAGTCTTTAAGCCAAGATAGCAGCAAGCCCTATTTCTGAAGTTTTCGGTTACATAATCAAGTAAATTTCCCGTTTTGTTTAAGCATCTCTCTCTCCCCCTCTCGCCTTCTGTCATGGGCTGACACAGCAAGAAGGCCCCTGCAAGACGCCGACACCTTGGTATCGGACTCCCCAGCCTTCAGAACTGGGAATCATAAATTTCTTTTCTTTATAAGTTGCCTAGTCTCTGGTATTCCCTTATAGCAGCACAACATGGACTAAGATGGGCATCCTCCTGGGAAACAGTTACGGTAGACTGACCTGGCTATGTGACTGCAATCTCTGGGTTTGGCTGAGGGCCATTTGTGCCTGGAATTAGAGAATACTGTGAAGACATTGTCCATTTCAGAAAGGCTTTGTTCCTAAGTCAGTGCCTCCAGCCTTCTCCGTGGTGACCTTTGCCACACTCCACCTCAGGTGGCCACATCCTTGTCAAAGGGTGAGAAATCTTTTGTGATTGGCTATGATGATGCCATTGTAAGACAGGTGGCCAGCCAGTCTATACACCTGCTTATCCCTAAAAACAGGCCATTTATTTTCATGCACAATTGAGACTGTAAGTCAAACTCTGCTTCTTTACGGTGGTAAAGGGCATGTTGATTATGCTAAAGAAAGATTATTGGCTGGGCGAAGTGGCCCTCATGCCTATCATGGGGAAAAAATCCAAACAGAATAAAAGTATGTGTGTGTGTGCGTGTGTGTGTGTGTATGCAGTAAAAATATATATGCAGTAAAAAGTAAGTCTGGCTGGTCTCGAACTGCTGATCTCATGATCTGTCCATGTTGGCCTCCCAAAATGCTGGGATTACAGGCGTGAGCCACTGTGCCCAGCCTATCTTTCTTTCTAAAATTAGCCGTGTATGCTGGTATGCGCCTGTAATCCCAGCTATTTGGGAAGCTGAGGCAGAAGAATTGCTTGAACCTGGGAGACAGAGTTTATGGTGAGCCAAGATCATGCCACTGCACTCTGGCCTGGGGGACAAGCGAGTCTCTGTCTCAAAAAAAAAAAAAAAAAAGACTGTCATCCTAAGTGAGCACCTCCGTGTTGTATCACAGCACTACTACATCAGGGAAACCTGATGGTCAGTTGATGTATTTATTTACTTATTTAAGAGACAGGATCTCATTCTGTCACCCAGGCTGGAATGCCGTAGCACAATTATAGCTCATTGCAGCCTCTAACTCCTGGGCTCGAACAATTCTCCTGCCTCTGTCTCTCAAGTAGCTGAGACTACAGGTGTGTACCATGCACTTGGCTAATTTTTTTTGTTTTTTTTTTTTTGAGACAGAGTCTAGCTCTGCTGCCCAGGTCAGAGTACAGTGGCAGGATCTTGGCTCACTGCAACCTCTGCCTCCCAGGTTCAAGCGATTCCCCTGCCTCAGCCTCCCAAGTAGCTGGGACTACAGGTGTGCGCCACGATGCCAAGCTAATTTTTTTTGTGTTTTAGTACAGATAGGGTTTCACCATGTTGACCAGAATGGTCTCAATCTCCTGACCCTGTGATCTGTCCACCCTCAGCCCTCCCAAAGTGCTGGGATTACAGGCAAGAGCCATAGCACCAGGCTGTTTTTGTTTGTTTGTTTTTGTTTTTGTTTTAAGACAGAGTCTCGCTCTGTTACTGTTACCCAGGCTGGAGTGCAGTGGCCTGATCTCGGCTCACTGCAACCTCTGTCTTCCGGGTTCAAGTGATTCTCCTGCCTCTGCCTCCCAAGTAGCTGGGATTACAGGCATGCACCACCACACCCAACTAATTTTGTATTTTAGTAGAGACCGGGTTTTAACTTGTGGTCCAGGCTGGTCTTGAACTCCTGACTTCAGGCAATCCACCAGCCTTGGCCTCCTGAAGTGCTGAGATTACAGGTGTGAGCCACCACGCCTGGCCTAGGTTTTATTAAACTCAAAAAAATAATGCCTATCATGGGAAAAAAATCCAAACAGAAGTGTGTGTGAGTGTGTATATATGTGTATATATATACACACACACACTCACACACACATACATACACACATACAGTAAAAAGTCCTCTTACTCTTCAGCTTACAGGCTCCCTCCCTGGAGGTAACCACTGTTTATATGTGTACTTCTAGAGATATGCATATATAAACATATATATATATATGAATAAGTATATGTCATCATTTGCCTTTGCTTAAAAGGTATATGTTACACATACTATTCTGCACTTTGAGTTTTTAATTAATATATCTTAGAGTTTATTGGATACCAGTTAGTATAGATCAACTTCATCCTTTCCTCTCATTATCTTTAAAGTCAATATGGAATTTATTTTGAAGACACTAATTAATTTTGTCACTAAAAAATTGAGTATAATTTACACAGTATTTATCCTTTTTTACTGTACAATTCTGTAACCTTTAACAAACATATATATTCTATTTGTAATTTTTTTTTTTTTTTTTTTTTGAGATAGAGTCTCCCTCTGTCACCCAGGCTGGAGTGCAGTGGTGCAATCTTTGCTCATTGCAACCTCTGCCTCCCAGATTTAAGTGATTCTCCTGCCTCAGCCTCCTGAGTAGCTCAGATTATAGGCATGCGCCACCATGCCTGGCTAATTTTTGTATTTTTAGTAGAGACGGGTTTCACTATATTGGCCAGGCTGGTCTGAAACTCCTGACCTCAAGTGATCCACCCACCTTGGCCTCCCAAAGTGCTAGGATTACTTGTGATCCTAGCCTGGCATGGATATATTCTATTGTAATTTTGACGGATGTTGCGAATTGCTCTCTTGAGAAGTTGTATCAGTGTTCAGTCCCACTAGCAATGCATGCATACCTGCTTTTCTACAGTCTTGCCAATTTAGATGTGTCATCAAACTTTTTGATCTTACCAATCTGCAGGTAAAGTGGAATTGCATCATTTACAATCTGATTTCTCTTAGGATGAAGCTGTACATCTTTTCATTCATATAAGATCTGCTTATGGCTGGGTGTGGTGACTCATGCCTGGAACCCCAGCACTTTGGGAGGCCAACGGGGATGGATCACCTGAGGTCAGAAGTTCGAGACCAGCCTGACCAACCTGGTGAAACCCCATCTCTACTAAAAATACAAAATATTCACCGGGCATGGTAGCAGATGCCTGTCGTCCCAGCTATTTGGGAGGCTGAGGCAGGAGAATCACTTGAACCTGGAAGGTTGCGGTAAGCCGAGATTGTGCCATTGCACTCTGGTCTGGGCAACAAGAATGAAATGCCATATCAAAAAAAAAAAAGAAAGAAAAAGAAAAGAAAGAAAGAAAAGAGCTGCTTATATTTCCTTTATTTCCTTTTCTGGGAACTCTCCATACTTTTTTTTTTTTTTGGCCCGTTTTCTACTGTGGATTGGTCTTCATTTGTAAGGACTCTCAATAGACTGGGAAATTTGCCCTTGTCTGTGATATGAATTGTAAAAATCTGGGAAACTTGATGTTCATAGAAACATCAAAGAATTGTATTCCCTCCACAACAAATACATAGACCTTTCAACCATTGGGAGAACACTGCACATGCAAAGTGCCACTTCAAAATGAGATTTGGCTTAGATGGTTGTCATGCTTTGCAAAAAAAAAAAAAAAGCAAGTGTATACTACTGTTCTGAAACAAAGGAATGGATCTGTGCAATCAACGATGTGGTTTTTGGATAACCTTTAAGGATTACAAGTGAATGTTATTATTACAAGTTTATTACAGGTAATAGAACCAATTGGGTTTCTCTAATTAAAATGTCTAAACATCCCCTGGTTCATTGCAGGCACATGGAAAGTTGAAAAGTCATCTCTCTGTGCTTCCTTCCTGCCATAACTTTCCCAGATTATTACATCACATTAAAATAAAGAATAAGGTCTCAGTTTGGGTGATCTATCTTCAGATCTATCTTCAGCAGTGATATCTACATCTTAGAATGCAAAGGAGAAGAGTTGGGACTTAAGAAAATAAAACATTATCTTTTCTATACATGACATGGAGAAGTAAAAAAATACGTTATTTGGGCCGGGCGTGGTGGCTCACGCCTATAATCTCAGCACTTTGGGAGGCCAAGGCAGGTGGATCTGAGGTTGGGAGTTCGAGACCAGCCTAACCAACATGGAGAAACCTCATCTCTACTAAAGATACAAAATTAGCTGACCGTGTTGGCACATGCCTGTAATCCCTGCTACTCCCAAGGCTGAGGCAGGAGAATCGCTAGAATCCAGGAGGCGGAGGTTGTGATGAGCCGAGATAGTGCTATTGTACTCCAGCCTTGGGAACAAGAGTGAAACTCCATCTAAAAAAAAAAATGTTATTTGGCCTCCAATACAGCAGAAGACAGCGTGTGAACCAAAAAGCAGGATATAGAAAATTTTAGTTGGTTTACTTGGATAAAGTTACTGAAACCTAGGAGAGATGCTGGGGCTGGGGTGGAAATAGAGAAGAGTGACTCAGGCCTCCTTCTTACATGTGGAATAATGGATGTAAGGGTATAATTAAGTCATTCTTTATGAGCTTGAACCAGGTGAGTAGTGATCACTGGCTTTGATTTTTAATGAGCCTATTCTTGATATTAAACATTTCCTATACTCTCTCATTATATATGACTTACTTCAAGCATGGATAATTGATAGAAGTCATACATATTTATAGCGTTTTATTCCTTCTCTTGATGTCTGCACACACCTTGATCAGTCTCTACATGTAATGTCTATTAATAGATTGTCCTAATCATTAATAATAAGCAATAATTAGAGTGAAAAATAATGAAAAAATTCACATACTAAATTTGGGTCTTGGAATTTACTGTGGCTTAACTGATTTTTTTGTGTGTAACTGGCTCATTGAACAGGCAGGACTTGTGCTTTGTGACTATAGAAGCAGCTTTATTTTTATCTCTTACTTCCCCTTTAAAGCCGTTCAATGAAGGAAGCCCTTGCCTTCCCTTCTGGATGAAAACTCAAGCATTTCCATCACATCTCTGGTCACTCTTTGGTAATAAAAATCCTTACAATCCTTTTAGGTCACATACAAGACTGAAACTCGTGATTAACCTTCTCCCTTCCTTCAGCTGGGGGCTGTTGATCCAGGTGAGAGGCTGTGATCCAGGAAAGATGGGAGGGGTCAACTGCTGTTCTTTTTTTCACTGTCACCCTTCCTTCCTCAGACTCCCTCCCAGGTAGATCCTGTCTCTTAGGAACTTTCGCCAGGAGCCAGGACAGAAAGGACATGGAAGGAAGGAGAGGAAACGTAGGAAGACAACAAAATACTTAACTGAGATGGTCCACTCTCTGGGCTAAAGGGACATACACAGGTACAGACTCCTGATTTATAACAAGATTTCAATGCAATTCAGTGGGAAAAGATATTATTTTCTTTTTGTCTCTCTCTCTTTCTCTCTTTTTTAAAAAGAGATGGGGCTCATGCCTGTAATCCCAGCACTTTGGGAGGCCAAAGCAGGTGGATCACTTGAGGTCAGGAGTTCAAGGCCAGCCTGGTCAACATGGTGAAAGCCCCATCTCTACTAAAAATACAAAAATTGGCTGGGTATGGTGGCATGCGCCTGTAGTGCCAGCTACTTGGGAGCTGGAGACATGAGAATTGCTTTAACTCAGGAGGCAGAGGTTGCAGTGAGCTGAGATTGTGCCACTGCACTCCAGACTGGGCAACAGAGCAAAACTTCATCAAAGAGAAAGAAAGAAAGAAAGAAGGAAGGAAGGAAAGAAAGAGAAAGAAAAAAGAAAAGAAAGAAAGAAGAAAGAAAGAAAGAAAGAAGGAAGGAAGTTTTTACTGTGTTGCCCAAGCTGGCGCTAAAGTTCTGGGCTCCCATCCTCTGAAGTAGCTGGGACACCTACACTACCATGCCTGGCTTACATGTGATTTCCAACAGTGGTGCTAGGCTAACTGGCTACCCATATAGAAAAGAAAATGGACCTTGACTCCTGCATCCCTCCATACATCGACATTAATTTGATATGGATCATAAAACTAAATGTAAAAGTGGGAGAATATTTTCATGACTTTGAGGTAAGCAACAGCTTCTTAAATGGGGAGAACAAATTACCAAATACAAAATAGAGTTATTGATAAGTTGGACCTGATTAAAATGAACAACTTCTTTTCATCAAAAGACATAATTTGAGTGAAGGGCAAGACACAGATGGGAAGAAAATATTTGTATTTACATATCCGACAAAGGACTCCTATCCAGAATATATAAAGAACTCCACATCAGTAAGCAAGACAAACAATCCAATAAAAACTGGGCTAAGACTTGAACTCATACCTCACAATAAATAAACACATGAAAAGGTTCAAAGCATCAAGGAAATGTAAGTGAAAAAGCCACTGAGGCACTGTCCTCAGAATGGCTGAAACTAAAAGGAAAACCAAGTGGAGGCAAAGACATGGAGCATGCGTTCCTGATTTAAACTGGTATAGCCATGTTGGAAAACTTTTTAATAGTGCCAAAGTGAAATATACATATTCTCTATAACCTAAAAATTCCACTCCTTTGTATATTCCTGATTTTAAAAAATGCTTATATTCACCAAAAGACAGGCACAAGAATGTTCATTGAAGCTTTATTCATAACACTTAAAAATGGAAACAACTCAAATATTCATGCGTAAATATATCATGGCATAGTCATATAATGGAATACTACATAATACTGAAAAAGAATGAGCTACTGCTATCCACAACTAAGTAGATGACTCTCACAGGCATAATGTAAAATGAAAGAACCTAGACATATAAGAGTATCTACTATATGTTTTCATTTATAGAACATTCAGCAGTAGGCAAAACTAATTTATGGTGGATGATAGAGATCAAAACAGCAATTACTTTTGACTGGGAGGGGTCAGGAGGGAGTCTTCTTGGGTGTGGAGAATGTTTAATATCTGTAGCAGAGTGGTAGTTACATAGGTGAGGTTATCTAAAAAAAAATCCACCAGGCTATATATCTAAGACTTTATGTAATTCTACTTCAAAGAAAACATTAGTGTCAGCTCATTTTTCATCTTCAGTTGCTTTGTCATTTTTGTCCTTGAACTCTTGTATCTCTGCTTTGAGTTCTTGTTATATAGAGATTATTTTTACTTTAGTTCCTAGAGTTTATGGAGATTTATGGTAGTCTCCCTTATCCATGGTTTTACTTTTCTCTATTTCAGTTACCAAGGTCCAAAAATAGGTATAGTACAGAGAGAGAAATTATATTCACATAACTTCTTTTTTCTTTTTGTCAGCATTTTCACAAGCACACATAACTTTTATTATATTATGTTATTTAAATTGTCCTGTTTTATTACTGGTTATTGTCATTAATTTCTTACTGTGCCTAATTTTTTATGAAGATAATTGTTTTTTGAGATGGGGTCTTGTGCAGAGGCTCCATCATGGCTTACTATGGCCTCAACCTCCCAGGCTCAGGTGTTCCTCCCACCTCAGCTTCCCAAGCAGCTACAATTATAGGCATGCAACACAATGTCGGCAAATATTACTACTTTTTGTAGAGGCAAAGTCTCACTATGTTGCCCAGGCTGGTCTGGAACTCCTGAGCTCTGGTGATTCTCCCACTTTGACCTCCCAAAGTGCTGGGATTACAGGTGTGAGCCACTAGCCCAGCCTTACTGTGCCTAATTTAGAAATTAAACTTTATCATAGATATACACATATAGGGGGCTGGGCACGGTGGCTCACAGCTGTAATTCCAGCACTTTGAGAGGCTGAGGTGAGCAGATCACTTGAGCCCAGGTATTTGAGACCAGCCTGGCCAACATGGCGAAATCCCGTCCCTACTAAAAATGCAAAAATTAGCCAGGCATG
The DNA here is from genome assembly GCF_048565385.1 of Saimiri boliviensis. Lineage (NCBI taxonomy): Eukaryota > Metazoa > Chordata > Mammalia > Primates > Cebidae > Saimiri > Saimiri boliviensis. Next base: position 23,923,562 of record NC_133449.1, read on the forward strand.
GTGGTGTGTGCCTGTAGTTCCAGCTACTCAGGAGACTGAGGCAGAATCGCTTGAACCCAGGAGGTGGAGGCTGCAGTGGGCCGAGATCACGCCACTGCACTCCAGCCTGGGTGACAGAGTGAGACTCTGTCTCAAAAAAAAAAAGGCATGCATACGAAAAAAAAACCATAGTACATATGAGGTTTGGTACTAAATGTGGTTTTAGACATTCACTGGGGGTCTTGGAACGTATCTCTGTGGATAAAGGGCAGGGGACTACTGTATTTAGTCATGGTTTTCACCAGTTTGGGGGCAAGATGTTTCTGTGTTCTTTACCTGCCAATTATTTCCCTATTGATTTCCTCCTTTCTCCTTCTTGTATTTTCCTAAAGATTTGTGTATTGTTTCTCTTTTAGTTGCTTCTCACCTTTGAATGAGGTTCCTGCAGGGTTGACCCACACTATTTCCAATGGACAACATCCAAATTGTCTTCTCTCCAGGGGGCGCCATTAACGTGGAATACAACATGAATAGTGTCTCCTAGAGCCCCTGCTGTGGGACAGCCTCTGCTGTGGGAAGGCATCAGAGCAGTTTGCCAAACCTCTGCCCGAGCCCCCATGATCCCAGCAGGGATTCGTATGTGTGCTTGTGTGAGCTGGTCTAGCCTTTGCTCCTCTGCAGAGAAAGGTTAGCGTCTGCAGGGCTGCTTATGACTGATAGCTGTCCCTCCACCCTGTGTCACTGTGCCAAGATTCTTTTTTCACCCTGCTGCCCCTGCCCCTTCGTGGTCTCAAATGGGTCCGAGGGAGCCGCAATAACTGGCCTGTACAAAAGCTTGTTCTAAGCCAGGTATTTTGGTTTTACATTCCAGAGTATCCACTTGTTGGAGCAGTCTGAATCCTGCCAGCTCGGCCTGCGATATGCAATCTCTAGCTATTGGTTTGGATCTCCTTCTTATCCTAATTGGATTATCATCCTAGAAGACAGCCTTCCTTCAGATATATTCAGGTTCCAGGTAAAAGCAGCTTAGTCATTGCATCAAGATAAGGTTTCTTATTCTTCTTGTTGCTTTCAGGTGATTTAAACTATTTTGTTCTCACAAACAATGCTGCAATTGTACGTAACTCAGCTTCTATATATGCAAGTATATAACTTGCATATACTGGAATACTGGTTAAAAGGGTAAGTGCCTTTATAATTTAAATATATTTGACCAACATGCCTTTCTAGAAATTTTACCGATTTATATTCCCATTGGTAAGCATGCCCATTTCCCCAGAGCCTTGCTTCAGATAACAGAGATATAAAAGCACTTAACATAAAGGAAAACCCTAAGGACTGATACTATAATCAATTACATTGGGTCAGATTCTTAGTTTCAACAATAAAGTTTATACTAACTAGCTTGGGCAGAAAAGGATTAATTAAGTAGCTTATATAAGCATTGGAAGGGCTGGAAGAACAGGCTCTCGGCTGAACTTCCAGTAGCAACTCTCAGAACCACAGTGTAGAACTGGCCTGGTAAGATGGCTGCTGCCATGGCCATATCCAGGATGATGTTCCCTCTAAACCACAAGCTACTCCTCCAGCTGCAGAAATGCATCCCCCTGCTGCACAGAACACTCTTCACTCAGAGAGCTGTGTGGCTCCCTCCCTGGGCCAATTCCCAGTAGGTATTCCTGCCTGAGTCTCAGCTCAGGCCTCACAGTTGGCTAGTCTCTTCTGCCTGAAGTCAATCCAGTTGGGTTCCTCAGATGTTGTTGAGTCTGGATGTGTGGGCAGCTCTGTGTCATGCAGTTGGCCTGACCATTGCCCATGGGAAGCCAGCTCAAGGGAGGAAGCCTGAAGGCTTTGAGCCTTATCCCAAAGGCGAAGACGTAGCTCATAAAAGTACCTGGTATAGATAGCCTGATCTTCATGATTTTACCCTCACCGGGTCTTCTGAACCTTCCTCCTGTTCAAGTGCCCCAAAGCCACCTACCTGTGAAGCAGTTACATGTGCTAGGCTGTATGCCCAATGCCAGACATAAAAAGATGAAACAGGGAAAGAGGAAAAACGATCTCACTGCCTGTCACCAGAGCAGGTGAAATGAAGTACATTGCAGAAGGTCAGATATTGGTTTAGGGCCGGAGAAAAAAATAAGATGAAAAAGGCCAATGAGATTTCTCCTATGTGGTTTGGAGAGTTGAGTGTGTATGGCAGGAAAACCCTGGATCGTGGAGGGAAATGTGATAGGAAGCTGTGATCAGAGAGCAGGGTGCTGGGAGGCCCGGGGGCTTTAGGAAATGGGTTCTGGGATATTGACTTGTGCTGTTCAGTATGGTGCCCACTCACTACCTAGGTGTAGCTATTGGGCACTTGAAATGTGGCTGGTGCCATGTTTTGAAATGAAAATATTTTAAATATATTAGGTTAAATAAAACTGATTAATAAAATGCATTATTAACATTAATTTTCTCTATTATGTTTATGCCTTTTTAATGTGATATTAGGGAATTAAAAATTATATATATGGCTTACATTCTATTTCTACTGGACAGTGCTAAGCTAGACAATCAAGGGAAAGATCAATGGGATGGAAGCCTTTTCATCTCTTCTTTTCCTCTCTCTGGCCCTTTCCTGCGCTCTCTCTCTCTTTCTCTCTCTCTCTCTTTTTTTTTTTTTTTTTTTTTTTTGAGATGGAGTCTAACTCTGTCTCCCAGGCTGAAGTGCAGTGGTGCAATCTTGGCTCACTGCAATTGCTTGACTCAAGTTCAAGCAATTCTCCTGTCTCACCCTCCTGGGTGGCTGAGATTACAGGTTTCTGTCACCACACCCAGACAATATTTGTACTTTTAGTACAGATGGGGTTTCATCATGTTGGCCAGGCTGGTCTTGAACTCCTGACCTCAAGTGATCTGCCTGCTTTGGCCTCCCATAGTGCTGGGATTACAGGTATCAGCCATCATGGCTGGCCAAAGTTCATGGACTTAAATGTTAATCTCATTCAAAAAACATCTGCACATAAAACATCCAGAAGAATGTTTGACAAAATATCTGAGCACCATGGCCCACCCAAGTTGGCACATAAAATTAACCACCATGTGGGGATATAAGACAACTGGGCGTGGGGGTACTAGGGCTAACTAGAGACTTCATGCCTCTCCCAGGACACAGAAAAGCCAAAGCCAAAAGCCCACACATCAGAGCTAATACAAGAACAAAAGCAAAAACGTAAATGCAGACTAAATTTGGTCCCAAGTCCCTAGAGCCTTAATAATGAATGGCCTTGGGCTTAGAGACTCAGTGTTGAAATGCGTCAGTGTTTTCAACCTTTACCCAACATTACTCATGCTACCTGCCTGCCCCATGATAATTCCTGGCTTTAATGCTTTTCTACTTTTGAAACAACAACGTGTTTTTTTTTTTTTTTTTTTTTTTTTTTTTCTCCAGGAACTGGAACCATTTTCTGAGAAGGAAGAGAGGGCTCCATCTAATTGTATATGAAGTTGACTGTCAAGTACAGATTCCAACACAGAATCAAAAGATGCTGAGAATATCTGATGTGGAGCTCTCCCTGACTTGTAACTTGCCTTTAGGGAATTAATTTGATTCGAAGGTTAGTATCTATATTTGTAATCACCTGTTATTTAATCAATTCAAATACTGTTTCGTCATTTTGGACAGCCTCTTGATGCCAACCAAGTCAAAAGCCGCCTTATTTCATTGTTGATGTCCTTCCCTTTCTTTTTTCTTTTTCTTTCTTTTTTTGAGACAGAGTCTCACTCTGTCGCCTAGGCTAGAGTTCAGTGGTACAATCTTGGCTCACTGCAACCTCCACCTCCCGAGTTTAAGTGATTCTCCTGCCTTAGCCTCCCAAGTAGCTAGGATTATAGGTGCCCGTCACCACATTTGACCAATTTTTTATATTTTTAGTAGAGATGGGGTTTCACCATGTTGGCCAGGCTGATCTCGAACTCCTGACCTAATGATCCCTTGGCCTCCCAAAGCACTGGGATTACAGGTGTGAGCCACTGCACCTGGCCATCATTCCCTTTCATACAGACTCCCCAGTGGGTTCATCCTTTTCCTGAATCTGCACACCACGTTAATGCACTGTATGAAGAGATTATTTTTAGTTATCAAATTCCTTAACATGTTGGTGATGAATTTTCTGCTAGAGAATTTTTTTTTTTTGCATTAAAAAATCAAATCACAGCATGGCTTTCATCTGGGAACCACATGTCTAGGAAAGTAATTTTCAGACCCAAGGGCACAACCAACTGTAGCTAAAATGGACTCAGTTTTTGGTTCTGTCATACCTGCTCAGAAAGCACTGTCCTCTCAACAAACTCACTGCGCTACATACATATTGGGCGCTGTCCACCAGCCTTGAAAATGTCTTCCTGAATGACCTGAAGTTTGAGGGTTTTTGTAGTCTCTGGAAACAGAGAATAGGAACCAGCTATAGCTGTCACTTTTGAGTGATTCTGAAGTGATGGGATGCAGATACAAGAAAACGAACCTACAGAAGAATTTTTACAAAATCTGCTATCTGTATTAATGTGGACTGTGCTATGAAAGGAAATTGGATGGTAAGTTCCTTCATGGAAAGGAAGTAACTTATTCTTAGCACATACTTGCTTAGAACAGGTTCTTAAGCTGGGCATGGTGGCTCACGCTTGTAGTCCCAGCACTTTGAGAGGCCAGGGCAGGTGGATCATGAGGTCAGGAGTTCGAGACCAGCCTGGCCAACATGCAGAAACCCCGTCTCTCCTAAAAAAAAAAAAAAAAAAAAAAAAAGCAAAATTAGCCAGGCATGGTGGGGCATGCCTGTAATCCCAGCTGCTTGGGAGGATGATGGAGAAGAATCCCTTGAACCTGGGAGGCAGAAGTTGTGGTGAGCCAAGATTGCCCCATTGCACTCCAGCCTGGGCAACAAGAGCAAAACTTGGTCTCAAAAAAAAAAAAAAAAAAAAAAGAACAGGTGCTTTAATGATGAAAGGAAATAAAACCTTGACCTCATGAAGAAAAAAATCTTGTGTTTCCTGTAGCTGCATTTCAATCAATAATCATGGAATGAGGGCAGAGAAGGACAATTATACTCTTTAAAGAGTAATTCAACTAAACTTTGCATCTGTGTTTATGAATATCCATGTAGGTAAATGTCAGCTTCCTCAGAAAGGCATTTTCCCAATGGAAAAAGCTGTAGAACTAAAAGGGAAGACTTGGATTTTGGTTCTGAGCCTTGCACATGTTTGACCTTGAATATTGCCACCAAATGTCCCACCAAATTTCTACTTATTCTGTAGAAATCATTTGCGAAAATATAATGGGCACATGGACTAGTGCATTCATTTGGGACAGCAATCAAACCTTCCCCCAGGGAAGCTGAGTGACAGGAGTCTTGTTGGCCCTGCAACTCCCAAAAGAAGCTCACCTCAGGCTCCAAAGTTCACCTTTATGAGGATGTTCATTGCATACAGAAAGTGTGTATTGGCCGGGCATGGTGGGTCACTCCTGTAATACCAGCACTTTGGGAGTCCAAAGCGGGTGGGTCACTTGAGGCCAGGAGTTCAAGACCAGCTTGGTTAACATGGTGAAACCCCATCTCTACTAAAAATATAAAAACTAGGTGGGCATAGTGATGCACACCTGTAGTCCCAGCTATTCTGGAGGCTGAGGCAGGAGAATCGCTTGAACCTGGGAGGCAAAAGTTGTAGTGAGCCAAGATTGCACCACTACTCTCCAGCCTGGGTGACAGAGCAAGACTCTGTCTCAAAAAAAAAAAAAAAGAAAAAGAGTGCGGTGAGTGTCAAGCTAGTATCCATCTTTAGGAAAATGAATAACTAAAATATGAAGCGTCCTTATCACAGAACACTCTGTAGCAATTAGAAGTGATGAATTATAGATCTAGAGAGCAACATGGATGAACTATAAATCATAGTATGCAGTGAATAAATAAGACATAGAACAAGATCATAGAACAGTATCATTAAAATCAGATTCGTGGAACATAACCCACATATCTATCAAAGATAAATACCTGCCTCTGAGGACATATTCCAAACATGCTAGAGAGGAGGCCAACAGCAGTGGAGTCTGGGAAAATGGCAATATAAAATAGGAGAGGAGCCTGTCCAGAACCAGTGTTGAGAATGTAGCAAACAAACACCTCCAGCCTAACAAGAAGCAGAGCAAAAACTGCCATTCCTCACCCGCTCAGGGTGGGAATTGTTTCACCCATTCTGCTTGCTATCATGGGGTTTCTTGTTTTTAAATTGTTCTTTGGGGACCCTGGCCATGACTTTTCCTACACTCTGTTGAGTGATACCATTGATAAAACTTAGAGCTCATGTACAGTTTGCAAATATCCTTTTGTTCTTTAGATTTTCCTTGTCAAATGAAGTATTAGATGTGGATATAAAGTAATGAGTTTTTAAGCTTGATCCAAATGAATGTTATTTTTTCCAAAGTAGTCATAGATTCCAGCAGTTCTGCCAAAGCTTGAAACATTTTTGGAACTGTGTGTGTGTGTGTGTGTGTGTGTGTGTGTGTACATGCATGCATGTCCACATTGTGTGTGTGTGTGTGTGTGTGTGTGTGTGTGTATAATGTGCTTAAGGACCAGTCAAACTTTATATTATTTTCAAATCTAGCCTTCTAGCCTTACATTACCTGATCACCGCCCACCTAGCCAGTCTCATCTCATCCTACTCTCTCCATTTTGCCTGCAGTGTTCCAGGCACTCCTGGCTTCTTTTAGTTTCTCCAGTGTGCACAGAGCATTCTTGCTGGGGGTACTGCTCCATTTGTCTGAGATGCTCGTCCTTCTGGTCTTCCTTCTCAAAGTGGGCTCCTTCCTGTTGCATAGGTCTTACTTAAATGTCACATCCTTAGAGAACTTTCCTCTGACCACCCACACCAAAGAACCATCTAAGGACTTGCTATCTCACCATCCTGTTTTAAATTTTTCCACTGTCACCACTATCAGATATTTGCTTGTTTAATGACTGTATCCCCAATTTAAATAAAAGTCACATATTCTCACAGGGCACAGTGGCTCACGCCTGTAATCCCAGCACTTTGAGAGGCTGAGGCATGTAGATGACTTGAGATGAGGAGTTCCAGACCATCCTGGCCAACATGGTGAAACCCCGTCTCTACTAAAAAAAAAAAAATACAAAATTACCCAGGCAAGATGGCACATGCCTGTAATCCCAGCTACTCATGAGGCTGAGACAGTAGAATAGCTTTAACCTAGGACGCAGAGGTTGCAGTGAGCTAAGGTCGGGCCATTGTACTCCAGGTTGGGTAACAGAATGAAGCACTGTCTCTTAAAAAAAAAAAAAAAAAAAGTCACATATTCTTATGGCCAAGTAAGGTGCCTGCCACAAAATAGGTGCTATGAGAATGTTTGTTGAACACACGAGAGTATTATGAACTCAGATCTCTGCCCCTGAGACCTCAAAAATAAGCAACTTAAGTATAAGAGGTTATTGTAGATTTTCTTCCTTGTTAATTGGCTTATTCTTTTATTACATCACTTCATTACTTACTTTGCATCACATATAAATGTATTTTTTCTACAAAGTTGTGGGCCTCTGGAAGGAAAGAACAATGTTTTTAGTTTTTCATATTCCCTAGAGGATTTAGTATAAAACTTTGATATTCTGAATACTAGATATGTATTGTTATCAGATTGAATGGAATCTGACTGGTATAAGTGTTAAGAGTGGGGGTGTGTGTGTGCACGCTCATTAGAGGTATAGTGAGAGACAAGCAGAGAGAACACATTTGTATGGGCCTGTTTGGGTACATTTTGTGCCAGTGATTTTTAGACTGATTTTGAGGGTCTGCTTACATTTAGAAAGTACAAATTTGGACAGAGATCAAATTTCTGGGCCATGTTGTCATAACAACCTAAGTTCTGCAGGACCTAAAATAACTCAGACAAAATGTGATAAGGTCATGGACTTAAGATGGTCTATACCAATGTACAAGAGACTCTGCTTTTTTACATGAAGAACAGTGACATAAAAGAGTTAAAGGGGGATAAGGCCACAAAAACCATGGTTGCCCCAATATTTAACTGGAGTAGGCTGAGCTCCTTGAGGACTGACCCTGTGTCCTGCTGATTTTTCTCTGCAGTGACTAACACAGTGCATCATAATGCATAGGGAACATTTCACAAAAGCTTGCTAAGTGATAGACTAAATGAAAAACTGAAGAAATAAAAAGTAATGAGATTGATTCTTTTCTATGACTCATGAATTGGCTCAGAAGCCATTGGCTCCAAAGAAACTCAGTTGAAGAGTTCAAAAAATGCAGCATCGTTGACCTAAGCGTGTTGTCTCTATAGAACACATATTGAGCTGTAGAATGTGGCATTGCTATCCATCAAGTCGCCATCTTTCAGACTATCCAGCTAGAAACTTTAAAAGCTCAAATGAGTCATCCATCGTTCTTCCATTCCACATCTAAGCAGTCATTAATTCCTGCCAGGTTTACCTCAGGAATAGCCTCAGCCCACAGTGCCTCATTGTCTAATATCTAGACAATAGACTTCAGTCTCTCCCATCTGCAATCGACTCCAGTCTCTCCTGTTTGCAATCAATCCTTCCCCATCTCCCCAAAGTTATTCCCCTGTAACCAGTATATTAAGCAAAATGGACTTGGGATGGCTCAAACAGAAAGCACTTGTCCTATCTTATAACAGTGCTGTGGTTTGAATGTGTCCCCTGAAATTCACATGTTGGAAATGTAATCCCCAATGCAATGGTATTGAGAGATGGGACCTTTAAGCAGTGATTAGGTCATGAGGGCTCTGTTCTCATGGATGGATGAAGGTCATTACTGAGGGAGCAGGTTTGTTACTGCCAGAGTTGGTCCCTGATAAAGGGATGATTGCAGCCCTCTGCCCTCTCCTATCTCCCTCCTTCCCTCTCTTCCTCTCTTGCATGCATGAGTTCATACTGTCTTACCGTCCACCTTTTGCCATGGGATGATGCAGCAAGAAGGTCCCTGCTAGGCTGGATGTGTTGGTTCACACCTGTAATCCCAGCACTTTGGAAGGATGAGATGGGAGGATCTCTCAGTGCAGGAGTTTGAGAGCAGCCTGGGCAACATAGTGAGACCTCATCTCTACAAAAAATAAAACAAATTTAGCTGAGTGTGGTGGCATGTGCTTGTAGTCCAAGCTACTCTGGAGGCTGAGGTGGCAGAATTGCTTGAGTCCAGGAGGTCAAGGCTACAGTGAGCTGTTATTGCACCACTGCACTCCAGCCTGGGCAACAGAGCAAGACCCTGTCTCAAAAAAAAAAAAAAAAAACCAGAAGAAAGAAAGACAGTTATTTGATCAGTGTGGGCCCCTTGGACTTCCTAGCCTCCAGAACTGTAAGAAATAAATATCTACTCATTATTAATTACTCAGTTTCAGGTATTCTGTTACAGTAGCACAAAAAAGACTGTCCCTCTCTCAAATCTTTCCTCCCTACCCATCCATGGTTTTTTCTTTTGATATAGGGTCTCACTCCGTCATGCAGGCTGGAGTGCAGTGGTACAATCACAGCTCACTGTAACCTTGACCTCCTGGGCTCAGGTGAGCCTCCCACCTCAACCTCCCAAGTAGCTGGGACCACAGGTGTGCACCACCACACCCAGTAATTTTTGTACTTTTTTTTTTTTTTTTTGTAAAGACAGGGTTTCCTCATTTTACCCAGGCTGGTCTCCAACTCTTGGGCCCAAGTGATCTGCCCACCTCAGCCTCCCAAAGTGCTGAGATTATAGGTGAGAGCCACTGCATCCAGCCCCTACCCATGGTTTCTGTTTATCATCAGGTATTGAAAAGTTCAGTCCAATCTAATATCACAGTGTTAATTTCTTACCCAAATGCAAGGTCTCCCTTTCACTAGTGTGAGCAAACTTAGACTTGCAAGCATACAGGGAAGAAGGGAGTTCCAGTCATTTTCTTCTTTTTGTTTTACCTGCTCTGGCATTAGCTGTGCCCAGGAGAGAGGGGATTGAAGAGAAACAGAGGCCAGGCCCTGAGCAGCTCTTATAGCTGTAATCACAGCACCCTCAGTGAGTAGCAGATCTAATGGGTATGTCTCTAGTGAGGTGTTTTTGAGAATTTGTTCCTCCTTTGGCCCTCCTACTAAGTATTCCCTTGGCTTGGACAGTGCCCATTTTAGCTAAGCTCTTTTTTTTTTTTTTTTTTGAGGTGGAGTTTCAGTCTTACTGCCCAGGCTGGAGTGCAACGGCATGATCTCGGCTCACCACAACCTTCACTTCCTGGGTTCAAGTGATTTTCCTGCCTTAGCCTTCCGAGTAGCTGGGATTACAGGCACCCACCACCACACCTGGCTAATTTTGTATTTTTAGTAGAGATGGGGTTTCTCCATGTTGGCTAGGCTGGTCTCGAACTTCCAGCCTCAGGTGATCTGCCTGCATTGGCCTCCCAAAATGCTGGGATTACAGGCGTGAGCCACCGTGCCCAGCCCAGCTAAGCTCTTCCATTCTCCCCTTTATGACTTGAATACCAGTTGACTGCCCTGTATAGTGTTTCTTGTGTTGGAATCATCCAAAAGGTCCTCTTAGATAGGGGCTGCAAGATGACCCAAGCCCAGCTTTTTGTCTCATGTCCACCTGGTACAAACTTCCCCTGTTTCTGCAAGTGTGGCAAGTTCCTTCTGGGACCCGTGGCTTTGCTCTATTGCCACCCACCAGCCTTCTACTGAAGAATTTTTTCCAGTGATATCAGAAGGCAGCCTCTCCATCCCTTCTCTTAGAAAGCCTGGAGATTGGTGAAGGTCCACTCATGGCAGAACTGGCATGAGGCCACTCTCTGTGCAAGTCCTGCCTAGACAGTCTTGTACCTCACTTCAGATGCAGAGGGGGAGCTGAAACCTATTGTTCTCAGCTTTGGAGCCTCAGCCAAAACTGAGAAAGGAAAAGCCCTATTTTAACATGCTGTTACATTCCTTTAAAAACATCACATATTGTTTTGTTTTGTTTTAATTAACTGTTCCAAGTTTTTTTTCTTTTTTTTTTTGAGACGGACTCTTGCTCTTGCCCAGGCTGGAGTGCAATAATGTGACCTTGGCTTATTGCAACCTCAGCCCCCCGGGTTCAAGCAATTCTTCTGCCTCAGCCTCCCGAGTAGCTGGGATTACAGGTGTGGGTCAACACGTCTGGCTAATTTCTGTGTTTTTAGTAGAGACTGGATTTCACTATGTTGGCCAGGTTGGTCTCGAACTCCTGACCTCAAGTGATCCACTCGCCTCTGTCTCCCAAAGTGCTAGGATTACAGGCGTGAGCCACCATGCCCGGCCCTAATTGTTCCAAGTTTACAATGTTTGATTTTTGAAGTCCAGACACAGAACAGACAGCTAAGTGAATCACTAAACCCCCAGAATTTTGCAAATGAAGAAGCAAAACCCAGGGAAGTTCACTGACTGATGAAAGATCACACAGCTAGTAATGATTGAACCAGAACTTGATCCTAGATCTTTGGCTTCCAGATCTTATGTTCTTCCTACCACATTGTCCTGCCTAAAATGCCTCTCCTTTAAAGGTACCAGAGACATTTGCTCCTGATAAAGCTACTTGTATGTAAGGGTCAACTGAAAATAATATAAACTTTGAATGATTTTTTAAAAGCCTAGCGCTGGGTGCAGTGTTGTATGCCTGTAGTCCGAGCTACTCAGGAAGCTGAGCACAGCCCAGGAGTTTGAATCCAGCCTGGGCAACATAGCAAGACCCCATCTCTTTATTTAATATAAAAGCGTATGAACTAAATGCTGTGATTATGGTGATAATGGATGATTTTAGTTTTTGGTTTATCTATGTTTTCTAAGCTTTCTATGAGAATTATCTATTTCTTGTTTCCTAAGATCCATGTTAGAGGGGGAAAAAAAAGAGAATTATATATTTCTTTTATTGTAAGGAAACAAAACAGGCCAGGCACAGTGGCTCAGATCTGTAGTCCCAGCACTTTGGGAGGCCGAGGCAGGTGGATCATGAGGTCAGGAGTTCGAGACCATCCTGGCCAATATGGTGACACCCAGTGTCTACTAAAAACACAAAAATTAGCTGGGAGTGGTGGTACCATGCCTGTAGTCCCAGCTACTCAGGAGGCTGAGGCAAAAGAATCACTTGAATCCGGGAGGCAGAGGTTGCAGTGAGCTGAGATAGCGCCACTGCACTCCAGCTTGGGCAACAGAGTGAGACTCCATCTCAAAAACAAACAAACAAACAACAACAACAACAAAAAACATATAAAGTTACTCTTTTTCATGTAGGTCTCTATTTTAGAAAGCAATTCCCTATAAATGAAAACAAAACTGCATCTATCCAGTTTTGGAAAGTCTGTTAGAGTAGAATAATAAGACCTGACTCACAGTCCTGGCACTTGCTAACTGTGTAACCTTGAGTTAGTCCCTTGACCCTTGAGATTTATTTTATTAAATGTAGTGTGGGGAGCCTGGATGGTATAAAATCTAAGCGATTTTCTAATTCTGAAAGTAAAAATTTTTTCTTAGAAGGCTTCTAAGGAGCAATTATGAAAACTTACATAAAAGTCTCAAAATATAAAGCTGCATGTACAGTTACAGCAATAAAGGACCATGACTTCTCATTCCTACCACGAGCCTTCCAGCCAAGTGAGATCAGCTGCATCATTTTACCCAAGCAAAGCACGTCTCACTTTGAAGACCCTGGAAGTTTTCGCTGATCCTCAAGTCCCACCTCCTCCACAAAGTCCCCGACTACTCCAGTCCTCATCGGCCCACCTTCCAGTCCCTACAGACTTTGAGCCTGCACTACATCATGTAGCTAATCATTTGATGCTCTTCTGTGTTGCACACTGTGATTTCCTGTGTATTCAACTTTTATTAAAGAGACAGAGTCTTGCTCTGTCGCTCAGACTGGAGTGCAGTGGCATGATCCTAGCTCCCTGCAGCCTCGAACTCCTGGGCTCAAATGATCCTCCTGCCTCAGCCCCCCGAGGAGCTGGGACTACAAATGCATGCCACCATGCCTGGCTAATTTTTTCTTATTTTGCATTTCGTACAGATGGGATCTGGCTATGTTGCCCAGACTGGTCTCAAATTCCTGAGCTCAAGCGATCTTCCTAAATCATTGGGATTACAGGTGTGAGCCACTATGCCCAGCCTGTATTTGACTTTTTTCTCCAAGGCATTGCCTGCAGACAGCAGCCATGCTCACTGTGTCTGTTTTCCCCCTACCCTTGCTCAACATAGGCTGAGCCCTCCCAGGACCCTCTGTGTATGTTTGTGAGTGAGAAGTGTCTGTTAGAAGGAGGGGGGTCTAAAAGGTTCAGTTAGAGACTCAAGATCTGTGAGGTTCCCAACTGTCCTTGGAGCAAGGTACCCTCCATAGCCAGTCTACGGTCTAGGAGACAGTGAAGTTGATTCCTTTTCCTCCAGCTTCCTTTGGGTCTTTCCCCAACCTGGCCTTGGCCCAGACTGACTCTGGGTTGCTTTTCTGTTACTATTCCTCCCTGGAATTGGACCCAGAGTTTGAAACTCCCCTGGAAAAGGGATCACAAGTCTCTCCTTACACTGCTGGCTCCAGGTCACCTTCCGTAGGCCAGGCCTAGGGGGTGGAGTCAGCCAGAGCACTAAACTATCTGGGCCTCTTGGCTGAGAAGGCCAAAACACTCACCATCAGCTTTGCTATTTTCTCTCTCCCCAGGACCTGGGGAGAAACGAGGAAGAGCTGCTTCTCTTGTCACTCTCTTTGGCTGGCCTCATCCAGTCCTCTCCCATCCTTCACACCTCCTCCTCTCTCTGTGCCATGGTCCCCTTTTTCTTCTGCTGACTACTGTCCCTCTGGCAGTCTTTCTGACTTCTAGAGTTCATTTTCAGGCCTTTCTTCTTCACCCCCTCTCCTTTCCCGCCTAGACCCAGCTCTGGTCCTCTCTGTCAGCCCCCCTTTCTGTTTCTGCCTGTTTCTACTGTTCTCTGTCCACAGAGCAAACGGGACAGGGAGGTGGTGCCACCTTTGTGGGCCGGGCAGGGAGCTGGGTGATTTTTAGGCGTTTTTCTCATTTTAAGGGCGAGGTGACAGAATGGTTGCCTGACGCCGCACCTCAGAGGCTGGTCTGGGGTCTCCCGACAGGAGTTGGCTCACTCTCCGGCCCACTGAAGCGGGGGTGAGGTGGTGGCAGGGCTGGCATCAGACCTCGACGTCAGGGGAGCAGCTGCGGCCCTCCGAGGTAGGCCGCGCCGGCGCCACTGCTGGGTGAGGAGCTCTCCCGTCAGCCCTTCGGCGCTCACCGCCTCAAGTCGCACATCCAAAGTGAAATGTGGGTGTTTTAATCACTGAAGAGAATCCTTAATACTGCTCCTTCAGCACAGAGCCATCTCTCCCGTGCCAGGAACCGCAGGGAGCCTATTGCTTTCCGTCCTGAACTGGATCCAGAAGCGTTAGGTGAGGCTCAGTACAATTTTCAGTTGTTATCATGGGAGGCCCTTAGAGACGCTTCTCAATTCTAGCAATTAGCCACACAGGGGTCAACCAAGTGTTCTCAGCTCTAATTAACAGCTGTGTTGAATCTGGGACACAGAGAATTCCTTTGGGGATGCGCTCTTCAAACAGAAACAAAGCCAGCATGGCAAGCTCTTTCCTCCTTATCAGAGGCTATGAAGTCTGAAAATGACTGCTGAAGGGATTCTTAATGAAAATACTGGGAAGCCGAGTGGCCTCTGGGCTGAACGTATGAATTTAAAGGCAAAAAGACAATCTCAGCTCGACTCTGAAGTTATTGAGTAGGGCTCAAAAGGCTCCAGGGAGCGCTGGGGGAATTAGGTGCCTCTCAGCTCCACTCCCGGAGCCCAGTACACCCAGCAGGCTACATGATAATCATCACCACACAAATCAAAGGCTCGCTCTCTGGCTTCAAAAGGAAAAGAAACAGGAACAGGATACTTTGTGTTGGGACTCCTGCTCTGAGCGGGAACTATGCTGATGCCTGCTCAAGTTGTTCCCTGGGTATTTTGGCTTCTTGCCCTGCCTGACAGCTGCAGGAGTTCTGTAAGAAATCTGAGGGAGAATTTCCTTTGCAACCATGACTGAGAACCCAGGATCAAGAGCTTTGCAGACTGAAAAGACATTACCCTTCAAATATCCCAAGCCATCTATTAGGGTCAGCAAGCAGCCGGCAAAAAGCAGGGCAGCTGGCGGTCCAGCCCTGGGTGGAGAAAATGGATTCCATCAGGAAACAGCCAGTTGAACTTTTCTTTACTCACTGAGAGCAAATGCACAGAGGCATTTAAAAATAAGTACATGTTCATACTGGAATATTTCCTATGAACGGAAACCTTACCTAAGGCCCCAGATCAGCAAATGTTAACTTTGTGTCACATTTACTTCACAACTTTTTCTAAATAATTTGCGTATAGATTAGAACCTACCTTCCTTCCCCTGGCCCCACTCCCCATTCCCATCCTGAGGTTAGTAGGTATTTTTCTATGTAAACCACAACCAGGGGTTTATATTCCTTTTTTTTTTTTTTTTTTTTTCGAGATGAAGACTCCCTCTGTCACCAGGCTAGCACAATCTCGGCTCACTGCAACTTCCGCCTCCTGGGTTCAAGCAATTCTCCTGCCTCAGCCTCCTGAGTAGTTGGGACCACAGGCGCGTGCCACCACACCCAGCTAATTTTTGTATTTTTAGTAGAGATGGGGTTTCACTGTGTTGGCCAGGATGGTCTTGATCTCCTGAGCTCATGATCAGCCCACCTCAGCCTCCCAAAGTGCTGGGATTACAGGTGTGAGCTACCATACCTGGCCTATATATTTACTCCATACTGATGCATCTGTAAACAATGGTCTCTTCCTCTCAGTTTTTGAAATATAAGTGGTATCATTTTGTACCTCTCTTTTGCAAAGTGTTTTTATTTCCCTCACCATGTTTCAGAATCAGCCTCATTAATACATGTAAATCTTTGAAAATTTATTTATTTATTTATTTTTTTGAGAAAGAGTCATGCTCTGTTGCTCAGGCTGGAGTGCAGTGACACAATCTCAGCTCACTGCAACCTCCGCCTCCTGGGTTCAAGCAATTCTCCTGCCTCAGCCTCATGAGTAGCTGGGACTACAGCCTCATGCCACCATGCCTGGCTAATTTTTATATTTTTAGTAGAGACAAGGTTTTGCCATGTTGGCTAGGCTAGTCTTGAACTCCTGACCTCAGGTTATCCTCCCACCTTCGCTGCCTAACATGCTGGGATTACAGGTGTGAGCCACTGCTCCCAGTCAATACATGTAAACCTAGCACATTCATTTTTAACTTTAAAAATATATTTTGTTATATGACTATATCAAAAGGTATTCATCCATACTGTTATTGACAGACATTAATTTAATTTGGGGGGTAATCACAAACATTGTTGCAATGAATAGTTTTGCATGATTCTCTTGGAGGATGTGGGAGATTTTTTTTCTCTATGGAAATCATTCTCAAAAGTTTTGCTTTTGGGATCGTTTTATGCTGTTAAAATTCTTAAGGACTCCAGGTAGCTTCTGTTGACATGGATTATATCCATTGATATTTATAGTGTTCAAAGTTAAAACTGAGAAATTTGAAAATATTTATTTATTATTTCATTAAAAAATCATAAACCCATCATATTTTAACACAAATAACATGCTTTTTAATGAAAAATAACTATATTTTGCCAAACCAAGAAAATTAATGTGAAGAGGGGCATTATTTTATGTTTTTGTAAATCTCTTTCATGTCTGGCTTAATAGAAGTCAGCTGAAAGTCTCATATCTGCCTCTGCCTTCAATGTGTTGCAACATGTTTTCTGGTTAAAGTATATGAAGAAACACAGGCCTCACACAGATATGCAGTTGTGAAAGAATAGTATTCGAATAGCCTCTATAATTTGGGATATTCTTTATAAAAAAAAAAACTAAATCAAAAGTTAGCAAATAATAGTTTCTTAAAGATTAGTTGCAATGTTGGAAACTGAAATTGTATCAACGTATTTCTTATACTCTATTATATTAAAACCTATTGATCTTTCTTGGTCATTTAGAAACTATTGGTTCACTGAATTATACATGTCTTACAAATGTTGACAGATTTTATTCTATAGTATCAAAAACCCACATTTACTTAAAGCACCACTGATTTAATCATAAAGGTTTTTAAAAATTGGGAAACCATCAAGTTCATGGTAGTGGACATAAGTTTTCCAAAAATCTAATTTTTGCTTGAAAGCTCAAAATTTATCATTGGCAACAGATGCAGTCAAGTCGCTTTCCTTGAAGTGACAGGCTCATTTTGTTCATTTTTTTGAGAAAAATGCCTGCCAAATTCTCAAGTCTGAATAACTATAGTTTGTCAGTCTTTCTTTCAAGTAAAAATGGAGTTCCGGGAAAAAGTGGCTAGTTCAGCTCATAGCCCGAAACAATGCACTAGCACTTCTCTTTGCGAGAAAAACCATCAGTCCTTGGTGTGCAAAAGTGCTTTCTGTGTCTTTCCCATTTCATTACACAGAACATTAAATATTAAAAAGACATGTACTCAAGAGGCCAGGCGCGGTGGCTCACGCCTGTAATCCCAACAATTTGCGAGGCTGAAATGGGAGGATCACTTAAGGCCAGGAGTTTGAAACCAGCCTGGTCAACATACTGAGACCCCATCTCTATTTAATTTATTTATAATAAATTATAAATAATAAAGATAATAAATTATAATAGTTTATCATTAAATAACAATAAGTAAAATAAAATTTAAAATAATAAAACATCTACTCAAGAGCTGAGATGTAGTAAGTTTCACCAGTGATTTTTACTGCTTCATCTGAGTTGTTGGAGGCTCAGCATGGACACACTTGAGAGTTGAAAACTCCAGGAAGGTTCAGTCTTGGTGGGGTCCCACGCTTTTGTGAGCTTTACTTCCAGGAGCCCTCCACAGTCTCATGGTGAACACTGAAGATGAATCCCCTGTGCTTCTGGCAGGGAGAGGAGCAAAGTAACCCTTTCGAAATATTCTTAGAACATTCTATTCTCCTTCACAAGGCCAGCCCTCAAGAGAAAATGTTTTAGCAGAGCCTAGCTGACTGGGGTTTTAGCAGAGACTGACTAACCTGAAGGAGGGGAAATCCTCAATTCTGGCCCCTCTAGCCTTCTTGTGTCACTTAACGAGGGAATTAAAAGAAAACAAAGCTGAGAAGAAATTATGAGGGTCAGGACACGGGGCACAGACTCACTTAAAGTCCGAGACCTAATCCTAGGTCTATAAAACCTATCCCTTCTTCCAACGCCTTCCCAATACATCAAGGCTCCTGTAAGGTAACGGGAATACAGCTGAACGAATGGCATGCCTTAGACACTACTTAAGAAGTCTCGCCGGGCGCGGTGGCTCAAGCCTGTAATCCCAGCACTTTGGGAGGCCGAGGCGGGTGGATCACGAGGTCGAGAGATCGAGACCATCCTGGTCAACATGGTGAAACCCCGTCTCTACTAAAAGTGCAAAAAATTAGTTGGGCATGGTGGCACGTGCCTGTAATCCCAGCTACTCAGGAGGCTGAGGCAGGAGAATTGCCTGAGCCCAGGAGGCGGAGGTTGCGGTGAGCCGAGATCGCGCCATTGCACTCCAGCCTGGGTAACAAGAGTGAAACTCCGTCTCAAAAAAAAAAAAAAAAAGTCTCTAGGGAAAACCTAAAGCCAACAAGGGAGGGAGAAACAAAGACACCAGAGGAAATGCTAGCCTCTGACGCCTACAGCTGCAGCAAACAGAAAATAAAGCCTAACTCCCAACTAGATCAACATGAAACCTCGCATGAAAGGGCCGTCCACTTCAGTTCCTTTTAATCAATATCACGTCTGGTTTACAACAAAAATTACAAGACATGCTAAGATGCAAAAACACAGTTTGAAGAGAGGAAGCATGGAAACCAGAATTTGGATATGGCAGAGATGTTGGAATTATCAGACGGGGAATCTAAAAACAGTTATGATTAATGTGCTATGATAGTTTCATTTCTGTGGTTCTAATCTGACCCATCTTGTTTGATTCTTGTGCTGATCTCCAGTGCAAAGTTAAATGGAAGTCGGGATAGCAGACTTCTCTTTTTTTCCCTGAATTTAAAAACATTTCCAAAATTTCACTGTTCCTTTTTTTTTTATTTATTTTTTATTTTATTTTAAGATGGGGTCTCAGTCTGTCACACAGGCTGGAGTGCCCCGGAGCAGTCACGGCTCACCATAGCCTTGACCACCTGGGCTCAAGCAATTCTCCGCCACTTTCTTTATATTATTATTATGTAATAATACTCTTTCCACAAGTAATATCTTTTCTTTAATGTTTTCTCTGTTAATAATAATATTGGCATATCTGATTTTTAAGAGATATGTATTTTCCTCATTTTTTTCATCGCTTTGCTATCATCACTAAATGGCAGGGCATTATTTTTTTTAATTTAATCTGATTATTGTAGACTATGTTTTTGTCAAGACAAAGTCTCGCTTTGCTACCCAGGCTGGAGTGCAGTGGTGCAATCATAGCTCACTGCAACTTTGACTTCCTGGGCTCCAGTGATCCTCCCATCTCAGTCTCCTGAGTAGTTAGGACCACAAGCATATGCCACCACACCTGGCTAAATTTTTTTGTAGAGATGGGATCTCACTATGTTACACATGCTGGCCTCAAATTCTGAGCTCAAACAATACTCCTACCTTGGCCTCCCAAAGTGCTGTGATTACAGGCATGAGCCACCCTGCTCAGCCTGTATACTTTTAATAGGCAGAAATAATCTCTCTTCTTTTACTTTGATCACTGATATACTTGGTATTAATTTTAGCAAGTTATTTTGTATTTTCTGTTTGCCAGACTCATTGTTTGCTTCTCTTTTTCTCTTTTCCTGTTGTCTATTGTTTTAATTCCTTTTTTTTTTTTTTTTTTTTTTTTTTTTTGAGGTGGAGCCTTGCTCTGTAGCCCAGGCTGGAGTGCAGTGGCACGATCTTGGCTCATTGCAACCTCCACCTCCCAGGTCCCAGTTCAAGCAATTCTCCTACCTCAGCCTCCCAAGTAGCTGAGATTACAGGCACAAGCCACCACGCCCAGCTAATTTTTGTATTTTTTAGTAGAAATGGGGTTTCACCATGTTGGCCAGTCTGGTCTTGAACTCCTGACCTTGTGATCCTCCCACGTTGGCCTCCCAAAGTGCTGGGATTACACGTGTGAGCCACCACACCCGGCTTGTTTTGATTCTTTTAAGTCCTCTTTTCTTCTTTGTTGACTCAGAAGTTACATATTCTATATCTATATTTTTAGAGGCTTTTTTGCTATTGTTAATATTTAACATGTACATTTGCCTTAACAATGCTTAAAGTTACTCAAGAGTTCTATCCTCTTGATAGACCAAGCCGGTTGGTCAGGCTGTTCTCAAACTCCTGACCTCAAGTGATCTGCCCACCTCAGCCTCTCAAAGTGCCAGGATTACAGGCATGAGCCACTATGCCCTTATATTCTTTAAATTTGATCTCCCCTATTTCCCATTTGATATGTTATTCTGGATTGGTATTTTACTTACCAATCAATAATTTCTGATGTTTCTATAATTTCCATTGTTTCTAACCCCAAATTGCTTTTCAACATTATTACCGTTGTTTTTACAATTAAGATGTGTACAGATTTAGTTTACATGTTTACCCATTTATCTCTTAACTTTTTTTTTTTTTTTTGCATCTCACTTCATCATTTTTGTTTTAAATTTTTCTTCTGGTACTCCAGGAAGAAACAATTTTCATTAATTTTCATAGATCTCCAGTGATGCCCTGTGAATAATAAACATTTTTAATTTCCCTGAAAATATTCTCATTTGAGCCTTATTTTAAAAGATACTTTAGTTATGAATATGATTGTAGCTTAAATAGTTATATTCTCTTAGTTCTTTGAAGAGATCATCAAGTCTTTGAGATGCTATTGCTGCTGCTGAGAAATCTGTTGTCAGTCTAATAGTTATTATTTTGTGGTCATATGTCTTTTGTCTTTGGTTGCTTTTGAGACCTTATCTCCGATATTCTGTAGTTTTACCATTATTTGTGTGTGTTTTTCAGCTTGTTCCTTCAATGTAAGGACTTAGATCTTTTTTACAAATATGGAAATTTGATCTATTATTTCTTTAAACATTGCCTAGCTCTCTATCTTCTCCTTCAGGAACTCCTATTAGAGGTCAACAGTATTTTCTGATTATGTCCTGTATTTCTCATAACTTTTCGCGTACATTAACATTCCCTTTAATTCCTTTGTACTGGATTATCTGTGATTTATTCAAATCTGTTCTTTGGTTAAGAAATTCTCTCTTCAGCTATGTCTAACCTGCTGCTTAACTTGTTGTTTGAAACTTTTCATTTCAGTGACTGTCATTGTTATTTCTTAAAATTATATATGTATTTTTAAAAATCTGCCTAGGTTTTTTTCAGTATGGATTCTTTTTTCCTTACATTTCTTTAATCATTTATTTAATTCATACTTCACCAGTTTTATAAGCATGTTTATGTGTGTGCATGTGCATGCAGTTTTAAGAAATTTTATTGCATGTATACCTTTGGGAGTTTTTTGGTTTTTTTTTTTTCTTTTTTTTGAGACACGTCTCACTCTGTCACTTAGGCTGGAGTGCTGTGGCATGATCACGGTTCACTGTAGCCTCAACCTTCCCCAGTTCAAGCAATTCTCCTGCCTTAGCCTCCTGAGTAGCCAGGACTACAGGTGCATGCCACCACACCTGGCTAATTTTTTTGTGCTTTTTGTAGAGACAGGGTTTCACCATGTTGCCCTGGCTAGTCTCAAACTCCTGGGCTCTTGGGTTCAAGACCCGCCTTTACCTCCCAAAGGCGAGCCACCGTGCTCGGCCACACGTATGTCTTTGTGTAACCACCACCACAATCAAGATACAGAACTGTTCTATCACCACAAGGCTCCACATGCTTCCCCTTTGGATCCTTAAGCACTTGCCTCATGCTTCCACTTTATCCTCAACCCTTGGCAATCACTAATCTGTTCTCTGTTTTTGTAACTTTCTTTTTTTTTTTTTGAAATGGAGATTCACTCTTGTTGCCTAGGCTGGAGTGCAATGGCGCAATCTCAGCTCACTGTAACCTCTACCTCCCAGGTTTAAGCAATTCTCCTACCTCAGTCTCCTAAGGAACTGGGATTATAGGCAGGTGCCACCATGCCCGGTTAATTTTTTTTGCATTTTTAGTAGAGAAAGTGTTTCTCCATGTTGGCCAGGCTGGTCTCGAACTCCTGACCTCAGGTGATCCACCCACCTCAGCATCCCAGAGTTCTGGGATTATAGGCGTGAGCTACCATGCCCAGCCATTATTTCAAGAATGTTATGTGAGTGGAATAATACAGCATATAACCTATGGAGATTAGCTTTTTTAGTCAGCATAATTCCCTAGAGATCCATTCAAGTTCTATGTAGCAATAATTTACTCCACTTATTTATATATTTAGAGACAGAGTCTCACTCTGTTGCCCAGGCTGGAGTGCAGTGGCACCATCTCAGCCCACTGCAACCTCTGCCTCCTGGGTTCAAGCTATTCTCCCACCTTAGCCTCCCAACTAGCTGGGACTACAGGTATGTACCAACACGCCCAGCTAATATTTGTATTTTTAGTAGAGATGGAGTTTCACCATTTTAGCTAGGCTGGTGTTGAACTTCTGACCACAAGTGATCTGCCTGCCTTGGCCTCCCAAAGTGCTGGTATTATAGGCGTGAGCCACCGCACCCAGCCCTCTATTTA
Organism: Saimiri boliviensis; assembly: GCF_048565385.1. NCBI lineage: Eukaryota > Metazoa > Chordata > Mammalia > Primates > Cebidae > Saimiri > Saimiri boliviensis. Next base: position 23,946,310 of record NC_133449.1, read on the forward strand.
TTTTCAAATGAAATACATGTTCATATCTTTGGCCCATTTTAAAATTGGATTTTTATTTTATTTCTTTTTCTTTTTCTCTCTTTTTTTTTTTTTTTTACTGTTGCGTTTGGAGAGTTCCTGCATGTTCTAGATACAAATACTTTGTTGGACACATGGTTTGCAAATATTTTCTTCCAGTCTATGGCTTATCTTTTAATCACCCTCACAGAAGTTACAGAGCAGAAGTTTTAGAAGTTTTAAATTTTGATGGGATCCAATTTATCAATTTTTCCTTTTATGAGCTATTCGTTTGATGTCAACTCCTTAATAATTGTTACCTAAATAGATATTTCAGTTAGTAAGTAGTCTCCTTCCGATTTGCTGTTATGGCTAGTTCTTAGGATACGAATTCCTCCCATTGTCGTGCATATGAGCATTCCCTCATGCTGGTTCACTGATTCATCTCTTTTGTATTTTATGAACTTTTGAAAAAGATGTTCTTTTTCCTTCATCTTAGTGCCCCCAACTGTGAGTTTCACTCTGTTTTAATGTTTCCTCTTTCCAGGGCTTAAGAAATTTTACAGATCCTGGACCAGTTTGGGGATTTCTATACTTTAGAGGCATGAAACATATGGACCCAACTTCCTCATTTGGTCAGTCTGGGGTTTTTCCCCTGTTGGAGACGTTATTCATTTCATATCAGGTACAGAGCTACTTTGTAACTTTTGTGGACCATTGGGATAATTTTTTAAATTTTTTCATCATGGACTTAACAAGAGCTAAGCAAGACTTAAGCAGAATCCCAGTTCCAACACCTTGTCAAGTCTGTAGCCCTGTGGTTTTTTGCCCCTGTGTGACTGTTTTATCACCAACTTCCAGCCCTAAGATCCAATATCTACTTTTCCAGTTTACTATGACATAATTGGATTTACTGCACTAATTTGGTTCACTCTTTGTTTTTGGCATTTGTGGTTTCCATTTTTTTTCTTTTTTTCTTTCTTTCTCTCTATCTCGACTATGTAATTAAAGTTTCATATTATTTTATAAAGCATTTTAGTATACTTATAGTGAGAGTTAGTTCACATTAGCTTAATATCCCATGTTGTCTAAACCAAAACGATCCATATAAATGTTTTAATCTTGAAGAAAATTACATATGATTTGAGCACAGAGGATGAAAACTTAAGAATTAAAAAAAAGATAGAGACAGATAAGATAAACAGTGAAGTTAAAATGAAATATTTGACAGGGAAGCCCCTAATATTTCTCTATCCATTAAGGTACAGGTTTGGACAGAAAGCACGAAATTTTCTTTGATCTTTCTGATTGTTTTTTTCTCTGATCTCATTTCTACTGCCCTTCCTCTTAATAGACTTTTTCCCTTTGATTTCCCAGGATATGCTCAATGTAAAGTGTTCTGGCCTTCTCCTGAGCTTTGTTTTCTGAATTTTCCTCCTCACACCCTCTCATCCCCAATCCTGAGTTATAATTTTAGACCTCTTGTTCTAACTTGACAACTAGTTTCTGATTACCAAGCCATTTCCCATGCCTATCATTGGCCAGGATAAACCAGGCTTATCTCAACAATTCCAGTGCTAATTTTATATCTTTAATCCTCAAATTGCTTGCTGTTCTTAGTCCCCAACAATTTCATGCCAAAAAGTTTGCATAAGGTTAGTCTCTTTATGGAGAGAATGTTGACAAATGGAAGGACTGTGGGCAATTCTCTATTACCATAATTAAAGTGGAAGTGGAAGGCCTTGTGTTGTGAAATAAAACCATTTCTTCATTCGCATATTTAGTTTTTTTTTCAAGTCACACACATTTCTACTTCTCTATTTTGTGTAAACAATGGTGCTTCCTTTTTTTTTTTTTTTTTTTTTTTTTAAGAGATAAAATCTCTATCACCCAGGCAGCCTCACCTTGAACTCCTGGGATCAAGCAATCCCCCTGCCTCATCTTCCCTAGTAATGGGACTTCAAGACAAGCCACTGTGCCTGGCTACTTTTTTTATTTTTAATTTTTAGAGATTGAGGTCTCACCTTATTGCCCAGGCTGGTGCTTCTGATTGAAGTCCTCTAAAGGATTTGTATTGCATTTAGATTGAGGTTTCAGTTTCTCACAGTGGCCTACAAGGACTTGCATGATCTGGACCTTGCCTAGTCTTCATCCTCAACTCTGTGTCTTCCTTTCAGTGGGTACATTCAGGTATTCTTTTATTTCTAGACATTTTTATTAGATAATTATAATTTTAGATATTGGTTCTGGTTTAATGCTTTGTTTTTATTCTTTGTAAACTCCAATTTTCCATATGTTGGATATTCTCTGCTGATCTCCCATATGTACTACTCTGAATCAATTTTAAATAAATGGATATCACTTCAACTCAAGCATGTACTACGTTCCAAGTATGCTAGAATGTACCCTAGTCAGTGATTTTCTAAAAGGGATCACACATGGTTCATTTTGTTTTCTATTAGCTGATGATTATATAGAAGCAGCTCATATGGAGAAAACAACTTGAGACTGGGCATCGTGCCTCATGCCTGTAATCCCAGCACTTTGGGAGGCCATGGTGAGCAGATTGCCTGAGCCCATGAGTTCAAGACCTGCTTAGGTGACATAGCAAAGCCCTGTCTCTACATAAAATACCAAAAAAGAAAAAATTAGCTGGTGTGGTAACACGCCTATAGTCTCAGCTCCTTGGGAGGCTGAGGCAGGAGGATCACTTAAGCCTATGAGGTCAAGGCTGGAATGAGCCAAGATTGTGCCACTGCACTCAAGTTTGGGTGACATAATGAGATGTCATCTCAAAAAATAAATAAATAAATAAATAAAGGAGGGAGAGAGAAAACAGCTTGATAAAAAGTGAAGGTGTCAATAATAGATGAATAACTACTAAAACAGAGATAAAGGCATTAGGTAATATAGAATCAAACAGTGTAGCCAAAAACAATAAGAAAGACTACTTAGAAAATCCATGCTTAATAGGCTCTGGGGAAGAAATCTTATCTTTTCTATTCATTTATCAATGTTTGCATTGATCTTTATTTTAATACTTACTGACATTATATTTAGACTTCATATTTTCTTATTTTTATGCTACTTTGTGTGGTTTGAATGTTTATGTGCACCCCCCCATTCCAGAATTCATATTTTGAAACCTCATACCCAATGTGAGGGTATTTGGAGGCAGGGCCTTAAGTCACGAGGGCAGAATGCTCATGAGTGGAATTAATACCCTTATGAAAAAGGCTCCAGAGAGATCCCCACCCCTTCTGCCATGTGAGGTTACAACAAGAAGATGCCTTTGTTTTTTGTTTTGTTTTGTTTTGTTTTTTGAGACAAAGTCTCGCTCTGTTGCCCAGGCTGGAGTGCAGTGATGCAATCTCAGCTTATTGCAACCTTCGCCTCCTGAGTTCAAGTGATTCTCCTGCTTCAGCCTCCTGAGTAGCTGGGATTACAGGTGCGTGCCACCACACTTGACTAATTTTTGTATTTTTAGTAGAAACAGGTTTCACCATGTTGGTCAGTCTGCTCTCAAACTCCTGACCTCAGGTGATCTGCCCACCTTGGCTTCCCAAAGTGCTGGGATTACAGGCATAAGCCACTGTGCCCAGCCGAGAAGATGGCCTTTCTGTGAGAAGGTGGGCTCTCGTCAGATGTAAAATCTGCTATCACCTTGATCCTGGACTTCCCAGCCTCCAGAATTGTGAGCAATACATTTCTGTTACTTATAAAGTCACTCAGTGTATAGTATTTTGTTATAGCCTCTTCAACAGGCGAAGACACTACTGTACAAGTGTTCCGCTGGCAGATATTTGATGCTTTGTCTGTGTTCCTTCAGAATTTTGTACAAACTTCTATTATAGCACTGACTACTTGGGCTGTAAGAGAGTTTAGCTCAGTGGACCAGAGCAGTGGCTCTGAAGTCAGACAGATATGACATAGATTCTTAGCTCTGCCGCTTACTAGCTCTGTGACCTCAATCAAATTACCTGGCCTATAAGCTTCATTTTCTTTATCTGGCAAATGAGGGTAAGAATAGATTGTCACAAATGCTAAATCAGACAATGCACGTAAAGGGCTCAGTACAGTGTCTGGCACATAGTAAACATCAATTCATCTTCTTGCTTTTTTTTAAGAGATGGGGTTTCATCATGTTGCGCAGGCTGGTCTCCAACTCCCGGGCTCAAGAGATCCACCCACTTCAGCCTCCCAAAGTGCTACATTTACAGGCATGAGCCACCGTAATGGGGCAATTCATCTTTACAGATAACCTGTCTGCCTTACTGTACCATGAAGATGGGGACCATGGCATGTTCTTTTTTGCACTCAAGTACCTGACCTGTAGTCAGTCCTAGTAAGTGTTTGTTGAGTGAATTTGCAGCTCTGTGTCATAGTCCTTCTGCTTAACAAAAGGTCATATGCCATGTTGGTTCACTGTCTAGGAGACTTTTAAACAGAGAACAAAGAGCCTAGCATGTGCTCTTTTGGTAAGGCGTGCTTAGGTGTAAATAGTTATAGACGCTTGGAACGCTTTTTAGCCTATGATTTGGAAAACCCCATTAGTCCGGCTTTCTCCAAAGTTCTTGTGCCCACAATTTTTCCACAAAGTTTTCTACCATTCCCATTGAAGACATGCCTGTAGTTTTCTGGGATGGCTAATTATTTTCTTTTAAATTCACCTCTAAATCTTTATTCCAGAGCATCCTGTATGCAGCTCAAGCTATTAATATTTTGAATTTGGCACCCCTGAGGAATATCAGCATTCAATTATGGATCACATTTTCCTCTTTTCTCTAGTTGCTCCCATGTTGCATTTCCCATGAAGTTTGTTAAGAATTTAAGGAGGGAGGAAAACAACCCCGCCATCTTTCTCTTTGGCTCCTGGCACTAATTTAAATTTTCCCTTTAAAAATAATGCCTGGTGACATGGTTTGGCTGTGTCCCCACCCAAATCTCGTCTTGAATTTCCACATATTGTGGGAGGAACCGTGGTGGGAAGTAATTGAATCATGGGGGCAAGTCTTTTCCCTGCTGTTCCCAGATAGTGAATAAGTCTCACAAGATCTGACGGATTTAAAAATGGGAGTTTCTCTGCACAGACTCTCTCTTTGCCTGCTGCCATCCATTAAGGCATGACTTGCTCCTCCTTGCCTTCAGTCATAATTGTGAGGCATCCCCAGCCATGTAGAACTGTAAGTCCATTAAACTCTTTCCTGTATAAATTACCCAGTCTTGCATATATCTTTATTATCAGCTTGAAAACAGACTAATACGTGTGAATATTTTGATATAGATATAGGTAAAATTATGGCTATACTGGAGACATATGTAGTTTTTTATACGGATGAAAAAGTCGAAAAAGACATCTCAACAAGTTAACACTGGTCATCAGTGGGTGGTCATATGATCAGTGTTTAGTTTTTCTTTCTACTTCTCACCATAAGACCTTAATGGGTTGGTTTCTTTTCTGCTTTCAGTTTAGCTATGATAATTCTCTGAGACTATTAACTGTTTTCAAGGTCTGTTTTCTCATTTGTTTTAGTAGCAGGACCCTTAATTTTTAGGTGAATACAAGATGATCAGAATAAAGACTACATTTTCCAGCCTCCCTCGAAACTAGCAAGAACCATGTGTTCACCTTCTGGTTAATAGGATGCAATTAGAAATGTCATGTGCAATTTGGGGAAAGCGTCCTTGAATGCAAGATGCATTCTCCTTCCTTTCTTTTCTCCTTCTTGCTGACGGGAAGCCAGATATAATGACTTGAAGTTGAGCAACCCTTTTGGACCAGAAGAATAAAAGTCACACCCTAGGGATGGCAAACTGAAAAGCTGCAGGAGGCCTGAATCCATGACAATTCTGTGGACCTTGCCAAACTGGACTTAGACTTTTCATCTCTAGATGTTTTACATGAGAGCAACATATATGTTTAAGGAATGATTAATTTGGGTTTTATGTTATAGATAAATCAAATCCTAACTGATGTGAAATTAGTGTATAATTCATATTTTCCTTTGCTTCAGTCATGAAGAATTTGTATTATATGATCTTCCCCGGACATGCTTCACATAATTTCTGTAAGTGTACTGTCACGCTTTAATTCTTATGCAGTTTTAAGATTGTTAAATCTTGTAAATCTCTAGTTCAATGAGAACATTAGCATGTGTTTACCAGAACACACATAAAAATTGTTCATGGCACAATCTGTTGGTAATAGCAGCAATTTATTAAACCACTGATAAAAATGGTTAAATAAATTGTGGTACATTCCTGCCAATGTTACACAATGGTAAAAATGAATAGAGTATGATTACAGCATTATTGATTAAACTCAGTGATATAGTATTGAGCCAAAATAACAAGTCCTAGAAGACATATAATCTAATACATTCAAAACAAAACTAGCATATTGTTTATATTACACACACGTGTAATAAAATATAAAGAAGAGCAAAGTATGATAAAAACAAAATGTAAGAGAATAGTTACTACTGAGAAGAATGTTGGGGACTGGTATGGGTGGAACAGGTAGGTCAATGTAAGTGATGGAGAGTTTTTTGCTTTTGGGTTAAGAGGTGGGGTTATGAGTGGTTTATTGTATTATTATAACACAATGTAAATAAATGAAACGAGGTTTATGTAAAAACCAACGGGCCAGTCATAGCCCTTGATTCATGACACACTATTAACATGAATCAGAACTGTGATTAATCCAGTTTCGTGCTTCCGAAGTTCATAAAACAATCATACCATTTAGGAAGCTGCCTATTATGCAGGCCTGGTTTTATTTCTATAAACCAGGCAACAAGGATGGATGTGTTTCTATTTGTATACCCAAGTGTATCCCTAACCAGATTTTTAAAAATAAACTTTTAATTTTAGAATACTTTTAGATTTTCAGAAAAGTGGCAAAGATAGGACAGAGTTCCTATAACACCCCCTACCACCACCACTTCCCCGACTGTTAACACCTTGCATTACTACAGCACATTTGTTCCGAATAATGAACCAATGTTGAGACATTATTATTAACCTGAGCCAGATTTCAGGCTTCCTAAAAGCAGAGACCATGCATTTCAGCATTCCTCATCTTGTATCTAGTCATTATTCTATATGTGTTGATTGATGAGGAAATAAACTTTTTAAATGACCAAATTTTCTGCCAAAATAAGCTCCATATTTTATAATCATTTATAATTTGCTTTAAGCAGCTTTAGCGCTTAGAGATAGAACCCTGTGCTAAGTTGGGTTTAATGTTCTTAAAAGTCATTGTTTTTGAATTATTTACCAGCATTCTCATTAGAATGAGCACAGGACGCCAAATGCTGAACTGGGTATTTTTTTTTTCCTTCCCTGGGTTTCTTTTCTAAATCAGGTCACGGAAAATGGATGCTATTTCTTTAAATAATATAACCAAGCTGATCCCTGGATTACAATTAGGTTACGTAACTTGCTTATGAGCTGCTTTTCATTAAAACTTGCAATGGGCAATGGGGCTTTACGTTTCAGAGCAAAGCCAGGGAGAACAATCCTGCCGAAAGCCAGAACACATGCGGTGTCAGTAGCAGAGACAGCAAGAATTTCGGCACGAGACTGAGTTCAATGCAGGCGGCTCCTTTTCTCTTTAAATCCTTAAAACATCCTTTGTCCTACCAAACTCGCTGGTTCCAAGTACATCTTAAACGTACATGCTGAGGGCCCACCTCGTGAGGGAAGATCGCATGGCGGGTCCCCAGAAGGCTGAGGAATGAGGAGCCCTCCAGGGAGAACATTATCAAGTTTCTGCAGAACCATAGCTCAGTTTTATTTCTTGCGGAACACACATTACTAGGAAACATTTTAAAGATGTGGAGTAGGGAGGTAACAAAAACCCTAGTTCCAGCCTATAATCATGTATTTGCAAATAAGCATTTCAAAGGTACAAAAGACAAAGTTTAAGGTGTCAGATCAGGTAGAAAACAAGAAGCATGGTATCAAAACCCAAAGAAAAGAAGTCTGAGGGGAGTTGGGATGAAGGTTCATCAAAACATACAAACATCTGTTCTGAAAAATGGAGAGAAAGCCAACTTTCCCCAGAAAGGAAGTTGTTCATTGCTGCTCTACCGGATACTCACTACAGGATGAGAGCTTTTTTTTTTTTGAGACAGAATCTTGCTCCTGTCACCCAGGCTGGAATGCAGTGGCATGATCTTGGCTCACTGCAACCTCCATCTCCTGAGTTCAAGAGACTCTCATGCCTCAGCCTCCCGAGTAGCTGGGCTTACAGGCGCACGCAACCCAGCCCAGCTAATATTTGTACTTTTAGTGGAGATGGGGATTTCACTATATTGGCCAGGCTGGTCTCAAACTCCTGTACTCAAGTGATCCGTCCACCTTGGCCTCCCAAAGTGCTGAGATTACAGGTGTGAGCCACCGCACCCACCAGGATGAGAGCATTTTTGATACTTATATTAAGACTGCCTCCTAGAAGATGATAAATGCTAGAAATGGAAGTTTTGGTTGGGGTTGGTGGCTCACGCCTGTAATTTCAGCTACTTGGGAGGCTGAGGCATGAGAGTCACTTGAACCCGGGAGGCGGAGGTTGCAGTGAGCTGAGATTGCGCCGCTGCACTCCAGCCTGGGCTACAAGAGCAAGATTTTGTCTCAAAACAACAACAACAACAACAACAACAAATCCCAACCTCTCATCCTGTAGGGAGTATCCTGCATAGGAGCAGTGAACAAGGTCAAGAGATCGACACCATCCTGGCCAACATGGTGAAACCCCATCTCTACTAAAAACACAGACGGGCCTGGTGGTGTGCGCCTGTAGTCCCAGCTACTCCGGAGGCTGAGGCAGGAGAATTGCTTGAACCCGGAAGGATCGCACCACTGCACTCCAGCCTGGGCGACAGAGCAAAACTTCCTCTCAAAAAAAAGAAAAGAAAAAGAAAAAGTTTTACAATTAGAGTAAGCAAATTGTCAGAGAATGGGACAAAACACTCCTGACAATAAATTAATGGGAGAGAGCTCTGTTGGAGATTGAAGCAGAACAGGACCATGGGAGAGAGGACAGTATAATGCCAAAATTCTACCAAATACAAAATTCTTTTTTGAAATAGAATGATTGCATAGAGATAAAAATAACAATCAGGAACAATTAAATGAACTTGGAGCCCGTCATGTACTTGAAAAAATACCTGTAATTTACTATATGGAAACAGCCAAAAGGATAATTATTTAAGCAGCTAAATTCAAGCTTGTTTCTTAGCTTTTGATAAATGTGATCTCTTACAAATTCTCAAAGTAGAGAAGGATATTTTATTATACAGCTGTCTAAAATATTGGCTAAAGAAAACTTTTTTGTCTTAAGTTACAGTTAGCTTTTTAAAAATTGTGGTTAACTTTTAACTTCCCACTATCAATACTTAATATTTATAGTTAACTTTTGTAAGTTTTTAAGCTGAAAAAATAAACTGTCAACTATCAGTATGACCAATGTAAATGTAAACTACATGCTGGAATGCAGAGCAGTTCATTAATTCTAATGGTATTGCACATTAATCTTGGCTTCAACACAGTCCAAAACTTGCCTGAGCCCTGTTGGTTGCTGGGGAGTTTTTGATTCTTGTGTGTGTGTCTAATTTACTAATGAACCTTGGTGTCATTTAGGGCTGAACCAAGCACATCTGAACGGGTCTGGCCGATCCCAGGCAGCTGGGGAAGGACACCCCGGTGTACTGAGCAGAGCTGGAAGAACACCAAAGCTGGGATGAGTCAGAAGCTCTCAAAGTGTGTAGTGAGTCACAATCAGTGCCCCCACCCCCCGGCTGCAACAAAAAATAAAAAAATAAAAAGGAAAATAAAAAAGGGAGGGGGCTTCTAAAAAGGAAGATACTAAAGGATACACCACAAGCCCCCTCCCTGTGACCCTTTATACCCTGAGTGTTGTGGGCCTTGCCTGTTCCAAAAAGGCACAGACAAGAGGCCATAATGTAAGTGATGGCCAGAGGTGAAACCAGCAAATCTAACCTCCACCCTAACTCTAACATGATGGACAGCAAGAAAGGAGACAGATGGGCCAGCACCTGTCACTGGGGTGTCATCATCAGCGATGCATCTTGGGGAATCTGCAAGTGATCTTGGGTGCTGGGAATGCACCAGAGTATGTGAGCTCTGGTGTCTTAGAGACTTTGGTTTAAATGTAAACCCTTCCTCTATTATTAAGTGGGTGTTACTGGAACAAGTATCTTAAACTCTGAGACACACATCCCTAATCTGAAAGTAAGAATGTCCTTTCTCACTAGGTGGTTGGTTTGATGGGGGTGGGGCGTTCAGGTGGCTAAACAAGATTTTATGGTCTCACTTAGCTCAACTCTCAAAGTGTGTAGTGAGTCACAATCAGTGCCCCCATGAAAGAGATACTCCATAAATATTTGCTGAATAAATGTCAAAGTGATGCCACCACTAGATCACCCATCTGAGGCTGTGCTTGACACCTGGTTGACATGTTTTCCGTGGGTCTCTTAAGACCCTGTTGCCTGTACCCTGGAGATCAGGAGCAGAGTCTGTTTCCTAATCTGGAATTGTCTGTGTCCTATGGAGAAAGCTTATGCAAACAAGCTACACATGGAAATACCTCAAGTATTCAAAAGCACTGTGCTGTTCAATAATCTGCAGACAGTAGATTATTGAACATATACGTGAACATCCACAGTGTTCATGAATATCATTCTCCTAGCCAATATGCCACTGGTGAAGATTAGTGTCTTGGTGATAAGAAACCAGAGGCTCTTGAGGCTTATTTCAGTATTTGTGCTCATTTTTGGAGAAATAGACAGCATTCTTTTGACCAAATTTTACTGAAGGCTTCTCTTCTGCAAAGTTTTGTTTTAGGTCCACCCAACAGAAAGAATGACAAGATAAGGCTCAGAAGCCGTGTCTAAAGTGTATAATCTTGACGAGGTAAATGACTACATAGATGCCTGCAGCCCAGAGGCAAGCTGTAGAACAAGAAGCCTGAAGACAGAGTTGTGAGACTGTCTCAGTAATTTTTGTAATTCTCACTGGGTCTGTTGTTCTGTCACACAAACAATAATGATCATAATCATGATCATGATGATGAAGATGATGATGATCGTAACGTAACTGCAAACATCCTGAGTGCTTCCTATGTACCAAACACTGTGCTAAGAGCTCCACTCATTCACGTGTTGCTTCTTTTAATTTTTACAACTCTGCCGGGTAGCTTCTCTTTTAAACTTGATTACAGATAAGGGAATTAAGACAAAATTTTTCTCTGGAACATGCAGAAGACATTCATTTGCTTGTTCATCTGAGTTTGGCATCATATAAAAATTTGGAAAACAAAAATGGAATGAAAAATGTCTTTTGTTTCTAGTTGGTGCTAGAAAGTAGACCTGGAGGGAAAAGAAGAAAACTAGTATTATTTGAATATTATGAAGTGCCAAGCATGTTTACACCTATGATTTTGTTTAATCTTAATTTTACAGGTGAAAAAATGGAAGATTAGAGAGGTAACGTAAGTTGGGCCCCCAAATGCCTGACTCTAAAGTCCACATTCTTCGCATTCTGTCATAGAATTCTGGCTCTGTCACTTACTGCCCATCTCTGACTTTTTTTTTTTTTTTTTTGAGACAGGGTCTCCCTCTGTTGCCCAGACTGGAGTGCAGTGGCATGATCTCGGCTCACTGCAACCTCTACCTCCTGGGCTCAAGCGATTCTCTTGCCTTAACCTCCCGAGCAGCTGGGATTATAGGTGTGCACCACCATGCCTGGCTAATTTTTGTATTTTTTGGTAGAGTTGGGGTCTCACCATGTTGGCCAGGCTGGTCTCCTGACCTCAAGTGATCCACCAGCCTCAGCTTCCCAAAGTGTTGAGATTATAGACGTGAGCCACCGCACGTGGCCCCATCTCTGACATTTTTAGACTTTGGTGTTGTAACAGTAACATGGAGATTAGAAACCTGCCCACCTATCCCCCCAGGATGTTTTGAGAAATCATGTGAAGTAATCGAGATGTTTGACAAAAATGAAACAGGCATGGATATTGAGAGAAATAATTCAAATTCAAATGAAGGAGATATGAGCATAACTATGATACCAGACATTGCATGTCATTATACTTGTTTGAGCAAAATGCCTGCAGCACAGAAAAGAGTTATTGCTGTTGCCTGGGTGAGCCACGGAAGAGTCCATAGAGAAAATGGCATTTATGCTAAATCTTTAGAATGAGAAGGTTTTCATTAGGTTAAAAAAAGTAAAACAAATAGGGAAGTTGAGGAAGGGCATTGTAAGGAGAGGCAAAGGAGTGGAGGGGTGAGAGCTTGTGATTCGTCCAGGACACAGTAAGTTGTAAGAGAATGCCAGAGTACCATGTGCCCCGGGATTGGCAGACGGTGAGCCCGGAATGACTGGACCAGATTTAGAAGGGCCTTGAATGCCACCCTAAGGCCTTTGCACTTAATTCTGTAGGCAATTGGAAGCCACCAAGGGTGATTACTCAAAGAATCCATAAGGACAAAGAGTCTGAACAGGGCCTTTTGCCATTCTGTTCTTGTGATGATCACAAAGTCCCATGTTCAGAACATCACAGTCTGTTGCCATGGAAATAGTAATGGGCCTCACTATGGGAATAAATTATCCTCATCATTATACCTTTCTTCCAAGGAACTCAAAGTGTTTGTTGTATGTGTTTTCTTTTCTTTCTTTCTTTCTTTTTTTTAAATAGAAGCACCAGATGGTGGTTAAGGGAAAGAAGAAAGCCTAAAGACTGTTGAATTAAAGGAGATTTCAAAGGAATGGAAGGAAAAACACAAGTTGAATTTTGAAAGGTTTAATCAAAACAGATGGCAGAATATCTCAGCCTGAGGGAAGGGGAAAACTGTCTCAGAACCCATCTGATTTAGGAGCTTCTTCACCCTGGCTTCCTGGGTCCCTGTCTGCTCCCGCCTGCAGGCTGACTGTTCAAACTGGTTAATGAGGAAGGAAAGGTGTGTGTGTGCACACGCATGCATGTGTGTATCAGATAATATATATGCCAGGCACAAGAATTAACATTGTCAGAACGCCTTTTTAATTAAAGTTCTAGAAATACTGGTTTATTATGCATAGAATCTTTATTTTCAGATTGATTTTTAAAAATAATCAGCAAAGTTTTATTATCTTCACAAAATTGTATCTGCTGTTTCCACTCTCTGGCGGTAGCAGAAGGAAACTGTTGTTTGTGTTTATCTAATTAGCACACACTTTCCTGTATCACCTTTTTATTTTTATTATTTTTTAATTTTTTTGAGACAGGGTCTCACTCTCTTGTCCAGGCTGGAGTGCAGTGGTGCAACCATAGCTCACTGCAGCCTTGAACTCCTGGGCTCAAATGATCCTTCCACCTCAGCCTTCCAAGAAGCTGGAACTACAGGTGCACGCCACCATCCCCAGCTAATTTTTTTTTTATTTTTTTTAGACAGAGTCTCACTCTGTCACTCATGCTGGAGTGCAATGGTGAAATGTCGGCTCACTGCAACCTCCGCCTCCTGGGTTCAAGCGATTCTCCTGCCTCAGCGTCAGGAGTAGCTGGGATTATAGGCATGTGCCACCACATCCAGCTAATTTTTTTTGTATTTTTAGTAGAGATGAAGTTTTGTCATGTTAGCCAGGCTGGTCTTGACCTCAGGTGATCCACCCGCCTCAGACTCCCAAAGTGCTGGGATTACAGGCATGAGCCACTGCTCCCGGCCTAATATTTTGTGTATTTTGTAGAAACGGGTTTCACCATATTGCCCAGGTTGTTTTTGAACTCCTAGACTCAAGTGATCCACCCACTTCAGCCTCTCAAAGTGCTGGGATTACAGGTGTGAGCCACCGTGATTGGCCCAAGTATCATCCTATTTTAATTCAGTGCTCAGGATAGAATAATCCTATCATTATTCCTTGTTACAGAAGTAGGCCCACAGAGATTGCAAATATTGCCCACGTTATTTCTAAATGGCAGATAAGTGGCAGAACCCTAGTCTGCTCAGGCTGTTTCCAAAACTCTGACAGACTTCTGGACCTCATATTCCAAACTGAGAGAATCTGAGCAAGTTACTCCTTCTGCCTCAGTTTCCTCTATAGGATGGAAAAGCAATGCCTTCTTCAGCATTCTTCCTTTAATAGCGTGGCCATGGAATGGCGCTTGAATTTGAAGAATGATAGACTCTATGTGTAGTTAGTTTTGATATCCTGTGCACCTCATTTGAGACCTCTGTCCCCCTGTCTTGCCAGGCTACCCAGGTTATTTTGAGTGGGCAGCTCAAGTTCTAAGGATTGAAATAGTTTTCTTTTGTTTTTTTTTTTTTAATTATAAAATGCAAAAGGCAGGAAGAAATTAGGGCATTGGGTGCCAGAGAGGTTACATGTATACAAGTATTTAATGAGTGTCTACTAAGTGCCTTCACTGTTATTTGGTGGAGATAGTAAGGTGAGCAAAATGCACAGGTCCCAGCTACCCTAGAGGGCTTAGAAAAAGAGCAGGTGTGCAAGGATTTCTCCCTGGAAGCTGCATTTGAAATGAGGCTTTAACCATTTTCCTCCATGAAAGACATCTTCCTAAACTGATATCTTATTCCGTCTTCCAGGAGGGAAGGAAAGCATGTTTTTCTTAACCTGCTCTAACAATCTTAGGCATCTGTCCCCACTCCCTATTCTCCTCAATACAGATCATCCTTATCACATACAATGCTTTTCAGCTTCCTGAATATTTTTGGTTTAGATATGAACCTCAAATTAGATGGATCAGGGTAAAAATGCCTGAGGATGAATTCTTTATCATTCTACTGTTTATGGGGACAGCTCTACTCCATGGAAATGCACTGCTGGCTGATAACCCAACTGTTCGGCTGCGGATTGTGGTTTTACTCTGAGTAGGAAGGGGAAGAGAGCAGGGTGAGGCAGCTGCCATGAGAGAGGAGCAGAGTGAGTACACAGAACCCCAGCCCGCCTGGTTCCCGGCTCATCCGCAGCCTGCAGCCTCATCCCAGATCTGCAGCTTGATCTCAAATCCTTCCAACCTGCCACAGCTCAGAAGGCGAACACTTTTCCATACGAAGCCATGCCTTTCAGTTTGGATGTTTCTACTAAAACACACACTCTCTCTAAAGTGCTTGGTTTTCTCTGCTTCCCGACTCTGTTTCACCTTACACAGTTCTGTGCACGACTACATTTTACTAAAGCTTAAGTGAATTTGAGAGTTTCTTACTCAAGGTCGTTGGGTGTTGGGGCTGGTGGGAACGTGAAAGAACCTTTTCTGAAGGGGAGGACTGAGGTGGAACCAGTGATGCACATTCCAAACAGATACAAAATGCCAGGATGTCTTTAGAGAACTGAGAAAAAACCAAAACCAAACAGGGCTTAGAAAACCTGGACAGGGCTGGGCGCGGTGGCTCATGCCTGCAATTCTAGGAATTTGGGAAACTGAGGTGGGCAAATGGGTTGAGCCCAGGAGTTCAAGACCAGCCTGGGCAACATGGTGAAATGTTGTCTCTACTAAAAATACAAAAACGTAGCTGGGTGTGGTGGTGTGTGCCTGTAGTCCCAGCTCGGGAGGTTGAGGTGGGAGCATCACCTGAATCCTGGAGGCTGAGGCCGCAGTGAACCACGATGGCCGTGACAGAGTGCTCCTCTGCACTCCAGCTTGAGTGACAGAGTAAGAACTCATCTCTAAGAACAATTTAAAGAAAAGCAAAAAAAAAAACCTGGAAAGAATGACGGGAAGCAGCAGTTGGGAGCAGAGAAGAGAAAGTGGTGAACAGAGAAATGCAGAAGAGATAGAGGCCTTCATTACGAGGGTCTCCTGCATTTTTACGGCCATCCCAGGTTCATTTTGGGGCAAGAATGGATGGACTTCAGTAGAATTGTCCATAGCCGTGGAAATGATTTTGGATTTTATTTTAGGATTCACTGAATTGGATACTGGGAGTCAAGGAGAAGGAGGGGTCAAGGACACCACATTGAGCAGCTGATAGTGCAATTGACGGAGAGGAAGGCCAGGGTCCAGAGAATCTAAATAATTTCATTTTGCCGTTGTTAAATTGGAATCATGTTTGGATGCAGAGGTCTGAAACTCAGAGGAGAGATTTGAACTGGAGAAACGAATTTGAGAGTTGCCAACACATAGATTCTTAACGCCATGGGAATGGAAGTAATCATCCAGGAAGACGGTCCTTCTCATGACCTGTGTTTTAAAAGGGGAGAAAACTGAAGCTGGGGGAGGTCAAAGAACTTGCTAAATAGGCCCACCAGTGAATGATTGAACCAAGATTTAAACCAAGGGCTGCAGTGAGTATAGAGCAGCTACTATTATTGCTGTTGTTATTCTCGCCATGGCTATTATTTCTCACTGAGGTTCAGGGATTGGCTCCATTGCATTTATATAAAACCAGCTTAGCTCCCTAAACAGCTCCATAAAATTCCTCTGTGATGATACTCCAGTGCCCTGGGAAACCCTGAGGCTCTGCCTCCCACCTGTCATCTAAATTGCTTGTCCTGTCCTGGGAGCTCCAGTTCCTGCTCCACTGCCCAGCACCTGGTTATTTCTGCTGCTTTTCCTAGATCCTTTGGCCTGACACTTCAGTGGGACTCCGTGCCATGCGCCCGGCTTTGCCCGTGGGTGCTGTCTTTCCCTTGGCTCCATCAATTACAGCCCATGAGCCAGTCGTGCCTCATCTCTGAGACTACTCCTGGCTCTCAGATCCCTAAAGCAAGTATGGTTCCCTGTGTACTTGCCTGTCCAGGAGGAAAGTTCAGGCAGTTATCTTGGCTCAGTCCTTCAATATGTTCTTTCCATTGAAGGCATCCTGGGTATTCTTATGCCTACCTTATTTTTCCAGACTTGAGCTAATCTAATATGATTTTCATTCCATTTTCTTGTCTCTGCTGAGCCTTTTCTTGCTTTTCTCTTCCATTCTCCCCTAGAGTCGTTAATGCCTTTTCAAAAAACCTACTTTACCTCCTTCTTCTTGTAGTCAGGGTTTTTTTGTTTGTTTGTTTTTAAGACCTTTCCCCATTTCACTCCTAGGTATGGCTTCTTCCACACCATGCCTGGTTACTTAAAAAAAAAATAGCTTCAGGCCGGGCGTGGTGGCTCAAGCCTGTAATCCCAGCACTTTGGGAGGCCGAGGCAGGTGGATCACAAGGTCAAGAGATCGAGACCATCCTGGTCAACGTGGTGAAACCCCGTCTCTA
The DNA here is from genome assembly GCF_048565385.1 of Saimiri boliviensis. Taxonomy (NCBI): domain Eukaryota; kingdom Metazoa; phylum Chordata; class Mammalia; order Primates; family Cebidae; genus Saimiri; species Saimiri boliviensis. The sequence goes on from NC_133449.1 coordinate 23,963,518, forward strand.
CTAAAAATACAAAAAATTAGCTGGGCATGGTGGCGCGTGCCTGTAATCCCAGCTACTCAGGAGGCTGAGGCAGGAGAATTGCCTGAACCCAGGAGGCGGAGGTTGCGGTGAGCCGAGATCGCGCCATTGCACTCCAGCCTGGGTAACAAGAGCGAAACTCCGTCTCAAAAAAAAAAAAAATAGCTTCAATATTTAAAAAAAAAAAAGTTTAATCTTCATTGTTCCCTTTTTTTTTTTTTTTGAAACAGAGTCTCACTCTGTTGCGCAGGCTGGAGTGCAGAGGTGCAGTCTTTGTTCACTGCAGCCTCTGCTTCCTGGGTTCAAACAGTTCTCGTGCCTCAGCCTTCCGAGTAGCTGAGACCACAGGCGTGCACCACCTTGCCTGGCTAATTTTTATATTTTTAGTAGAGATGGGGTTTCACCATTTTGGCCAGACTGGTCTTAAACTCCTGGCCTCAAGTGATCCACCCGCCTTGGCCTCCCAAAGTATTGGAATTACAGGTGTGAGCCACCACAGCCAGCCACCATTACCATTTAACACTGGCCAATTCTAACTTGCTCTGGGGTGTCTTATCAAAATTCATGAGCATTGTTTGGGAGAGGACTAGGAATTTAATCCTCCGCTTTTCTTCCCTTGTTAAGTGACCTTCAGGTAGAAGGTATCTTTGGTTGTTGATGGTCAGCATTCATTCGGAATGTTCAGTAGCCATGCTGACCAACTATTTAAAATTTTTAATATTCTCTCCTCAAATATTAACATTTCTGCAATAGTAGCTTACAGATAATGGCAACCTTTTAACCTGAATAATCAGCCTGAGAATTCACAGAACCTAAATATCCGTTTGTAAGATTCTTGGGGGCCCACTGACCTCTACATTCTTTCTGGAAATAATATGAAGAAAGAAGGTCAGCAAAAACTCAAAACAGAAGGTTTATAGAATTGATGCTGCTACTGTAATTCAAAAGACAAGGGTTCCCTATACCTTCATCCAGTGATTCTCAACCAGGGGGACGCTTGACGCTTAGGGGAAATATAAGAATTCTCAGGTGCAGGGGAGAGGATAGAATATACATTCTAGGGCCAGGCGCAGTGGCTCATGCCTGTAATCTCAGCAATGTGGGAAGCCAAGGTGGGCGGATCACCAGGTCAGGAGCTCGAGACCACTCTGGCCAACACGACAAAACCCCATCTCTAATAAAAATACAAAAATTAGCTGGATATAGTGGCAGGTGCCTGTAATCCCAGCTACTCGGGAGGCTGAGACAGGAGAATCACATGAACCCAGGAGGCAAAGGTTGCAGGGAGCTGAGATCGTGTCATTGCACTCTAGCCTGGGCAACAAGAGCTTAACTCTATTTCAAAAAAAAAAAATTTGCATTCTAGGACTTAAGATGTTTTTTCAAAGTATTTTATATATATATATATATATATATATATAATATGTACATTATATTATATATAATTTATATTTGGTTTTTTAACTCCATCTTAAAAAATACATATGTATATATATGGATCTTTTTTTTTTTTAAGACAGTCTCGCTCTGTTGCCCAGGCTGGAGTGCAGTGGTGTGATCTCAGTTCACTGCAACCTCTGCCTCTTGGGTTCAAGTGATTCTTCTGCCCCAGCCTCCTGAGTAGCTGGGATTACAGGCGTCCACCACCATGTCTAGCTATTTTTGCATTTTTAATAGAGACAGAATTTCACCATTTTGGCCAAGGCTGGTCTCAAACTCCTGACCTCAGGTCATCTGCCTGCTCAGTCTCCCAAAGGGCTGGGATTACAGGCATGAGCCACCATGCTGGAACTAGAAGATATTTTTTAATATTTGAAAAATAAATGAGGCATTTTGTTTTCATCATGTGAACTAAATAAAGTAAAACTGAACCTGGGCAACAAAGTGAGATTCTGTCTCTGCAAAAAATTAGAAACAAAAAAGTTAGTCAGGGCAGGGCACAGTGGCCCATGCTTGTGATCTCAGCACTTTGGGAGTGGAGATCCGAGGCGGGAGGATCGCCTGAAGGTCAGGAGTTTGAGACCAGCCTGGCCAACAAGGCGAAACCCCATCTCTACTAAAAATACAAAAATTAGCCAGGCATGGTGGCAGGTATCTGCAATCCCAGCTACTCGGGAGGCTGAGGCAGGAGAATTGCTTAAACCTGGGAGGCAGAGGTTGCGGTGAGCCAAGACTGTGACACTGCACTCCAGCCTGGGGGGACAGAGCAAGATTCTGCCTCAAAAAAAAAAAAAAAAAAAAGTAAAACTGGACATATGCAGAAAATAAAATAATGTCAATAGAGAGGCCACAGAGAGGGAAATATTTTTCTAACATTTTTATTGTGAACCACAGTAAGAAATACATTTTACATGTTAACTCAATACACATTGTGTGTGTGTGTGTGTGTGTGTGTGTGTGTGTGTGTGTGTGATTAAAACAACCAAAACATCTTTTTTTTAAAAAACAGTACATACTGTTCTTTTTAAAAAATGCTGGTCATGACCATCCAAATTGATGTCATGACCTACAGTTTGAAAAAAATTGCCCTGAGGTGATAGGTGATAATGTCAGAATCTTGGGAGAGGGTAAGATTTTTAAGATTATCAAAAAACAAGCATTTTTAGAAGAGTTGACCGTGTCCTTAAGAGTGCAGACATAGTTTGCTTTTTATTTTCTTTAGGGTCTCTGCTGTATTTCTTTCTTTTATTCCTACTTACATGGACAATGAGTGAGATTGCAAAGCCAGTTTGCTAGAGTATGTGGAAATCTTAGCAAAGTTGGTAAATTGCAGGTACATAGTTCCATTGTTTAAACCTAAATTAATCTAACAACTCATTAAAAGCTTGTTTCATGAATAGTTTATCATGTGGTTTTTAGTTCTATCAGGTCAATTTTACACCCCATTGTAAATGCAGGTTCCAGTTCTTAGCTTACCTGGCTCACGGGGAAACAAAGTCGTATTTTCTCTACATACTCGAGACCTCATCCTCCCATACAGGATGGTTCACATTCCCCTCAGTATCTTGAAATCCCAAGCAGTGATATTCTCTTGTCACCTCCACCCACCCACCCATCAACATACTTTGCCACTGGCTTCTGTTGCCGGCCTTCCACTTAAACTGCTTTTAAAGTAAAGCCTTTCTAAGAGTTCCTCTCTCATCTTTTTTCCTAGATCCTGATCCCACAGCTCCTGTATTCTGCTTCTTTATACAGATTCATTTCCTCTGTCTCTTGGCAGCTTCCTCTGCATTATCATTGCTTCTTGTCTCTTGAACTTTGGTTGGCAATTTGAATCCTTTCGATTTCAGCCACCACTGCTTTGTTTTTTTCTTAGTCTTTTTAAACCCTGAGAGAAGGAAAGTGACTTGCTTAGCTCACCTTTTCGCACCAGATGGCCCTAAGTCTGGGACCCACTCTTTCTTCAGTCATTCATTTTTTGGTTACTTTTGGAAGGTGATGTGTGACATCTCCAGGGAACTTATTCAAGAAGATGTACTTGGAAGAGAAGATAGAAAATGGATTATCTCTAGTTGAACTTCAGGTTCAACATCATCTCTATTTTAATGTACAGAGTCCTGGTAGATGACAATACAGGTCTACACAAGTGATACATTGCGCAATCAACCAATCCATCCATTTCACAAATGGGAGTGACTACTTCATGAAGTGAACTCTTACTTTATATGAGGAACTATCATGGGATTCCTTCAAACAGCAGATTCTCTTTTCATATATGCAAAATAACTCATTTTACAAAGGGTGATTACCTATGGCTTTCTCTTAGGGAAAGGAAATGAGTCCAGAGAGAGAGCTCATTCTAAGGACAATGGGGCAAATTTGGGTGAAAGAGGGAGGGATGTCATGAATAATGTAAGCTGCTTGTCACTAACATTATATGCTGGCTCTGCTCTGGGGATTTCTGCCTTAGTCTAGTGAGATTGAATAAAAGAATAGAAGCAAACAAACAAAGCCACTTCACTTGAAAGCTATTAAGGTGAGATAGTATGACCTGAAGCACCCTTGCTGGGCAGCATACGTGGCAGAGCCATGGGGCTCTGGAAGGTACCGAGAGCACGCAGTGATCTGGGAGCATGAAGGCATTGGGAACACGCAGCCTCAGCCCAAGCCTTGACCATCTGGCCACAGACTTCACTCCAGGGTGCCAGAGGCAGAAGACAGAGGGAAATACAGACTCTATTGGCTGCCAGAGGGAAATACAGACTCTATTGGCTGCTTGGACAAATATAGTGCTTTAAGAATACATTAAACAGGGCTGGGCCAGGTGGCTCATGCCTGTAATCCCAGCACTTTGGGAGGCCAAGGTGGGTGGATCACAAGGTCAAGAGATCGAGACCATCCTGGCCAACATGGTGAAACCCCATCTCTACTAAAATACAAAACATTAGCTGGGCATGATGGCACGTGCCTATAGTCCCAGTCCCAACTACTTGGGAGGCTGAGGCAGGATAATTGCTTGAACCCAGGAGGCGGAGGTCACAGTGAGCTGAGATCACACCACTGCACTCCAGCTTGGCACCTGGCAACAAAGCAAGACTCTGTCAAAAAAAAAAAAAAAAAAGAATACATTAAAAAAAAGAAGAGGCCAGGTGCAGGGGCTCACACCTGTAATCCAGCACTTTGGGAAGCCGAGGCAGGTGGATCACAAAGTCGGGAGATCAAGACCATCCTGGCCAACAGAAACTCTGTCTCTACTAAAAACACACACACAAAAAAAATTAGCTGGGTGTGGTGGTGTGTGCCTGTAATGCCAGCTACTTGGGAGGCTGAGGCAAGAGAATCACTTGAACCCGGGAGGGAGAGATTGCAGTGAGTTGAGATCACGCCACTGCACTCCAGCCTGGTGACAGAGTACACATGAGACAACTACTATTTCCATGTTAAATGCCCTTTCTCACTCCCAGAATGATTTGGGAGGAAATCAAAGGCCTATTTCACAAATAGTGGGGAAGAAGCAGGACCAGGGAAATGATAACTTTTTAAAAACATTAAAAAAATAATAGAGACAGGTACTTGCTATGTTCCCCAGGCTGGTCTTGAACTTCTGGACTCAAGCAATCTTCCTGCCTCAGCCTCCCAAGTAGCTGGGACTACAGATGCATGCCACCAGGCCCAGCTAATTTTTAAATTTTTTGTAGAGACTGGTCTCACTGTGTTGCCCAGGCTGATCTTGAACTCCCGGGCTCAAGCAATCCTCCTGCCTTGGAATCCCAAATTTCTGGGATTACAGGCATGAACCACTGGGCCAGCCACTATTATTATGTTTGTTGGCATAATCTGAACCACTACCTATTCTCACACCAGGCTGGGATGCCCTGGGAAGCAGATCACAAATATATTTTCATCTCCATTATACATGGCAAACGGAGGCTTGAGAAATTTAAGTAACTTGTCTAAATTCATACAATTAGAAAGTGGTAGAGCTTGGGTTAGGATTCAGGTCTTTTTGGTTTCAAAGCTCATGTTCCTTCCACTACATTATTTATTCCACAAATATTTATGAGTCAGTCACAAGAAGCAACAAGGAACAAAAAAGGTGCTGCCCACATGAGCCTTATATCCAGTGGCAGAGACCAACAACTGTTCACCAAAATTTGTAGTCCGCTCTTTTTCCTGGACTCATGGCTAGACTACATTTCCCAACTTCCCTTGCAGTTAGGTTGCTAGCCCATCAAACGTAAGAGGAAATGAGTGGCAATTCTAGGCCTGGCCCATAAGAAACTCCCTCCTATGTTTCTGTATGCTGAGAGGACTAGTGCAACCTTGGAAGTCAAGTGTGGAAAATGCCAGAGATGCCTCCACTGATAAGGAACACATGACTTGGCCTGTTACATGATCAATAACTCAATTTATATTGTGGTTGAGGCATCGTAAACTTAGTTTATTTTGCATAGCATTAGCTACATCTTAATTAAAATATACTCCTAAAATAGATCAGTATACCAAAAAGACACATACTTATATGTACATTGCCACATTTAATATATAGTAAAGGCATGGGATCAACCTAGGGGCCCATCAGTGGTGAGCTGGATAAAGAAAACGTGGTAGAGATACTCCGTGGAATACTATGCAGTCAGAAAAAATAATGAGATTATGTGCTTTGCAACAGCATAGATGGAGCTGGTGGCTATAATCCTAAGCAAATTAATGCAGGAATCAAAAACCAAATACTGCATGTTCTCACTTATGAGTGGGAGCTTAACATTGAGCACAAATGGACATGAACATGGGAGGAATAAACACTGCAGGCACCTAGAGGGGGAAGGGAGGGAGTGGGGTGTGAGTTCAAAACTACCTATCAGGTACTATGCTCCTATCTGAGTGCAATACACCCATGTAACAACCCTGTGCATGTACCCCTTGTATCTAAAATAAAAGCTGAAACAAAGAAATACTCCTACATGAATACCTGCCTAGAGTGATTTTCATTTTACCAGAATCATACGTAAAGTTTCTTCCTTTTTAAACTAAACTACTCCCTTGAAAATCTCGTTGGATGTCAATCATCTGCTGTCTGAAAGGGGCTCCTGCTGACTGCGTGGGCACCATGATGAACCCATGTGAGAAGGCCCACCTTGATCCAGCCTGGCCCATGACTGAGGGGTTGATCCTATCCACGTCTGGTCTTGCCTTAACCATCCCACTTTGCAAAAACACTTGATGCTACACTCTGCAACTTGGCCTCCAATCCATTATAATAAAAGTGACATTTAACCTCTCTCTGCCACTCTTTTGCATTATTTCTCCATTTGTTTAGAACTCAGGTTAGGAAGATTGTTGTTACTGATTGGGCCCTCACAGAGACCTCAAAAGTTATCACAATTTTTGGATAAATCAGTAGTCAAGGATTGTATTATGATAATTGTGTAAATAATTTTCACAGTTGAACCGAGTGGTATACTGAAATTATGTCTTGTTTCTAGTTTGATTTTTTTTCTTGAAGTTAATGAATGCCATGTTTTTTGTTCTTAATTTAATTTTAGTTTTGTATGAACTTATATTATTTTTCCAATTACTACAATTTATCTGTCAAAGATTTTTCAAACAGTGCACTAAAAGCACTAAGCCTAAAGGAAAAGCTGGGCTGGGTGTGATGGCTCATGCTTGTAATCCCAGAACACTGGGAGGCTCAGGTGGGAGGATTGTTTGAGCCCAGGCTGGGCAACATAGTAAGACCCCCATCTCTACAAAAAAATTTAAAATTAGCTGGATGTGGTGGTGCATGCCTATAGTCCCAGCTACTTGGGAGGCTGAAGCAGGAGGATAGCTTGAGCCAAGAAGTTTGAGGCTGCAGGGAGCTATGATTATGTCACTGTACTCCAGCCTGGGCAACAGAGCAAGATCCTGCCAAAAAAGAAAAAAGAAAAGAAAAAAAAAAAGAAAGAAAGAAAAGAAAAAAGGAAAAGCTGACAAAATGAAAAACATTAAGAACTTAAGATCATCAAATGGTAAGATTAAGAGAGTGAAAACCAAACAAAAAGAGAAAAAAAAAAAAAAAGAGAGTGAAAACCACATGGTGGGAGAAGATATATGTAATATATATATCCCAAAAAGGATTTGTGTCCAGAATATATAAAGAACCCTATAGATCAATAATAAAAAGAGACAACACAGTCAGAAGATGGGCAAAAGATTTTGACAGGCAACTCAAAAAAGGAGTATTTCAAATGGCCCATCAACATATGAAAAGATGATCCACTTCATGAGTCATCTGAGGAATCTAAATTAACGTCACGATGAGATTGCACACCTACCAGACTGGTTAAAATGAATTGTAAGGATGTGGAGTAAATGGAACTTGTACACACTGCTATTAGAAACATAAATCTGGGCCGGATGCGGTGGCTCACACCTGTAGTCCCAGCACTTTGGAAGGCTGAGGTGGGTGGATCAGTTGAGGTCAGGAGTTCAAGACCAGCCTGGCCAACACGGCAAAACCCTGCCTCTACTAAAAATACACACACACACACACACACACACACACACACACACACACACACAATTAGCTGGGTGTGGTAGCATGCGCCTGTACTCCCAGCTACTCAGGCAGCTGAGGCGGGAGAATGGCTTAAACCCAGGAGGCAGAGATTGCAGTAAGCCAAGATCATGCCACTGCTCTCCAGCCTGGGTGACAGAGAATGCCTCTGTCTCAAAAAAATTAAATAAACAAATAAATAAAAACATAAATCTGTACAACTACTTTGGATAATTGTTTGTACTACCTATTAACTCTGAACTTATATAACACATACTCTTTGAACTAGCAATTCCACTCCTTGGTATATACCCAGCAGAAATTAGTGGATATATTCACAAAAAGACATGTATCAGAATGTTCATAGCAGCACTATTAGTAATAGTCAAAAACAGGAAAGAGGCTGGGCGCGGTGGCTCATGCCTATAATCCCAGCACTTTGGGAGGCTGAGGCAGGTGGATCACAAGGTCAAGAGATCGAGACCATCCTGGTCAACACGGTGAAACCCCGTCTTTACTAAAAAAAAATACAAAAATTAGCTGGGCATGGTGGTGCACGCCTGTAGTCCCAGCTACTCGGGAGGCAGAGGCAAGAGAATTGCTTGAACCCAGGAGACGGAGGTTGTGGTGAGCCGAGATCGCGCCATTACACTCCAGCCTGGGTACCAAGAGCGAAACTCCATCACAAACAAAACAAAACAAAACCAACCAACAAACAAAAAACAGGAAAGAATGTTCATCAACAGTGGATAAACAGCAGTGTACTCATAAAACGAAGTACCACATACAGGAAAGAGAAAGAACAAATGACTTGTAGTATCACAGGTGAATCTCATAAAACATAACGTTGAATGAAAGAAACCAGACACAAAAGAGCACAAAATATATGATTCAATTTATATAAAACCCCAAACCAGGCAAAACTCATTGATGGAGACAGAAGTTAGTTTAGCAGTTACTTTTGTTGGGTGAAGTGAGGGGGAGAGGGCATCAGGGAGATGTTCTGGGTTGCTGGTTAGATTTTATTTCTCAATCTGGGTTCTGATTACACATATCCTTTACTTTGTGACAGTTCTTTGAGGTGAGTACTTATGATCTGTGTATTTTTTGGTATCTATTCTACATTCCATATTATTTTATGCTGTAATTAGAAAAATTTATATCACCAGATCATGCAGACATATTGAAAAAATATTGAAAACTTCTAGGAAATGAGACCCGTGTAGATAAGCACCACAGTCCACGAATTCATCTTTATCTGCAGGATTTGGTCTCTGGAATGATAAATGTCAATTCTAATGTGTAGACTTCTCAGAGGTAGAAAGGCCCTTATGCAGCATCTTGTCCAATCACCTGTTCATCCTTCTTCAAGGGTAAATACGTAAATGAAAATGCCCAGAATGCATATCAATTATTTTTTGTCTGCCTAGAATTCCTTCCTTGGGGGCTGCCCCTGGACATCCCAATATGTGGTTTTGACAAGTTTGTCAGTAACAAACCCTTATGTCTACTTCCAACTTCCAACATAGAGGTTGATGTTTGATCTTTGTTTGGCCGATAACAGTTTTTCCCCCGGGAATGTAAATTTCAAGCTGGTTGCTGAAACCAGCTGAAACACCGACATGGAAGGTGATGAAGCTACATTATCTGATAACAGTACCATAGAAAGACAGTTACAAGTCCCCTCTGCTATGATCCTTGAAGCTTCTTTGGGTCTGGCCTCTTGAGGCCAAATTATCCAACAAATCTTTTTATTCTCTGACCTGTCCTATAGCCTTTCAATAAATTAATTTTTGCAGTGTTGCAAGAACCTATTTTTATTGCTTTCAACCAATATAATCCAGCATCAGATCTTCAACCTGCTAAGTTTTAGTTCATCCAAGAATTATCAGGTTGCAAAGAAGTGACTCATATTGGCCAAAGTCACAGAAATTTGATGTATAAACCACAATATTAATGTATTACTTTATTCTAGGAGATATTCTTAATGTAAGAACAAAAGCAATTATTTTCCAGGGGGCATTCATTTCACATTGAACATTTATTAACTATGAACTGCCTGTTAGGTATTCTGGTGAGCAAAGAAAAGTCAAACTTGGTGTTTTCGAAGTGATTTTTGTAACTTTAAAAATCATGGCGCTGGGTGCGGTAGCTCATGCCTGTAATCTCAGCACTTTGGGAGGCCGAGGTGGGCAGATCATCTGAGATCAGGAGTTCGAGACCAGCCTGGCTAACATGGTAAAACCCCGTTTCTACTAAAAATACAAAAATTAGCTGGGCATGGTGGTGCATGCCTGTAATCCCAGCTACTCGGGAGACTGAGGCAGCAGAATCGCTTGAACTTCGGAGACAGAGGTTCAAGTCTCCCAACTTCAATCTTTTTTTTTTTTTTTTTGAGACATAGATTTCCTCTTGTTACCCGGGTTGCCGTGAGCTGAGATAGCACCATTGCACTCTGGCTTGGGCAACAAGAGTGAAACTCCAGCTCAAAAAAAGAAAAAACAAATCATGTTTTGATATCCTTTCTAACTTTGTTCCTACAGTGCTACTTAATTCATTTTTCTAAAATACCATTCTGTTGGCTTCTGGTCAACAACCTTCAGAATGATGACCCCGTGCCATCTAAATATTGTCCAAAATGCTTCCATTCTCTTGATGGCCCCCTCCCTGTCCCAGACAAGGCTTTTAGAAAGCTCTGTGCTGCATTCTGGGGCCTTAGGGAGTTGCTGCCAGTGCTGCTCGCCACTTCCGTTTCAAAGCCTGCTCTGCCCCAGTACCTCCAAGTCAGTCTGGTTACCTCATAACTAGTTCTGCCTCTCTGATTAGTTTATCTTGATTCTAGTCATGCCCCAGTTTGCTGTCTCTTGATCTCCCCCACCCTACACTTTGCGATCCCATGTGTCCATCTTTCCTGACTTCTTATCCTGCCTCAGCTCCCAGATCCAGCCTGGAAGAGTACGGGAGTTACAACATGGATCATGTCCGGAGACCTAAGGCTGGCATTCAAACCCCTCCAAAACGCAGGGCACTTGCTTTACACGAACAGGCCTCTCCACCCAGAACAAGTATGTACTCTCTCGTTCATAGAAAATGAAGCATCTCCAACCCTCTGCTTTTGTTTACACCGTGCTCTCTTCTAGGAGTGCCCCCTACCTCTTCCCTTCTTTTCTGAATCCTCACCACCTTTTAAGACCTGCTCTTGAAGCACTCTGCAAATCCTCCCACAGATCCCTCGGTGCTCAAGGGATTACATGCTTATCTCCTAGTATAATTATCAGTCTGCAACTTCTGGAAGCGAAGTTTTCTACCATCAGTCCTCAATGTCATAAAATTTTCTTTGACTATTTTCGATGATTAAGTCTTGTTGGGAACCTCTTGTTAGAGACATGACGAGAGTGGGTGGCAGAATATTGGGGATGGTTGCAGGCTAGTGGAGGTAATTGGCACATGAATTAAGGAAGGGCAGGTCTCATACAGGTGCTGCCGGTTCACAAACTAGATGAGTCAAGGATGACAGATATCAAGGCAAGCGGCCAGTATGATGGTTTGCTGAAGTCTGGAGGACAAAGTTGAAGGAACAGTGAGTAAGGCCTTGCTCTACTGGACAGAGAAGCATCAGGCTAAGAATTCGTGAGGAAGAGTTTGCTTCTGTAGCATGCAACAATGCTTTGAACACTCTCTTCCATTCAGCAAAAGAGCCTTTTAGAAACTGAGCACTGTAGGTTTCTGAGCATCAGTATAAGCAACAGCATGTGCAGTCCTGATAGTCAGCATGGACAGGTGCAGCCTTGCTGGTGGCTTAGGGTTGGTCTGTTGGTCGGCTTCTGAGTCATACCCATTGTTAAAAATTTTGAATATCCCCTCCGTATATATGTATAATTTCTCTATTTGTTTTGTTACATTTCTATCAAGGGCACCAGCTACTCTGCTATTCACATAAAGATGTACATGATACATTTCATTTGGCATTTAAAACTCAGGATGATGAATAACTTTATGCTGTAGTGTACAGTTCCAATTAACATCAGCACTGAAGTCACCAGAACTGTCAGTTTCTCTCTGTGCCAGTGACTGCTGACAATTTGTCTTGGTTTCTTGGATGTCATCCAGTATATCGGCCAGAGAGGCCAAAGCAGGCATCTGTTTTATATTTCAATCTCCTTCTTGCCTTTCTTTTCCCCTTCTTTAATTTGGACTTAAAATTTTGCTGAGTGCATAAGTAAGGCACTGGAAGGTTCCCTTATCATTTGTTCATTTATTTACTTTTCCAAAAGAGTTCCTACTATGTGCCAAGTACTGGATGACACACGCTGAGCAAAACCTGATGTGGTCCTTGTCCTCTTGGAGTTTAGTGTCAAGTCGATAGTTAACGGCAGAATAACCCAAGAAGTCATGTCCCCGCTTGTGGCTTTAATCTTACCTCCTACACCTTGTTTCGTCCATTTTTTCCTCTCTTTCAACTTCAATCTTTTCCTTTCCTTTCTTTTCTTTTTCTTTTTTCTTTTTTTTGTGAAACAGAGTCTCATTCTGTTGCCCAGGCTGGAGTGCAGTGGTGGGATCTCAGCTGACCGCAGCCTCCACCTTCCAGGTTCAAGTGATTCTTTTGCAGCAGCCTCTTGAATAGCTGGTATGACAGGCACCTGCCACCACGCCTGGCTATTTTTTTTACTTTTAGTAGAGATGAAGTGTCACCATGTTGGCCAGGCTGGTCTTGAACTCCTGACCTCTGACCTCAGGTAATTCACCCACCTTGGCTTCCCAAAGTGCTGGGATTACAGGTATGAATCACCGCGCCTGGTCTCTCAACTTGTTGTTGTTGTTGTTGTTTTGAGACGTGCTTTTCCTCTTGTTACCCAGGCTGGAGTGCAGTGGTGCAATCTCGGCTCACCGCAACCTCTGCCTCCCAGATTCAAGTGATTCTCCTGCCTCAGCCTCCAGAGTTGCTGGGATTACAGGCGTGCCCCACCATGCCCAGCTAATTTTTTATTTTTAGTAGAGATGGGGTTTCGTCATGTTGGTCAGATTGGTTTCCAACTCCTGACCTCAGGTAGTCTGCCCATCTCAGCCTCCCAAAGTGCTGGGATTACAGGCGTGAGCCATTGTGCCTGGCCAACTTCAAATATTTTCTTTTTTGTTGTTGTTGTTGTTTTTCTTTTTTTTTTTTTTTCAAATATTTTCTAATAAATGATCTTTCCCCTCTACCCACCAACAAGTTTGTCTCCTTTTTCCTGAAATGATAATCTTCTTTACTTTTTTTTTCTAACTTTTATCTTAGGTTCAGGGTACATGTGCAGGTTTGTTATATAGGTCAACTTGTGTCGTGGGGGTTTGTTGTACAGATTATTTTATCACTTAGGTACTAAGCCTAGCAACCAATAGTTATTTTTTCCGATCCTCTCCATCCCCCTACCCTCTACCCTCAAGTAGACCCCAGTGTGTGTCGTTCCCCTCTTTGCGTCCACGTATTCTCATCACTTAGTTCCCACTTCTAAGTGAGAACACGTGGTATTTGGTTTCTTGTTCCTGCATTAATTTGCTATGGATAATGGGGCCTACCTCCATCCATGTTCCTGCAAAGGATATGATCTTATTCCTTTTCATGGCTGTATAGTATTCCACAGTGTATTCATACTACATATTCTTTATCCATTCTGCCATTAATGGGCAATTAGGTTGATTCCATGTCCTTGCTGTTGTGAATAGTGCTTTGGCGAACATATGTGTCCATCTGTCTTTATGGTAGAAGGATTAGTATTCCTTTGGGAATATACCCAGTAATGGGATTGCTGGGTTGAATGGTAGTTCTGTTTTTAGCTCTTTGAGGAATCACCACACTGCTTTCCACAATGGTTGAACTAATTTTCACTCCCACCAACGATGTAGAAGCATTCCCTTTTCTCTGCAACCTCTCTAGCATCTGTTGTTTTTGACTTTTTAATAATAGTCATTCTAACTAGTGTGAGATAGTATCTCATTGTGGTTCTGATTTGCATTTCTGTAATAAGAATCCTCTTTTCTTCATTTAAGTTCTGGATTACCATCTTCTCTCCTCATCAACAGACTTCACAAGGGAGTCAGCCTTGACTGCTCACTGCCCACTCACTTCCTGACCACTAGTAATCCTGCTCCTACCCCTACATCTCCAGGTGGCCAGGTGATCTTAGTGCTCTGTGCATTACCTGTATTTGGTTAACTGAGGGTTCCTCTTCATTTCTATGCTAACAGGGAGCAGCAGGCAAGCAAAATCCTTTGCATCTGTGAAACTCTGTCCCTGAAAACTTTCTCTAGACTCACTCCAGGAAAATGCCTCCTATAGGAAGCAACTAACTAACCATTTGACCTCGGGTAAGTCACTTAATTTCTCTGGGCCTCAACTATTTGATCTGTAACATGAGTATGTTGTAGCGAGAATTCTTTCCAGCCTTAGGAGTTTGTAGATGTGGGGAACTCAGTCCAATTAGATGAGGAAAGCACCAAGAGAATGTCACCACTGTCTCCTGACCCTAGGAACGATAGGAACACAAGGAGATAGCAAAGTCTCTTACAGCTCCAGGAGGAAGAGTAGTTAGGGAAGAAGGAGGCAAGAAGAGGTTAGGCAGTGTGGAAGAGATGAGGGGTGAAATCAACTCTTTCTTAGAATCATAGCTATACATATGCATTGAATGAGAAGCTAGGTGCAGGGTCTGAGCTTGTGGATCCAGGATGTGCTGAGCTTATCCTTGGCTCATGCTGGCTCCCTGAATGGAAGTACATACATCTCCCCTCCCTGAATGAAGACATGTAGTACAACCACTGACTATGGTGATTAGTTGAATGCATTCAACTTCCATATCAGAAGATGAGTGTCTGGAAAGCAGGGAGCCTCTTTTCTGTCGTTAGAGTTTTTGAGCCCACTGTAGGAAGTAGGCATCAGTTTGTTAAATTGAACTGAAGAATATTCTTAGATTTTATTAAGCTGGGTACTGAAGAGAAATTCTGGGCATGAATCAGAGTGATTAATACATTGAATTATTTTGGCATTAGTGTTTGTACTTTATATGTTCTACTTACATAAAAACTGCCCTCATTTATTTACTTGTTTAGTTATGTATCTTTTTCTTCTGCAATGTAAACTTTTGAGGACAGAAATTTTCCACTGCACCCCCAATGCTTAGAATAATGCTTGGCCCATAGTGGCTTTTAATAAATGTTTATTGAATGATTGCCTGAGTGAATCTCTGATTCCTATATTTGAAAGCTTGAGGCTTGCCAGCTTGCCTTTGGGATTCAGGAAGTGTAGCTGGGAATTTCCCCTTTCTGGTTTCTCATGTCTTCCCTCTGCCTAAGTGGCAGAATTTGGATAGCCCCTGGAAGGTGAGAGGGAAAGAGGGGTGTGTCCCCTCATCTCCTACCAAGCCGAGAGAGTGAGCCTGTCTCACCACATAGCCACCCAGAAGGTTCCACCACCACCGGCTTGAACCTGGTGCCGTCTGCAGCTCGGTGGTGTTATGGGAGTGCAGAGGTTTGACCAGGCAATGGCCAGCCCTCCAGGAGCTGTCCAAGGGTTTCCCAGAAAGGATCCCTTTAGAAAGGCCTGCCTGGGGACTCTTCAGAGGGCACTAGTGGGCACCCCCATGAGCTCTCACCCATGTAGCAGCTGCCTTGCTAGATCCTGTTTCTCAGCACCAGCAGCAGGGAGGGGCCATCTTCATGAGAAATTCACAGTGATCACTGGTCAGCAGAGATAGGAAGGAATGAATTGGTGTGTCAAAAGCTATTTAGTTACATCAGCGCATGAAGTGCACAAGTGTGGGTTCTTTTGAAAGCCAAATCTAATTTAAAAAAATAATAATAAGGCTGTTGGCTTTATACTGGATGCAGAGGTCCCACCCTCGGAGAGCTCACAAGCTGGTGGAATCCACTACCTAATGAAGGTGGAAAGAACATCATCCTAGCAACTATTCTGATTGTTCTCAGACAGGCTGGCTGAGCTAAGAAGAGGGTATTGTTTCTTTCAGAGGCCTCTCCTTTCCTTTCTGTGATACTTCTTCCAGTGTCCCTACCTTCCCTGAATGGGAAGAAAACCATCAGCTTGATTGAATCCATGAGAGGCATAAGGCACAAGTAATTTGCTCCTCCTTTTACAAACATTTGAATTCTTTTTTTTCTTTTTGTAGCAAGGGGTCTCACTATATCACCCAGGCTTGTCTCAGACTCCTGGACTCAAGCAATCCTCCCACCTAGTGTCCCAGAGTGTTGGGACTTCAGGCATGAGCCACTGCCCCTGACTTACAAGTATTTTGAATATTAAAAGAAGATTGATCAAATAAGCAACTGCTATGCCCTTTGATTTGATAACTCCTTTGGGAAATAAAGTTCGAGGATAGTGGTGAGGGGGTGCTGGGGAACATCCCAAATTTTCAATAATAGGGAAATGGTTAAATCAATACAATTGAATACTATACATTACAATTGAATACTATATAATCCTTAAAAAACAAGAAGTTTGAGGCATATATATTAAAATATAAATCTATCAGAAATAATGTTGAGCTGGGTGTGGTGGCATGTGCCTGCAGTCCCAGCTACTCAGGATACTGAGCCAGGAGGATCACTGGAGGCCAGGGACTCGAGGCTATAGTGCACCATAATAGCACCTATGAATAGCCACTTCAGCCTGGGCAACATAGAGAGAGCCCATCTCTAAAAAGAAAAGAAGAGAAAAGAAATAATGTTGAAAAACGAAACTAGAACATAAAATCATGTATGTACAAGTTTCATGTCTGATTACTTATTTGCAAATGTATGCACAGGTGTATACTGATAAACTGTTCTCTATCACTAATCTGTGTCTAATTCAATACATTATATGTAGTAAGACTTAAGTAATGTTTATTGAATGAGTAAAGGAATCAGAAGCAAATTTGGAGAAATGCTTGAAAAGTATAGTTATCAGATTTCTTTTACTGTAAAGCTGTTTAAATGCACAACAAAAAGAGTTTTTATAAAGAAGATCAATTTGGCTGTGTCCCCTCCTGTAGGAAGTAGAAAAGTTCATCTTCAAAGTTTCCTTCCTTGTTAAAGAATAAATCATAAGTGTTAGAAATAATAGTTTGTTTTAAAGACTTTCTTCAAAGCTGTCTTGTGTTTTGCTAGTAACTCTTTTAAGCCCTATCCTATGCAGCTGATAGATATAAAGGAATAAGTATATTCTATGTCCTTGTGCTCTAACCAAGATATTTGTGCTAGACGTGCTCACAGGCCCATAGTACATTCTATGTTCTTGTACTTTAACCAAGATATTTATGTTATTACTTGTCTAAGTCCTTTCACAAGCAACTTCCTGTTCCTTCCTTATTTGGACTTCCTCTTTCCCTTTTGTTCTCCGTTGCTTTTACCTATTGAAGAAAGTTTTAAGTTATTAGCCATTCAGGTTCAGTTCTAGATTGTGAGGTCTGGCTCCAACCAACAGAGATCAGACACAGCGGTAATGACGATCCCAAATGTGTAAAGGATAAACATGTTTGCTTTTACTTTGTTCTTTGTACTCTTGTGGCAAGATGGCTAACAGGAGCCAGGAGCACCTTTTCTGCAGAAAGTAAAATTGCCTTGCTGAGAGATCCTTTGTCTCATTGCTGATTTTTTCTTTGTGGCACAGAGCATGCTTCCAGCACCACCCAAATCTCCACTTGAATTGTGTCTCCCAGAATTCTCACGTGTTGTGGGAGCAACCCAGGAGGAGGTAATTGAATCATGGGGGCTGCCTTCCCCATGCTATTCTTAGCATTCTTCATGAATACATCTCATGAGAGCTGATAGATTTATCAGGGGTTTGTGCATTTGCTTCCTCCTCATTTTCTCTTGCTGCCACCAAGTAAGAAGTGCCTTTCTCCTTGTGCCAAGAATGTTGGACCTTCCCCAGCCACATGGTACTATAAGTTCAATTAAACCTCTTTCTTTTGTAAATTGCCTAGTCTCAGGTATGCCTTTATTAACAGTGTGAAAATGAACTAATACAGTAAATTGGTACTGGGGTGTTGCTGAAAAAATACTCAAAAATGTGGAAGCAGCTTTGGAACGGGGTAACAGGCAGAGGTTGAAACAGTTTGAAGGGCTCAGAAGACAGGAAAATGGGGGAAAGTTTGGACTCCCTAGAGAGTTGTTGAATGACTTTGCCCAAAATGCTAATAGTGAAATGAACAGTAAGGTCCAGGCTAAGGTGGTCTCAGATGGAGATGAGGAACTTGTTGGAAACTGGAGCAAAGGTGACTCCCGTTATATTTTAGTAAAGAAACTGGCAGCATTTTGCCCCTGCCCTAGAGATCTGTGAAACTTTGACTTGAGAGAGATGATTTGGGGTATCTGGTGGAAGAAATTTCTGAGCAGCAAAGCATTCAAAAAGTGATTTGGGTGCTGTTGAAGGCATTCTGTTTGAAAAGGGAAACAGAACATAAAAGTTCAGAACATTTGCAGCCTGACTATGCGATAGAAAAGATAAACCCATTTTCTAGGGAGAAATTCAAGCTGGCCGCAGAAACTTGCATAAGTAACAAGGAGGCTAATGTTAACCCCCAAGACCATGGGGAAAATGTCTCCAAAGCATGTCAGAGACCTTCGTGGCAGCCCCTTCCATCACAGGCCCAGAGGCCCAGAAGGAAAAAGTGGTTTGTGGGCCGGGCCCAGGGTCCCCATGCTGTGTGTAGCCTAGGGACTTGGTGCCCTGTGTCCCAGCTGCTCCAGAGTGGCTGAAAGGGGCCAATGTACAGTTTTGGCTGTGGCTTCAGAAGGTGGAAGCCCCAAGACTTGGCAGCTTTTACGTGGTGTTGAGCCTGTGGGTGCACAGAAGTCAAGAATTGAGGTTTGGGAACCTCCACCTAGATTTCAGAAGATGTATGGCAACGCCTGGATGCCCAGGCAGAAGTTTGCTGTAAGGGTGGGGCCCTCATGGAGAAGCTTTGCTAGGGCAGTGCAGAAGGGAAATGTCGGGGGAGGGGCACCACACAGAGGCCCCACTGGGGCATTGCCTAGTGGAGCTGTGAGAAGAGGGCCACAATCCTCTAGACCCCAGAATGGTAGATCCACTGACAGCTTGCTCCATGTGCCTGGAAAAGCTGCAGACACTCAATGCCAGCCCATGAAAGCAGACAGGAGGGAGGCTATCCTCTGCAAAGCTGCCCAAGATGGTGGAACCCACCTCTTGCATTAGTGTGATCTGTATATGAGACCTGGAGTCAAAGGAGATTATTCAAAGTTTGACTGCCCTGCTGGATTTTGGACTTCCACGTGCCCTGTAACCCCTTTGTTTTGGCCAATTTCTCCCATTTGGAACAGCTGTATTTACCCAATACCTGTACCCCCATTGTATCTAGGAAGTAACTAGCTTGCTTTTCATTTTACAGGAACATAGGCAAAACAGACTTGTCTTGTCTCAGATAAGACTTTAGACCATGGACTTTTGGATTAATGCTAAAATGAGTTAAGACTCTGGGGAACTGTTGGGAAGGCATGATTTGTTTTGAAATGTAAGGACATGAGATTTAGGGCAGAATGATGTGGTCTGATTATGTCCCCACCCAAATTTCAACTTGAATTGTATCTCCCAGAATTGCTATGTGTTGGGGGAGGGACTCAAGGGGAGGTAATTGAATCATGGGGACCAGTCTTTCCTGTGCTAGTCTCGTGATAGCTAATAAGTCTTACGAGATCTGATGGCTTTATCAGGAGTTTCCACTTCTGCTTCCTCCTCATTCTCTCTTGATGCTGCCATGTAAGAAATGCCTTTCATCTTCTGCCATGATTGTTGGACCTTCCCCAGTCATATGGAACTCTAAGTACAATTAAACCTTTTTCTTTTGTACATTACCCAGTCTTGGGTATGCCTTTGTCAGCAGCATGAAAATGAACTAATACAATCAACTTTTCAATTTCATGTATGGGAAAGGAAAACAAAATACAAAATGTTAACAGTAGTGGTTTTTGAGTTGTGAGCTACAGGTAATTTCTATTTTCATTTATTAACTTCTCCGTATGTTCTCAATTTTCTACAATAACCATAATTAGGGAGGAATGATTTGTTTAAAGGATTACCCTGAGACAGTAAAGTACAAACCCAAAGGAATGAATCTTTGTTGTTGAAATTGTAGGCACTATGGTAAGCTTGGGGGTGGGGATATGTCTGGCATCTCTCAAAGCACACAACACAGGCCACTGCCAGTCCAGTCCTCCTACGTGTACAACTGGCTTTGGCATCCAGACTTCAAAACTGAGATGCAGCCACTACTGCAAGGCTGACTGAAGCCTACATATGTTAGGGAGGCATGCCTGTGTTTTACCCCATTAATACGCAGTAAATAGATTATCTTTTAATCTCAGGTGGGTGCAAGGAAAGCGTTCATTGCAGTGTGCTTTCAATAGCGAGAGATTTAAAATAACCAGTGTCCATCATAGAGAATATAATCTCCAAAATTTAGATCTAAAAAAAAGGAATTTTATGGTACCTTCATCTTCTTAGTTAAGATTAATGTGCATGAATAATGTATTCTTTAGGAGAAACACAGCTGTTGAAACTATAAGATGTGAAGTGGTCATGCAGGAAAGGGAGGCTAATACTTGAACACCATTGACACCTACCTTGCTATTGGGTCCAAGACCTGATAGGTGTGAACATGTTCAAATACCATTCTTGGAACTGAATATAACACTGGAGAATTCATCACCAACCATGAAACAAGATAATATTGCTAAGTAGTTAGTTCTGAAAAATGAATTAACTCACACAGACCCTAAGAATATTCTAACAAAAAACTGCTGTATAATGTATGGAAATAAAGTTATAGTAACTAATCAACAAGATCTGCTGAAGAGATCAAAGATCCTATTTTTTGATAATGGAACATTGATATAATGTTTTTTATTTGACTTTTAAAAATCAGACTGGGTGCAGTGCTTCATGCCTGTAATCCCAGCACTTTGGGAGGCTGAGACGGGTGGATCACTTGAGGTCAGGAGTTCGAGACCAGCCTGGCCAACATGGTGTAACCCCCTCTTCTAAAAATGCAAAAATTAGCCGGGCATGGTTACAGGCACCTGTAATCTCAGCTACGGGGGAGGCTGAGGCAGGAGAATCACCTGAATCTGGGAGGCAGAGCTTGCAGTGAGCCATGATTGCACACTGTACTCCAGCCTGGGTGACAGAGCGAGACTCAGTCTAAAAAAAAAGTCAGCTTCCTGGGCAATAAGTTTTACCACCCAAATAAGTGTTTGGGGGCTACTAGAACTGAAAAAAAAAACTCTAAGAAACTTAATCCCAGACCAGTTTCACATAGAAACAAAAACAATTCAATTTGCTTAACTGTCGCTAACTTCACAAATACCATTTTTTAATCGTTAAAAAGAAACTTATAAGATGCTCCAAATGGAACTCTTTGAATATGTAATATGTACGTCTACTTAATAACACATACTAGAAGATAGTAAACCTTTAGTAGAGCCAAGATGCAGCTTAAATAAAGCAGAATTGGTAGACTCAAAGTAAAGCTTAGCTATGTGTCAGGGAGTCAATGTCCAGTCTGGACTGCAAAGCAGACTCGGAATCGTTTTGTTTGGAAACAATAAAGTTAAGGCAGGTATACAATCTAGGTCCAGAAACCCCCACCCAAACACTGCACGTGGGTCATCAACTGGGGCTGCTTCATTTTTACAGATGTAATTGCAAACACCAAAGTTTGTGATGTTTGTGATTTTAGAGAACAATGTTTCTGAGTGAGTAGGAAAGCTGTAGTCACTTGAAGAAGGGGGTTATTATGATACTTTACAGCTGCAGCACGTCCTTAGGAGACACTGCGTCCTGTTAACTTTGCAGCTGGCTTTATCTGTGCCTATTTTCTAGCCTGATGAACAGTTGGGCAGATTTTTTACCTTCTCTGTGTGAGCCAATTTTTACTTTCTTATGGGCAATCCTAAATGTCAAACACTGTATTGAGTGCTTTACATACATTATTTCATTTAATCTTAGCAACAATTCTTTGAGGCAAGTGCTAGCATCCTATTTTACAGATGGGGATACTGAGTCTTGGAGATGTTGAAGTGGTTTGGCCAGGTTTACACATAGCTAGTAAGTGGCAGACCCATTTCAAACCCGGTCTCCCTAACTCTAAATCTGGTCTTCTTAACATCTATCCTTCAAGCAGATGCAGAAATTAAAGACTATTCGAAGTGAAATGGGTAAAATCCAGAGCTGGTTATGAGCAAGTGGCAGGCTTATTCACTATAGCTAAAACCACGGATTGAAACAATTTTTCTGGAGGCCAGTTTGGCAAATAATGTAGTGAAAAAATTAACATGTACCCTTGAGCCAACAATTAATCTTCTAGAAATTTAAGAAAATAATTTCTAAACTGCACAGAGGCATGCATTAGAATTACAGCATGATTTACAAAAATAAACACACAAAAATAGAAACAATGTAAATATTTTTAGTAAGAAATTAGTTAAATGGCTAAAGAGATACAATGCAAGAGTATTCAACTATTAGTGATGAAAATATACTGTACAGTCAAAGGCATCAGATTACTGAAGAGCATTTATTGTTTTATTTTTATCTAATTTAATTTTAATTTTAATTTTTTTTTTGAGATGGAGTTTTGCTCTTGTTGCCAGGGCTAAAGTGCAATGGTGCGCTCTTGGCTCACCCCAGTCTCTGCTTCCCAGGTTCAAGCAGTTCTCCTGACTCAGCCTTCTGAGTAGCTGGGATTACAGGCATGCGCTGCAGTAGAGATAGGGTTTATCCATGTTGGTCAGGCTGGTCTTGAACTCCCGACCTCAGGTGAACTGCCCTTATTGGCCTCCCAAAGTGATGGGATTACAGGCATGAGCCATCGTGCCTGGTCTATTTTTATTTATTTATTTTTGAGACAGGGTCTCACTCTTGCCCAGGCTAGAGTACAGTGGGCCAATCTCGGCTCACTGCAGCTTCTGCCTCCCGGGTTCCAGTGATTCTTCTGTCTCAGCCTCCCAAGTAGCTGGGACTATAGATGTACACCACCATACCCAGCTAATTTTTGTATTTTTAGTAGAGACGGGGTTTCACCATGTTGGCCAGGCTGGTCTTGAACTCCTGACCTCAGGTGATTCGCCTGCCTCGCCTCTCAAAGTGCTGGGATTACAGGTGTGATTTTATTTTTATGTAAAATTGACAGTATATTTATATGTGCAAATATATAGAGAGAAATGTGTGGAAACATGTTTACTGTTTTTTCTGGCTTGAAAAAGTTTATTTTGAAACTTTTTGTACTGTTCTTTATTGTTGGAATAGTTTGTGAGTCTGTATCATTATTATAAAACAAAAACTATTTGAAAAAAAAGAATGTCAGTTAAATCAGTTCTTGCCTCAGTAACTGGAGTAATTTCATGCACACTAGCCATGTATTTTATAGAACTGGAAGTCTATTATGCTTTGGAGAAAATCCAACAGGTATGTTCTAAATCTTGGCCATAGAACTAGGATGTTTCTAGTCCACCAAATTAATGTATGGAGACAATAGGGTTTGGACTAAAACCAGTTCTATCTGGGCTATAAAAGTTAAATGTTGTCTTACGTTTTCATTTATAAATATCTTCCAAGCTTTTTCATTTAATTGGAGTTAGTTGTCCTTGTTGATTGGCATTGTATTTTGGGAGTAAAGAAATTTTAAACAGCTAAAGTAAATGGATTTTAGAAAGGCTACTTGTGGGGTCAGGAAGTAAATCTAATGAATCTTTTGGCCCTGTATTTAGGGTTGCTGGAGGTGGAGTTAAGGCAATGGGCCTGTTTAGTAAATGTAGATAGAGTCTGAGAGAAGTTGAATATGACCAGAGGAAAAAAAAATTACCAATTGGAGACATAAAAGGGTATTATAACTGCTTTGACAAGTGATTATGACTTGCAGAGGAGGGAGAAAAAAGTCAAAGGGTTATTACTTGAGAAACAGTACCACTTGGCTGGGTGCAGTGGCTCATGCCTGTAATCCCAGCACTTTAGGAGGCTGAGGCGGGCTGATTACCTGAGGTCAAGAGTTTGAGACCAGCCTGTCCAGCATAGTGAAACCTCATCTCTACTAAAAATACAAAAAATTAGCGGGGCATGGTGGCAGGTGCCTGTAATCCCAGCTACTTGGGAGGCTGAGGCAGGAGAATAGCTTGAACCCTGCAGGCAGAGGCTGCAGTGAGCTGAGGTCACGCCACTGTACTCCAGCCTGAGTGACAAGGGCAAAACTCTGTTTTGAAAAAAAAAAAGAAAGAAAGAAAGAAAAGAAACAGTACCACTCTAGAAAAGAACTCTCTCTCTTTAGCATGCATGGATGGTTATGGCAATATAAATAAGAGTGAAACTCCATCTCAAAAAAAAAAAAAAAAAAAAAAAAAAAAAAAAAAAGAAACAGTACCACTCTAGAAAAGGAACTTTCTCTTTAGCTTGCATGGATGATTATGGTAGTGTAAATAATGCCTAAATAATTTGTCATTCAACAAAATCTTAGCACTGTGTGCCTTGAGGATGTTTTAAAGTTAATGAAGACCCTGGGCTGCAGAGTGGGAGACTGGAAGAAGGACATGCAGGCGTTGTTAACAGTTGAAGCTGTGGAAATAAACAGTCAACCGAAGCCAGAGGAGAGGAAGAAAAAAAAAAAACCTTGAGGATACCAACATTTTTTTATGGCCCTGTAAAAAAGGAGCAGCCCAAGAAAAGTGCAAACGATGGGAAGTTCAGAAATCAGGTAGAGACTTATGTTGAAGACGGGAGGAGAGGAGTTTCACAAAGCAGGAGTTAGCAGCATCACGTGCTGTAGAAAGGCCACAGGAGAGGAGGGCTGAAGTGGCCACTAGATTTGGCCCTCAGCAGTTACTAGAGTCCAGTGGAGACAGGAGTACCTTGTACAAGTGGCTCATTTGTTGGCACCAGAGGCCAGAACAAGCCACTTTCACATAGTCTGCACTGGACTAGATTGGGAAGTAGGCAGGCCCTACAGAAGGGGACAAAACTTGTGAGTGCCTGGGTATTTCCAGCTATTACTGGGGATGGGGACTCTGCCGGTGGCTAGAGGTATTGCTAAGCCAGAGCTCAGGAAATGCACCTAGGGCCCCAGTAGTAGGTCTTTGACAAGAATCAGGGGAATTAATACATAAATGAGTGAATATATGAATGCATGTGGGGGTGTGGTCTAGCGATTGCTTTGTAAGCATGACCAGGACAGGAAGAGGGTGGTGAGAGCCTGCAGTCGTACCCGCCTGTGGAAGAAGCTGCCCGTTGACTCAGAGAGGTGCCAGGGAGGTTGGTGTTTTCAAGGCTGTCAGGTTCCCCAGTTGGGAGAAGGGTGGGAAGGGCTTAAGGATTTACAGAGACTGATTTAGGGGAGAAGACACAGGAAGGGAAACAGCAGGAAACGCCGGGAGAGAGCAACAGCAGGACAGGATCGAGGAAGGGTAAGAGCGCTAAATGGGCTAAGAATGCAAGAAAGGCATGGATAGATGTATGCTGCACAAGGCACTTCCATGGCGAGTCCCTCATTCATCCTTAGGACAAGCCAGGGAGAGAGATAGGAATTATATACTGCATTGCCAGCCTTTGGAATGCCTGGTGCGGTCCAGATAAGGGCATCACGGCTCAGAGAGGCTGTTCAGCCGCTGTTCGATTCCTCCGGAGACAAGGAACACTCCGCTTTTGGAAGTAGCACTTCTATTAGAGAAGTGAAAAAAAAAAAAAAAATAGGGAGACAAGAAGAAAGGTGTGGGCCTCTTGAGGGGGAAAGATCTGTGAATGACAGACGTTTTAGATAATTCATGGAATTGCAGAGCCAGAACATGTCAGGCAGATCTTTTCATCTGTAAAACGAAGGGGGCAGACGATCTTTCTTTTCTCTCGTCTAACAGCCTGTGAAATCATCTAGGTAACCACCTCCCAATTTTACAGAATAAAAAACGAGGCCCGCGGGATGTGTCTCGCTCAAAGTAACAGAACACGCGAGTGGAGGGACAGGCCCGGAGCCGACTCCGCCCCGTCCTCAGGGCGTCTCGCCACTCGGCCACCTTCCCAGAAAGATAAAGAACAGCGGGAGGCGTCAGGCTGGGCGGCCTAGCTGCTAGTGCCCTGGGGTTCGAGGCCGCTTCCCGGCAGCAGTGGGAGGAACGCCCCGAGGGGAGGGCAGGGGAGGGAGGAGTTGAGAGGGGCGGGGAAGAGTTCGGGCCTCGTTTCCCACACTTCGTTAGGACGTGGGCTAGGGTGGGTCTGCGGCCGGCAGAGGGCGCGGGACAGCTCCTCGCTCTGCGGGCCCGGCGGGCTGGGGGCTGCCCCGGGCGCGCCGTCGGAGCTCGCGGGCAACGGGTCGCTGCTGCCCGCCCCGCTGGGAAAGCGGCGGGCGGCTGGGCGGCTGGGAGCGGGCGGGGCGGGGCGGGGCGGGGCGCGAAGGGGGCGGGGCCGCGAGTGGGGGGCGGTGGCGGCGGTGGCAGCCGAGGAGGAGAACATGGCGGCCGCGGAGAGCGGCTGAAATGCCTGTTCTTCAGGCCGGGAGAGCGAGAGTCTGACGCGATTTGCTGAGCCCTGTCCTCCGACGGCTGCACCCCGGCCTTGAGCGCCTCGGCCGCCTGTTCGCCGCTGCTCCCCCGAGCGGAGCCTGCGCCAGGTTCCTTTTGCATCCCCCCTGCTGGGGGACCCCTGCTCCGGAGGAGGGGGCCGGAGAGCCGCGGCGGCGGCGGCCGCCTGGGCCCCGGGGGCCGGGCGCCGGGCCCGAGGAGCGGCGGAGGCCGCGGCGGCGTCGTCACGGTCGCGGACGAGCGAGGCGCCGGTGAGCGCGGCCCACAGGCGGCGGCGGCAGGTGAGTGGCGGGCGGCGGGCGCGGAGCCTCCCGGTGGGTGCAGCTGTCACGAGCCGCGCGGCCGCCGAGGCCCTAGGGGGCGGGGAGCAGCTGGCACCCCTCCGCCCCCCGCTCTCCTTTCTCCCGCTCCATCCACCTCCCACTTCTCCGAGTTCCCCTCGCGGCCCGGCGCGGCTGGAGGGGGCGGAGGTCTCAGCTGTCACGGGCACCAGCTGGGGGCTGCTCCCCGCCGAGGGAAATCGCTGCAGCAGCGACTTCTCTCCGCCTCTTTTCCAGTTGCCCTAGTTAGCGCGGAGAGGGCGAGCATCCGCGGAGGGGGCGCGAGCTGCGCGGCCGCCCGCCCGGCGTGGGGACCCGGCGCCCGGGGCCGCCGCGGAAAGAGGGAGCCGGAAGTCGGCGCGGGCGCCCCTCGGCCCCGGCGACGCCGTGACCTTGGCCGGCTTGCTCACCTCTCGGAGTCTCGCCGGCCCGGACCGCGAAATGGGGGCGACCGCGGCGTCCGTTTCGGTCGGCGCAGCCCTCGACGGCGCTGGTGTTTGACCCCGGCGCGCTTGCTCGCCCCTTCTCCCGGGAAGGGGTTTCGGAGGTAGACATGGGGTGGATACGGGACATGTTCCTGTCGCGGCCGGGGCTTGGTCCTCTTCCTGGGATTCAGCCGAAAGGGCCGAGAAAGGGAAGCAAACATGTTGACGAGGCGATTGGGAGGTGGGGCTGGTTAGTGGGCAGTGACAGAATTCGGGCCGCTCTCTGGTCGATTGGAAAAGACCTGGAGGATCGGACACCAGGGTCTCCAGTCCTTACTACCCAGCCGTGGTGGCTGCTTTTTAATTTTATTTAAAAGGAATCACCCCCATGAGTAGACACTGCCCAGTCTGACGACGTTAGAGGGAGACGGAGGGGTTGACAGTACAGCCTGTGTGTGTGACAAGGACAGGCCACGGCGTTGTGGCCGGAGAGTTTCGTGGGAAGGAAAACTTTAAGCTGGAGGATCTGTTAGCCTCTCATGCTTGGCCCTCCTCGTTTCTTACAGAGGTGTTGAACAGGCAGGTGTGCTAGTGGAGAAGGTGACATTTTTTCTTCTTAGATGGTGAATTTTTAATGTTGAGTGTGATGTTGGTGAGTGAAGGGTTCTTGAGTGAATTGCAGTCCCAGCACCCTCTGTGGATGCCAAGAGAAATCTCTGCGGCGATGATTTGTGAGGGCTGGTGCTTACATTTCAGTGATTAAGAAATCAAGTGTCTGTTTAAAACATTGCTGCTGTGAAGCGTGGATTATGTGGTACAGTTGAGGGATGGATCTCAAGGGTTAAATTTGTTTGAGGTTTGTCTCCTCTTCTGGAATTGGTTGGAGGTTAGTCTCAAAAAAAAAAAAAAAAAAAAAAAAAGCAAACAAAACGACAACAATAATAACAACAAAAGTTGGCCAGAGGGGCCTCAGCTTGTTCCACAGAAGCTATGATGTAGTAGGAAGGGGCCAGATTTCTTCATGTTGAGAATAATGTGAAAAGAAAGTATTTGCTTGGGTCTCTTGGCTCTTGAACTAGAAATAGTTTTGGGTTAAAGGTAGCAGTGGGGTTTGATTCAGCTGAACAAATAGGTGTTCCTGAACTATTTGCCATAAATTAGATAAAATGGAAGTTTTATCTCTTGTACTTTGTGGAAAGATCTAATTTGGTTTTGTGAACGAATGTCTGAAAGGTTTTCTGTTTCTTCAGACTCTATGCTTTGGTAACAGTGGGTCACAGAGAGGGTTTGAGTTGGGAATGTATGGGTTAGAGAGAAAATAGAGGACTGCTGATTAGAAGAACAGGTGTTTAGTTTGATTTTTGTAGATATTTTACACTGGTTATTTATTTAACAATGTTGAAGTTTGCTTTATAAGGTACAAAATGTGATTTTACATAGCTTATAGTTGATCTCTTCCTTATTTCTCTTAGAGAATCTTTAGGATTGTGCCTATTAAATTGCCTTTTTTGTGTGTTTTAAACCAAGAGAGTATTTTAGATCTACATTTTTGGATAAGTGGTTTTATTGGGTGGGGGGGGAAGTGCTTGATGGAACTAATGGTGATTGTTTCACTTAAACTGGGATTATATAGACAATGCTTTTTCCTCCCTCTTTCTGCCAACATTTGTTTTTGTTTCTCCCTCAATTTCAGGGTTTCGTTTCTAGAAATCTGGGCTGGAAACAGAAGCAGCAGTTTGTATAATCCCAAGATCTTGCTTATGCCAGGAAGCTGTAAGGGTGACATGAAGTGGGTGTGATGTAAAGACACTGCTACTACTTCAGACATTTAACTGTTGAGGGAGTCTAAGGTCAAACTTTAATTTTTGTTGAATTTCCTGTTTTCTGTGTATGTGTTAATCTTTTGGTGGGCAGAAGATTGGGTTGCTATGGTGCTAACTGGTGTATATTGTGAAAGTGCTGGCGACATTTCATGCTTTTACTCTATAGGGAAGGGTGGTAAACAAGCCTAAATAATTTAAAGATGTTCTCAGAATGGAATGTTCTCTGCATGTCCTCTTGATCCTGCTAATCCCGTGAGCAGTCCTCACAAGGACTAAATGTTGAGTAAGTGATGAGGGTGGTATAGAGGTGCTGAAAGGTGGAGTGGTGGAGAGAGGGTATTGAGCATTTCTTGAAATTCTTTTCCCTATATTGGACTGTATACTGGACTGGTTTATAATTGTTTTTCAAGGACGTTTTAGTTCTCCCTTCTTGGTTGCCATCAATTTCATAGACATTCTCTTAGATACTACCTGTTTCATACTTTAGTTTGTCTCTTTTGCTGCATCTTCCAAGGACCGCACATTGTTTGAATGTTACGTTGCATATCTTAATGGAGTTGGGTGGCCTTAAGCCATGTGGCTTAACATAGTTTTCATTTTAGAGCATGTGTGGGAGGTCAATACAAGCTCATAATATGTAGTAGAATCTAAGTCATGGAGCATAGGAGAGCCCTGGGATTCTCACGATTGTTTTGGCAGTGGTTTTTGCCTTCTAAATATGATTATAACAAATTCTCCAAGGACCATCAGCTGCTTTCCTGGCAGAGGTCCAAAAATGTTTTGGAGAGTTCCATTTTGCATTACTTGCACGTGCTGGATGCTGTGGTGGGTGTGGGATCAGGTGAAATCCATGTGTTTCAGGAGTTGGATGTCGGAACACTATCTGATCTGGGCTGCAGAACCAAATACATTTCTTCCCGTCTTATGTAACTTTCCTATCCATTTGGGAAGACGAGACTGTAGGAAAGGACTTTTTAAAATTGCTTCTTTCCCAGATTAACCAGTAGTTTAGCTGTTGGCGACTGGCAACTAAGGACAGGCGTCTGTTCTAAACATTGAAGGTGAGGTCTAGTCATTTAAAAGCTTCCCTTTTCTTTCTGTTTTAGTTAGACATTGTGCCTTTCAACATTTGGTGTCAGAGGTCATAAAATGGCCTAGTGGCAACTAGGTACCATTCTTGATTGCTTAATTTCATAAGGAGATGCAGATTTGTTTTTGTAGCTTAGTTCTGGAAAATGGTTTGTGGACATAGTATTTGGATTAATGTAGCGTATAGAAATGATTGTTATATATATCTCCAGGATACATGGCTGAATAGGGAAATTATTATAAAACACTGATATCAACATGTAAGTCCAATTCCATAAGTTCAAGTAAAGTGAGTTGTATCCATACTTCTTCCCGTAACCTCATCTGCAACACAGAATTTTTGAGGCTCCTTGGAGTGATAGGCTTTTAGAAAAGCATAATATGGTTATCACATTTAAAAGATAAGTAGCTTATGCCAAAATAGAAGCTCTAGTCACTCGAGGAGTTCAGTCATCACCCTCATCTTAGATATATTTTGTTCTTACCGCTTTCTGGGAGTGTGTTTTAGTGTGTGGAGGGCAGGGATGTTTGGTTTGACTGAATAGCACTGACCTGACCATTAGGGACAGACAGGCCAGACTCATAAAAATAGGTGCAAGCACAGAAGCCAAATGCACCCATTATCAGGACCAGACTTCTAATTGCACTGGATTATCCAGTTTTTCTAGAGTGATGCTTCATTTTTGCCCTTTCAGCTTATAATTGTGAGGCAATTTTAAAGCTTGTTTTAGAAATGGAGCTCTGACTTCAGATGGACAGAGGTGTCCTGACTCTTCCAGATACTGAGTTGATGTAGCCTTGAGCTATTTAAGCACACTAAACTTCAGTTTTTATATTTAAAATTGAAGTAACATACATGTCCTCATATTGTAATCTTTAAATTATTAAATATATTTAGCATGTGATTGGCATGTAGACATTAATGCTAGCTAACAATGGGTGTTTCATTAGCGAATTCATCACCAAATTCTCTTTCTTTTCTTTGTAATTTCTCAAAGTTTTTCCTTTATTTCTGGTTCTACAATCTGGTCCTCTTGTTATTTGCACATGGAGTAATGGGAGTCACATTGACTTTGTAGGCCTAAGTTTCTTTATCATTAAATGAGCATATTGGTCTAATTTCACATTTCTTCTTGTTTTAAAATTCTATTATTTGTAGGTTTATGGCTGTTTGCTTGCATGCATTTGCCTCTCTAATTTATCGTACACATAAATGCTGAAGAAATGCCCTTCTAAAATTTTATGTTACTGTTTTCAGAGGAGACTTTCTTTGTACAGACTTATCAAATATAAATCATTTAAACTGATTCTTTCATTTCCCATTCCAGAAAATTTGCTGTAGATGGCATATGCAGAAATGCTTTACAAACTGTAAAGTACTACACAAATGAAGAAAATCTTATGATGATCACAGATATCTACATCTTGGCTTTTACGTGTTCCATTTTCTTTATTTAAATTGGATTTCCTTTATGTTCTCGTGACCTTCAAAAACAGCATCAAAGCTGGTATTTTTTCAAGAAAGCTTGATTTTTATCACTTTCTTATAGTTACTCTGTTCTATATAATTAACTTCTCTTTCTCTTTCTCTCTCCTTCTTTTGAGAGAGATTATCTTTTTAGTGCATGTTGATTGGTTTTCCTAAACAGATTGGAAAATGCTTGATATGCCATCAACCACAACATTTAGAGTAAAAGAACCTTAAATGATCATTTAGGACAGTCTCCTAAATGTTAATATATACATCAATATTACAGCTGAGCAGACTAAGTCCAGGCAGATGTATTTGGGAATGGGGTTTCTTTATGAGAGTTACTTTTTGTATTGAAAGTTACAATATTACAAAGATATTTTAAATTACAAGAATTTTGTTAAGCTTTTGAGTAATGTGTAAGCTAGTAGGAAAGGAACATTTTTATTTTTTGACCAAAATTTGCTCTCAAATATTGTAAAAAAGTATTAATCAGGAATTAATTAAGGTAATTCTCTCAAAAACTACAAAAGTACCTGCTTTTTTTGTAAGGTCCTCATTCATAGTCAGCAAATTTATTGAGTGTTGTCTCTAAGCCAGGTACTGTACTAGCTATACGTATTACATTTTATAAATGAGGAAACAAGGATCAGGGAAATTAAGTGGCTAGTGTAAGATTGCACAGCTTGTAGGTGTTAGGGATGACATTTGAGTTCAAGCCTGCTGAGTGGAAATCCTATTCATACCTTTAAATTGACTTTTCTTCAAGAATGTTCATCACTCTTGGTCACATTATACTTTTTTTTTTTTTTCCTGGACTTACTTTCTCTTGAGTACAGGTGTTGTGGAGATTCCTGCAGTATTGTTCCTTTCTGATGACCCATGAGCCATATATACCAGTTAATGAAAATGTCACTTTAAGGTTCTTGTGCTGTTTCTGGTCTCCCTTTTGTACTAGTAATGCCGGTTCTTTGGTGCTTCTATCCAGGTAAGCTTATCTTTGGTTGGTTTTGGATTTTTAGCAATAAAATTCTGCCCCTCAAATTTTATTAGTATTTAGATAGCTAAAGCTTAGTGCGCTCTGTTTTTGTGTTTGTTTTTTGGAAAAATTGCTTGGTCATTCTCTGTGTTTCCACTTGTAATTTGAATGGTTGATTTTATCTTAAAATTTCAGTTTGCCTGTATGGCTAAAATATTTACATACTTTTATTATCAATCGTAGATTTGATTATTTAACAGAAGATATTCTATTGTGAATATTTGTATGTATATAAGGAGATCACATCATGTTTGACCAGATAGTTGAAGGATGAAATGTCCTTGAGTTTTGAAAGTATCTGTATCTGTAATATTGGCTTTACTTTGGTGAATTTGTTGGGAGGAAACAAAAAGTTGTTTGTTCTGCAATGTCTGATATCTCCCTCTCCATTCTAAATGGTACAGGTAGTCTGTAATTGAATTTCTAAGTAGCTACTCATTCGTTCAAGACATAGTTATGTGAGTACATACTTTGTTCAAGGTGCTGTGCTGTAAAAAGATAGTGGTTATTGAGAAATTAACCGATAAGATATAGATCCTCTTCTTAAGGAGATTTTGACCTGAGAGACGTGATAAGACAGACAAATATCTATAATACTAATTGAACGTGGTGAGTCCTATGAGACAGGTCCTGAAACAGTACTTTGAGCATTCAAGGAGAGGGAATAATTATTGTATTTTCATTTGAGAAAGATCAGGGCAAGTTTTATGGAGGGCTTGGTGGTAGACAAAAGCATTGAAGGCAGGGGATGATTTCTTTAAGAATAGGGGCAAGGAGAACAATATATTCAGGAAGATTAAATAGCAAAGATGAAAAGACAGAAAAGCTTGAGGCTATTCAGGGAGTAATGCAGGGGAAAGTGCAAGGAGTGTGGCATCAGCTGAAGTGGGAGAGGGAAGCAGATAGTCTAGGTGTAGTAACAAGACATTGGTAGATTTTAATGGAGAGAGGTGGTAGAGAGCAGCATGTAGTAAGTATGTCGATCTGGATGAAAATGAGAAATGTCAGTGTTCCAAATTTACGTGGATCTTTTCTTGGCAGGTTTTATACCCCAAATTTTATATTTGAGATTTTTGAAATGATTCCATATGTAAGGCTTACCCACACTGGGAACTTATTCACTCATTTTTATGTATATTTAAATACAGATTATATATATTTTTTGAATATAAGTTAGTACAAAATTTTTTTTCACTGCCTTATACTTTTTCCAATTTTTAAAATTTTTTCCTTTTTATTATGAATTATGTCTTAACCTACATGCGATGCGAGATACGCGTATTGCATGATACTTGCCCAAAAGTTAGCCAGTTGATCCAACATGATTTATTAACGCATTTGTTTTAATAATTCCCACTATTTTGAAGTCTACATTTTGATGTGCTAACTTTCTATACTCCTTTTTTTCTGATTCCACATTCTTTTTTCCAAAAATAGATTTATCTATTTAATATGTGGTAGTTCCTTACTGTTTTATAATTCGTTACTGATAAGGCAAATCTGCCATCAACTTTAAAAAATATTTTAAGCTCCCAGTGATTCTTAGATGCTGATTTGAATTTATTAAATATATAGATCAATTTTGGACCAACCAGGATTCCAATATTCCAGCAGTTCTCCAGCATCATTCTATGACCCTTTGTTTATCAGGTCTAATTTCATGCCCTCTAAATGTGCTTTATATTGTTCTTAGTGTACTTCTTACCCATTTTATCTTATATTTCATACCATTGACTTTTTTTTTTAAAGCAGTAGATATTCTTTTAAACAGTGTATTATCACTTGGCATTCTTTAAGATGATGTTAGTGGACTTGTTTGTTCAGTGTAAAAATGTTGTGTCTTTGTATAAATATAAGTGTATCTGATTGTATAAATGAGATTGGTCATCCAAGTTGGAATCCCCTGGCTCTCATTTATAGTTCACGATTTATTTTACTGATTTATTTATGCCTTGCCATGTTCCAAAACAGATTTAAGGCAGGATGTGTCATGAAAAGTCTTGGACCTTGTTCCAGCCCTGTCTTTTATTTGACTGATACCCTTAGCCAACGTTACACGAAGGAAACAGTGTCGAAGATAACTAAGTGTCCCTGAATGTGCTGTGGTATGTCCTTTGCCAAATTGGTAGTAATTCCGAGACGATACAATGTAATCGGGGTACCTTTAAAGACAAGTTCCTTAAACTTTGATAGCAAACAAAGGAAATCAGTTGGAAGGCACTGATGAAGAGCCTTAACCCTTGGGAGCCCAGGCACTTATAGCGCAGCATTTCTTAACATTACATTATCTGGGAAATGGAAGAAATACTAGAGTTCTGTGAGGATATTTCTTCACTTTCAGACTGTTGTGGTGGTTTGTAGTTTACAGGGGCTTGGGTGACTGGATTTTTAGATTTATTATTTTAAATAGTAGAGTCAACACTATTTTATTTTGCAGTAGAGATCACTTACACAGATCTTTTTTATACTATTTCATAGAGATTAACTGTTCACTTTGAGGCAGAGGAGTTAAGAATGATCTAACCTAAAGATGACTTACTCAATTTTCTTTCACAAAAAGACAAATGTCCCAAGTTTGTTAGCACTTTCTGTGACATGTGGTTATAAGTGGTATGTTACCTAGCAAATAAACACACTTACTTGATCTGCACCTTTGAGATAATAGGGTAAGTTCTTAACAGTGATTCAAAAAGTAACTGCCTTTTCAGACCAACAACAAAAATTTAATGCTGTAGAGAAAGGATACTGAAAATGGATAAAATTATTTCTATTAAGGGATTTAATTGCTGAAAATTATGTGTGTTAACTTTAAGAGCTTTTTTATATGTACACTTGAACTTGGAAACAGAATTTTCTAACCTGTATAAAAATCTTGTTAAAGAAGTGTTAGTGGTTTTAAGCCCATTTGCTGAAAACACTAAAAGGCAATGCCATCTGATTAGTTTATAAGAACAACTGATTGCCATCAGGAAATATGGAAATGCACTAGCTGAATTTTAGCAAAAACCTTTGCATAAATGGTGAATGGGATTGGAATTGAATATCATGTTTTATTCAGTGCAGCCAGTAATGGAGTTCTTCTTCTTTTGGTTTCTTTCATCTTTGCGAGGTCATATTTTTCAGCTATGATAACCATTAAAACCAAATAAAATAGTTATAGATTATAAAAATTTACCAAATTTAGAACTAGACCTTCAAGTTGCTATATTACAAAGTATGAAAGCAAGATATAAAAATAACAAACTGGGCCGAGTGTAGTGGCTCACACCTGTAATCCAAGCACTTTGGGAGGCCGAGGAGGGCCGATCACGAGGTCAGGAGTTCGAGACCAGCCTGTCCAATATGGTGAAATGCCATCTCTGCTGAAAAATACAAAAATTAGCTGGGCATGGTGGCATACTCCTGTAGTCCCAGACACTCCGGAGGCTGAGGCAGGAGAATTGCTTGAACCTGGGAGGTGGAGGTTGTAGTAAACTGAGATAGTGCTACTGCACTCCAGCTTGGGTGACAAAGTGAGACTCTATCTCAAAAAAAAAAAAGGAAAAAACCATGTTCAGTTACATTGCTGTCACCAAAAGTAGTGAGTGGTATTAATATAATCACAATGTTAGGAAGAACAGAAAGTTTTTATGTCATCACTAAGAAAAATAAATGTCTAAAAATTTAGTTGCTACAATATTCTTTTTAATTTCAATTTTTGTGTATGCTAAGTGTACATAAATTGTTGATTTGGTATACAATATGTAAAAATTATAAATAAGTATACTTATAATGGATTCATATTCAAAAACTCTTAAACGGTGAGATATCTGATGAAAATGGTTATCATGATTCTTTACCAAAAGTTATTAACCTGGGGTTCATAGAATAAGAGCCCCTAGATAGGCTTTAGGGGATCTGTTAGCACTTTGAAATTGTGTGTAAAATTTTGTGAGTCTATACGTTTATCTGGACAGAGGGTCTAGAGCTTACCAAATTTCTGCAAGGGTCCATGACCTCCCCTAAAGGTTTAGGATCTGTGTTTTTGAGGACTGGGACCTCAATAACGCCATTCATCCAATGAATGGATGAATGTACCCTCTTGACAAGCTTGATGGATACATCTGAACGTGCAGTTTGTTTTTCCACTTTGCAATAGATCTGATTGCAGTGCCTCTGGCTTTTACACGTGTTTGACTTCTGTCTGTTTATTGCACAACTACCTGGCCCTCCATCACTTGGCTGCTTTTATATATATTATTTCCCACCTATGTCTCCCTAACCCCCAATTAAAAAGAGTTTACTTAATTGTGTCGGTGTAGAGACAGGAAGGTATATAAAGAGCCCAGTTTCAATTCACTTCACTTTTAAGTATCCCTGCTGGGTAGGTTGGGATTCACAGTAGTTGTGCTTCTGACCTATCTTTAGCATGTGAATTTCAGCTTTCTAGAATCCTTAGGTCTGATTTAACATATAATAAAAACACTTGGCAAGTTTTGTTGGCTCTTTTCTCCTCACTGACATCATTCTAATTCAGGCTTAATTATTATTCTTTTTTTTTCTTTTTTTCTTTTGGGGCTTAATTATTGAGGTAGTATCCAAAATGGTTCCACTCCCCAGTGAGTTCCTTCTTCATATGTCCCATATTTTGATTTGGAATGATTATCCTAAGTTTTACTTTTATGTGCTTTTTTACTAAAAAACCTTCAGTGGTTCCTCATTAGTGTCAAGATAAATTGTTCCTTAGCCTGGCATTTAAAGCTTTCCAGTGTCTGGCACCAACCGCCTTTTCTGGTTTCCCACTAGTCTGCTCCTAATAATTGTGTTTTGAAATAAAATTGTCGGTTTTTTGGTCCTCTAAACATGTCTTGGACTTTTCTACCTCTTTATATGCTATTTTCCAAGGAATGTTCTCCCTTAATCTAGTCTATGCCTCTTGAAATCCTGTCTATTCTTTACAGCTCAACTTAGATTTCACCTTGCTTATTGTGTTCAGACCATAAACTTTAAAAGTAATGAATTCCTTCTATAAACTCTCAGTATTTATTTCCTTGTTATTTGTTTGGTACGTTATATGTAAGACCTTGTACCTTATGACATTTTTTGTTTTCATGTGTGCTGTCTCCTATATTAGGGTGTGAGAATAGCAAAAGGGAATTATGTTTTATATTTTGTCCTCTGCAGTGCCTTACACACATAGATATTATAATATTTGCCAAGTCATATTGATTAAATCATAATGCTACTTAGAGAAACAGACCTTTCGTGGGTGTTAATATGTACTTGTGTGCACGTATGTGCATATATGTGTGTGTTCCTGGAATACTCACAGATAAACTAGGGATTTTCTTGACTAGTTTCAGGGTATTTTGGGAATTGAATTGGAAATCTGATATTGCTTGGAGAATGTGTTGTTCTACAACATAAGTTGGCTGTAAAGGGATATGTTCAAAAGTCTGGAGTAGCCTGGTGAGTCATTGTTCTCCAATGTAGAGCTCTACCCGTCATGAGTGACAGAAAAACTTGTGTTCTTTCCTGTGTATTCTTTTTTTGTTTTGAGATGGAGTCTCCTCAGCCGCCCAGGCTGGAGTGCAGTGGCATGATCTCGGCTCACTGCAACCTCCCTGCCCCCTACCCCAGGTTCAAGCGATTCTTCTGCCTCAGCCTCTTAAGTAGCTGGAACTATAGGTGGCTGCCACCACACCCAGTTAATTTTTGTATTTTTAGTAGAGACAGGGTTTCACTGTGTTAGCCAGGGTGGTCTTGGTCTCCTGACCTCGTGATACACCTGCCTCGGCCTCCCAAAGTGCTGGGATTACAGGCGTGAGCCACCGTGCCTGGCCTCCTCTGTCTTAACAGTGATGGAAATACAAATTCCTCATGTATTGAGGATTACAACATTTCCGTTTTAAGTTTTCAACACATTCTTCACAATAACATACAAATTTTAATTGAATACCTGTTGTTTGATAATATGGGGCACCATAAAGTGGTTTTATTTAGGATTCTTGCTCTTTAAGGAGATTATAAGACCTGTAAGGGAGTCTCATTTGCTATAAATCATACATACATGAATTTAAAAATAATATACAACAATACAAAATATGTCACATGAGAGTATATGGCCTAGTTTTTAACTGAGATGTGGAAATTCATCTAGCACTTACTGTTTCTTGCACTCAATTGAAATTTATTATCATGTATGCTTGTCTCTGTTTTTTTTTTAGATGAAGTCTTGCTTTGTTGCCCAGGTTGGAGTGTAGTCTAGTGCATGATCTTGGCTCACTACAACCTCCACCTCCTGAGTTCAAGAGATTCTCCTTTCTCAGCCTCCTGAGTAGCTGGGATAACAAATGTGCACGACCACACCCAGCTAATTTTTTTTTTTTTAGTAGATATGGGGTTTCACCATGTTGACCAAGCTGGTCTTGAACTCCCTGACCTCAGGTGATTCACCCTCTTCGGCCTCACAGAGTTCTGGGATTACAGGCATGAGCCACCGTGCCCAGCTACCTGTCTCTGTTTTTATGTGTATCCTTTCCTTCTGGATTGTAAATTATAATGGATAGAGACTATTTATTGTACTAGTTTGTTTATATCACAGTGCTTTTATAATGCTCTACCCATAGTATATATTCGTAAGTTTGTTACCGATGATACTAGGAGACTAATATGATCTGGGTAGGTGTTTCAGAGGAAATGGATTTGAATTTGATTTGTGAGCTTTGGAATGTTGCTTATGGTGTAGTCCCATGGAACATGAAAAATGAGTTTTGTAGTTAATAAAGTAGGTTTGGTGTACCATCCAGAACATGAAGCCTCCTTGGTTACTGTGGCTTTGGCCCTAAGGTGACCCACATCAATTCTTCTTATTGGCTAAAAGTAGTCATAGGGCACTACTTAAGGGGCTAGGAAGTATGGGTAGGAACATAAATATTTAGTGAGCACCAAACATGAATATTTGGTGAGCAGTAAAATATTTGGTGAGCGCTGTAGCAGAATTGATTTTCTTTAGAAATGAATACCAAAATTGGTAGTCCCTACTTGGAGTTACTGAAGAAAAGAGGAATTGCTTTTATGTGTCAATCTAAATGGAATTTTTATTATTAAATTTATTTGTGGAAGGAACTTACAGGCCCTGAATGTAGCCTTTGGGACAATTAAAGGAGAAATTTTACTAATGTGTCTATTTTAGGGGTTAAGTATTATAAATTGTTTTAGTTTGCCACCATCCTTAGAGTGGATGTTTGAAACAGAAAGTGAATATTTAGCTTCAGTACGCCTGGTTCAGACTTTCCTACCTATATTGTTTAACTGGTAAGAGTACAGGGTAAGAAAAATGAAAGAGAGAATAAAGGGCTTTTAGATACTTTTGG
This sequence comes from Saimiri boliviensis, assembly GCF_048565385.1. Taxonomy (NCBI): domain Eukaryota; kingdom Metazoa; phylum Chordata; class Mammalia; order Primates; family Cebidae; genus Saimiri; species Saimiri boliviensis. Next base: position 24,003,579 of record NC_133449.1, read on the forward strand.
AGACTTTTGCTGTCTGAGGAGTTCACAAAATATCTCTAGTATCCTTGGAGGTCATTTTCCCCTTGTTATCAACATACTGCTAATTAATTAAAACCTGTTTCTCTGTTTGCCTTTCTAATGCTTGGTTTGCTAAGGACTACTGGGTGGTGGTTAAAATAGTTGGCCAGCTATTGATGTTGGCCTAATGTGCAGAACAACTAGAAAGCTTAGATCCTTATTTGTCCATGAGACATGTTTTTTTCCTGCTGTTTTGTTCCTAAAGTCATCAATCCTGAACTTTTTAAACCTTAGACTTTCTGACTATATTCCAATGTTTTTTTCTTTTAAAATTGAATAATGAACCATATAAAATACATGATGACATTCTAATAACAAATTCAAAGAAATGGAAGTATATAGAGTTAAAAAGTGAAAGTCTCTGTCATGAAGACTTTTTTTAATGGCAGCTGTTAATTTAGGTTATCTAGTAAACACCTCTCCCTCCATTCTTTTAAATTTTTTTAAGTCACAGCATCCTACCCTTTGGCCCAAGGAATGGGCATGTGATTTAGGCTTGGTCTGTCATAATACTCCATTCTCTTGGACACAGTGATTGCTGATGGGTGGCCATGTGATGACCTAAGCAGGTTGAGTCCTTCCTTGAGATTGAAAAACCTATTGGATGAAGGACAGGTTCATCCTATTGGAGTTGCTAAGCTAACAAAGAGAGTGCCATGAAGGAAGCCCATCTGCCATAGGAAAGAATGAGGCCAGCATACAGAGTAAAGCAGAACTGACTGAGACAGATAGACTCTCTCATAGACAGACTCACACACCACACTCACTCTCACATGGCTTGAATGCAAGAGCATTGGGAGCCATTGGAGCCTCAGGATCCAGTTGCATTTTATATTAGATCCACCGAATATTTCCCAGTTAAATGAACTAATCAGTTGCCCAGTTTGCTTGTGCTGGTTTGCCTTGTGTTTCTGTCTTTTGTAACTGAAAGAGTCCTCCCTAATCCTTACCCCTGTTGGCACATCTCCCTCGTGCTCTTTCTCTTTCACACACACAAATAGGATCATACTTTATGAGTTGTTATGACTTTAAAAACCTAATGTCATGGGAATCTTTTTTTTTTTGAGACAGCGTCTAGCTCTGTCGCCCACGCTGGAGTTCAATGGTGTGGTCTCAGCTCACTGCAACCTTTGCCTCCCGGGTTCAAGCGATTGTCCTGCCTCAGCCTCCTGAGTAGCTAAGATTACAGGCGCCTGCCACCACACCCAGCTAATTTTTTAATGGGGTTTCACCATGTTGGCCCGGCTGGTCTTGAACTCCTGACCTTGTGATCCACCTGCCTGGGCCTCCCAAAGTGCTGGGATTATAGGCGTGAGCCACTGCGCCTGGCCTGTCATGAGAATCTTTCTATGTCAAAATATGAAGGTGCCATTTTATCTTTTTAATGGTTGTATAGCATTACATTGGATGTATATTCTGTAATTTTTTTTAACTATCTCTCTTTTTATGGACTTAGATGTCCAGTTTTTTGCTGTTGCAAACTGTGTTTCAGTAAACATCCTAGTTTGTATTTGTTTTTGCATATTTATGATAACAATCATGGAATTATTGGGTACATTTAAAACATTGATGTCTTTTCAAATTGTCACCACAAAGGCTTTATCAGATTAAACTTTTACTGAGAGCAAGTAATAGTTGCTGCTTTCCCCCATCTTTATCAAGTCTGTATGTTACCAGTCATTTCTATTTGGGCTTATCTGATGGGTGAAAATGGTATAACATAATTTGCAGTTCCCTTACTATTGATAATGTTGATAATCTTATTAAATTAAATATTTACTGTATATTAGATTTTTTTCCTCTTAAGTTTGTCCTATTCATATTTGTTCACTTTCACATTGAAGTACTTGTCTTTTTTAAAACTATTACTTCCTAGCTGTAATATGCCTATGGTGTAGTTATATTTATACTAACTAGGAGTGGACTTGGTAGACAGCTGACGTTGCTACTTAGTTATTTCAGAAAGATATGAGATGTGCTACTCTAAAGCTTACATTATGTATGTATATTTAAAGTTTTTTTTTTTTACAGATACCCCTGGGCATTTAATTGGCTTATATCTAATAACCCTGTATGCTGCCTAATTCATTTAGTTAGCTGAGGGTACATCTTTCTCAGTTGGATGCTCTATGGCTGCTTTATTCAGGTAATTTTATGGCTGAGCTAATGCTGGGAAGCTCTTGCTTTGAGAACTTTTGGGGTCAAAATCATTGTGACAGCATTTGAAAGCTATAGAATTTTGGGACTCAATTGACTGTCCATTGGTGCAGGTTCAGAATCATTTTCAGAGGAAAATTTTGGCATGCTACTTTCTTGGCTCACCTCCGTGGAGAGGTGGGTTGGCAGCCTATTTAGACATCTTTAGTGGTTAGGTTCCTTAATTTTCATAAGCGAATATTCACCTGACTGCATTTGATTAACTATGAAATATGTATAGTACCTCTAATTGGCAGTGTGGGATAGCTTCACTCTAGCAAGTATGTATCTGCATACTCTGCTGCCTGATTTTTATAAAAAATCTAGTAGTCAGAAACAGCATTTTTTGAGAATTGTTTAAAACACATTCAATCCATTGCTTTAGAAATAATCAGTTTTTACTTGGATCAGGCCAGAATACCAGAGTGTATGTTGATTGCATTGTTTTAGACTGGGATAGAATTGCTTTTATAGAATTGTTCTTTAGTGTAATGCAATAAACATTTATTGGGAGCTATTAAAAGAAACAGCTTTATGAAATTTAGTACTCCTCTTGTAGAATTCTTGTGAGAATATTATCTCCTTTATCTCAATGTCCTTGTTGATGTTGTTGCTACTATTACAGTACTACTGTTACTATTAGCAGCTGTTCTGGAGGACTAAGACTGAACATAAAATGAGCTAATGTATCATGGGCAAATACTGTCTTTAGTTGGAAGCAAATACTTATATCCAAAGGGAGACAGCTTTCTAAATGGGGGGCTCTGTTAAGAGTATGGGCTCTGGAGCCAGATTTCCCAAGCTTGAATTCTGGCTCTCTCTGCTACTAATTGCGTGTTGCTTAACCTCTTGGTGTTTCAGCCTTTTCATCTATTAGTTAGGGATGATAGTACCTATCTCCACAAGGTGTTTGTGAGAATTTTGTGAGTTTACACATATAAAATGCTTAGGGCATGCCTGGTCCAGAATATATACAATGAAGGTGAGCTGCTGTTTTCGTTTTTTTTTTAATGTTTAAAATAAATAGTACCTACTAGTGGGGTACATGTGATATTTTGATACATGCATACAGTGTATAATGATCAAATCAGGATATTTAGGATATCTATCACCTCAAACATATATCATTTCTTTGTGCTATAAACATTTCAGAGCTATATTTTTTATCATCATCATCATCATCATCATCATCGTCATTAGAATCTATCTAGTAATTTTTTTTCCCAGGTCTTGGTACCAGGAAACACTGTGTTTCCTTTGACCAGCTGGTTTGCTTGTGTTACATAGTCATCATAACTTTTGTAACTGATAGTTATTTCTCTCTTTGGAAGGAAACTCAGAGTCAAATGTGTGTTCCTTCTCTTATAACTGAATAGGACCTGTGGCATATGGTTTGTGTGGTAAACTTACCTCTGACTTTACCTTATTTTCCGCCCTTATTTTCTCTGTGCCCAATTTCTTCTTTCTTTTTTTAATTCTAATTCACCCTGTGAGCAGTCTCAAATCCTTTTTGGAATAATATGGAAACAAGTAATTTTATTACAGCATATGCTCATATTGAAATTTCAGATTAATTTTTATCTAATTTACCTCAAGCTAGCTACATCCTCATGACAAGGAGGAGCTATACTTTTTATCAAGATATCTCAAATCATATCATAGATAGGTTACTTCTGGGAAGGTTCCCTTTGACAGCTAGTTCTATTGATGGTGTGAGCTTTCTTTTAAGCTTTAATTACAAAGAAAATTGTGAAATTTTCATTTCATAATTATGACTTTTATTCTCATTTTTTTCTTTGACTTTTTCCTCCAGCCATCTCTTAAAGATTTGGGGAGAAAAAGGGGGGCTTATTTAAAAAGCCTTGTGAACCTATAGTCTTAAGAATACTCTTCAGAATAAGACTTTTATATTAGGTTATAGCATAGGCAGAGTAAAACCTGTATGCGTTGTTATTGCCTTTCTTTTACAAGCCAGAACATTAATTAATTTATTTGCAATGGTCAAAAAAAAAAAAAAAAAGGAATGTCCCAAAGTCTAAAATATTCTTGAATATTCTGGTTATGTCATTAGCATATTCACTACCCCAAGCAGATGTACATGGGACTGATATTGCCTTTTTGCGGGGGAGAATTAAAAAAAAATTAATGAATGAAATATCTCAAGTCTTTTAAAAAATTTATAGATTCCCTCTTCCCCCACCTTTTTTTCCTTTGTAATTTATCTTTTGAAGAACCTGGGTGGTTGTCTTATAGAATTTCCTGCAGTCTGGATTGCAGTTTAGCTGAACATGTTGATTTGCCCTCTATATATTCTGTAAATCGATAGTTTGATGTAGAAGCTTGATTAAGGTTTAATTTTTGGGGGGCGGGAGGGCAAGACAACTTTATAGATGCTATTGTGAGACACACAAAATCTCTGGTTATCTTTTGTGATGTTAGTGGTTGTTGGTATCACTATTGGCTTTTACTTCTTAAAATCCCAAAGTGATCACCATGTTGTCTAGGAAAAAACGGGGAGGCATTGTCTGGAAATGATAGAGTCTGCTTTGTACAATTAAGACTCCTGGTGTGACTATGTGAGAATGAAGCAATATTGTGTGGAATCAAGAAGATCTAGGTTTCAGTCTTGGCTCCTCTGTGTAGGAGCTGTTTGATCTTACGTAATCAACAAAATCAGCAACAATGACAACAGCAGCTACCATTCACCTAGTGCTTGTTTTGTACCAGATTATGTGCTAAGTGCTTTATATACATTGATAATCTAATCTTTATAACAATCCCTGTAAGCCAGCCATTATCATCTTTATTTTTGCAGTTCGGAAAAATTAAAGTGTCCAAGGCCATATTGCTAAGAAATAGTGAAATAGGGAATTCAAGCCATGCTTTACTCTGATCTTGTGCTCATAATCACTTTGTTCTTCTATATCTGTAAAAATATATTTACAAATAGCTGCCTTATTTACCTTGTAGGTTAATTATGTGTTGTTTGTGAAAATGCTTTGACAAATAGGATAGATATTAAAGTAAGAAGTGTGCTGGGATGACCATGAGGAAAGGTGAATGATGGAGGCTTTGCTTGTGACTTAAGTGACAGTGAAAAGTTTGAATTGAAAGAACGCTGTGGTCATTTTCTAACTTTCATTTCTATTACTATTGCTGTTGAAATGCAGGAGTGTTTTCTTCACTTGTTAAAATTGACAGTGATAGAGATTTTATAGGTGGTAAATGTTGCATATCAGAGGTTGCTTAAGAGTCCCTGGGTGAACAATGATGTCTTGGTTTTACTCTATTTGCCATATATGTAGGCTTAGTACAGATGGTTTTTTTTTTTAGTAGAGACGGGAGTTTCACCATTTTGGCCAGGCTGGTCTCAAACTCCTGACCTTCAGTAATCTGCCCACCTCAGTCTCTCAAAGTGCTGGGATTAAAGGGGTCAGCCCCCACAGCTGGCTACACTTTTTTATTTTATTTTATTTTAAAGAGACAAGAGTCTTGCTCTTTTCCCCAGATGGGAGTGCAGTGGCATGATCATAGCTTACTGCAGCCTCAAACTCCTGGGCTCAAGTGACCCTTCCACCTTGGCCTCCCAAGTAACTGGGTCTACAAGCATGCAGCACCTGGCCTGGCTAATTTTTAAATTTTTTGTTAAGATGAGTTCTTCCTGTGTTGCCCAGGCTGGTCTTGAACTCCTGGCTGTAAGTGATCCTCCTCCCTCAGCCTCTTTGTAATCCCAGAGTGCTGGGATAACAGTCGTGAGCCACTGTGTCTTGCTGTGCACTTTGTTTTTGCTAAACTTTGGTAATGTGTTTATCAGAAAGCCCTAGGGCTTAACCTGGACACATTTTCTTGGTACTTTGCTTCTTGCAGTTCTTTTCTTACTCTGGGGACTTTATTGCCATGTTCTCTTTACTATGGCGAAATATCTAGTATTTCATTCTGATATTCCCAAGAAAGTTTTCCCATTTTATTGAGATATAAATCATATTCCATAAGTCGCCCTGTTAAAGTGTACAGTTTGGCAGCTTTTAGTATATTCACAGTTGTACAACCATCACCATTATGTAGTTTCAGACTGTTTGCTTCCTCAGAAAGAAATTTTATGCCTGTTAGCAGTCTCTCCGTATTCCTCCCTTCCTCAGCCACAGGCAACCACTAATCTACTTACTATCTTGCCTATTTTGTATATTTCATATAAATGAAATTAAAATATTTCACCTTTTGTCTGACTTCTTTCACTTACTATGTTTCTTAGGTTCATCCATGTTGTAGCATGTATCAGTACTTGTCCCACTGTAATCCATTTTGACTATTAAGAATAATGCTTCCCTGATTTTTCATGTGCAAGTTTTTGCATGGCCGTATGTTTTTATTTGTCTTGAATATATGAATTGCTTTGTCATATGATAATTGCTTTTAACATTGTGAGAACTGCAAAACTGTTTTCCAAAGTGGCTGCACCATTTTACATTCCCACGAGCAGCGTATGAGGGTTCTGATTTCTCCACGTCCTCTGGTGAAGTGGCATCTCACTGTAATTTTGATTTGCATTTCCCTAATGACTATATTGAACAGCTTTGCATATGCTTTTTGGCCATTTGTACATTTTCCTTAAAGAAATGTCTCTTCAGATCTTTTGCTTATTTTAAAATTGGGTTGTCTTTTTGTTATTGAATTGTAAGAATTCTTTATATATTATGCATGCAAGTTGCTTATCAGATGTGTGGTTTGCAAATACATTCTCCCAGCGTTTAGTTTGTCTTTTTACTTTCTTGGTAGTTATTCTTTGAGGGATAAAAGTTTCTAATTTTGATGAAGTCCAATTTATTGTTTTTGTTCCTTCTTATGCTTTTGGTGCCATATCTAATCCAAGGTCACAAAAAATTATGTCTTTTTCTTCTAAGAGTTTTATAGTTTTGGTGCTTATATTTAGGTCTTTGGTCTATTTTTAGTTAATTTTTCTATGTGGCATGAGTTAGGTCCCAGTTCTTTTTGCAGTAGGGACAAAAGCTCATTATCTGCCAAATATATACATCAGTAGCACTTTCAGTTTCCACCTTACTTGATAATAGTTTAATCAGTATATGATTCTGCTACTTCACTTGTTTCACCTTCGACTCCCTTCTAATGAGTATTTGCTGTACCAAAACTATTCCAGCTTTTGCATTTATCGTAGAATGTGAGAGTTAGGAGGAAGTTTATTAATCATGCAGTTGAATCTCTTTACTGGAGTAGAGCCCCCTCCACATCTGTGGCAGAAGAGCTTTTAACTTCTTGAACAGTTTTAGAGGTGTTTAGTTCACTGAAGTGTGTTGTACTATAATACAGTAGTTACATTTAGAAATCTTAGTTATTCAAACATCATTTTATAAATAAAAGTTATTTATAAATAACTTTATAGTGGGTTTAGGAACTCAGTAGTTTTAATGAGTTATTTAGTCTATAGCAGTTTAAATTAAAGAGAGTTGGTGATTGCATGAAAACCCACAGTGTTTTATGATTAAATGAGAACATTATATCCACCAGTGTAGTAGGAGAAATGCTTGTATTCCTAAAGCAATTCAGTTCAGTTTTTAAAAGCACTAATGGTTAGAAAGTTTATTCTTTTGTTCAGCTGGAATGTTGCCCATGGTAATGAATACCCATTTTATCAAGGTCCTCTTAAAACTCATAGTCTAAAATTAAACTTAATACTTCACTTATGTGCAGAGTGGTACAGAGTGTAATTGGCTGATAGTTTTTTTGTTTTGTTTTGTTTTTCCTTTTCATATAACCCAAAATTAAGCTGTTATTGGAAGCCATACTGTCTTTGGGGCTCATCTTGAGTTTGTTATCAGTGAAACCCCTCTCTAACAAGAATTTCTAAGTGCATCTTCCTTTGAAACACTACAGTTGTGAAATGTGCTTTGCACCTACAGATCTGGACTCATTTCTGTGACTTTTTGGCTACATGACCTTAGCCAAAACACCCAGTTTCTTTGATCTCAATTTGCCTTTCTGTTGACGGGGGTTAATTCCTTCATTTTGTCAGTGTTGGGTGATTAAATGATTTGTGCGTATGGGTACATATGGCTCTGGCACACACAGATGAAAGTAAGGCTTGTGAAAACAGCCTTCTGTCACAGGTACTTCTTTGCTGGACTTACTTAGTCAGCTATTAGCTATTTGTTAGCATGCACCCAGTTCAGATGTCTTTATATCCTGAATTGATAGGAAATATTTCAAACATGCAGAAAAGAGTAACTAGTGGAAAAATCATTCTGTGTACCTTCTGCCCAACTTAGATCTTAACATTTTGTCTCATTTCAGATTTTTTTTTAAATAAGTAAAACATTGTAGAGTTAAACTTTTGTGTACCCTGTTTTACCCCTTCCCCATTCCCCAGAGGAAACATTGTTCTGAATATATTTGTTTGTATACATAATGTAATTGTTTTGCATGCTTTAAGCCTCAAATACATATTATACAGCAATACGCTCTTACAGTACCCTTTTTTCTTTCCTCGTTCTTTTTCCTGCAATTTCTATTTCATGGCTACATCACGATTTACTTACTCATGCTCCTCTGGGTGGTTATTAGGTAATTTCCATGTTTTATAATTAGACAATGCTGTAGTCAACATTCCTAAACATACTGTTTGTGAACATATGTGTGTTTCTATAGAGAGCTTGTAAGGAGAGGGAGAGTGTATGTGCTCCCACATAGGATTGGAATCACTGATTGAAAAGTATATGCGTATTCAACTTTGGAGAAAAATTTGACATTATTTAATAAAGTATACCAATTTATCATTACTTTCAGAGTGTGAGAGTTTTACATTCCTCACATTTCCATTTCTTAGCATTATCTAAAATGGATTCATAAGGTTCTACCTGGTTAGCAGCTGTTAGGTTCAGCAATTTCTCCAGCCAACTCTAGAAGCACTTGCTATGTGTAAAAAACATTTATTCTATCAAATGAACAGGCTTCTGGTACTGTGTGGCTCAGGATCTATGACTAACTTATTCTGATATAAGGCCACCAGAATTCATTTGACCAGTTTAGTTGAAAAATAGCAAATTTTTATCTCTGAGTCACAAGTATTGGTAATAGTCTTCATTACCTATATATTACTTGATTAAGCTCTATGTAAGCAAGTAAAGTGAGTCTCTGGCAATTGTGGCCTAAAATAAATATTATTAAGAGATAAAATAAGCATAGGATAATCTGTAATAAAATGTAAATATAGGGCCAGGTGTGGCAGCTCACAACTGTAATCTTAGCACTTTGGGAGACTGAGGCTGGCGGACCACTTGAGCCCAGGAGTTTGAGACCAGTCTGGGCAACATGGGGAAACTCCATCTCTACAAAAAATACAAAAATGAGTTGGTTATGTTGGTGGTGTGCCTCTGAGGTAGGAGGATCCCTTAAGCCCGGGAGTCAAGACTTCTGTGAGTGGGGATTGTGCGGCTGCACTCCAGCCTAGGTGACAGGGTGGAGTGTCTCAAAAAAAAAAAAAAAAAAAAAAAGGAAGAAGAAGAAAAAGAAAAAAGTAAACATATAAATAGATACATTTATATGGCTTAAGATTTTGACATTAAGGACTTCTAGGAGGCTGGGTGTGGTGGCTCACGCCTGTAATACTAGCACTTTGGAAGGCCAAGGCAGGCAGATCACAAGGTCAGGAGAGTACAAGACCATCCTGGCCAACATGGTGAAACCCCATCTCTACTAAAAATACAAAAATTAACTGGGTGTGGTGGCAGGCACCTATAATCCCAGCTACTCAGGAGGCTGAGCAAGAGAATCACTTGAACCTGAAAGGCTGAGGTTACAGTGAGCCAAGATCGTGCCATTGCACTCCAGCTTGGGTGACAGAGCGAGATTCCAATTAAAAAACAAAAAAACTAGAATAATTTAATTCGAAATAAATATTGTTTAGTGTAGTATAATGAATGTCAGGTAAATTTGCAGAATTAATAAAATTACATTAATTATCAATAGCTTAAAGACAGAGATGGTACAGATTCATTGGATTAAGAAGCAAATGTATGAGCCAGAAGAGTGCTTATTAAATCATGACCTTTGCTTGGACTCCAGGCATCAGAATAAGTTATCAAAGTTGTTTAATCTAATTTAGCATTGAGAAAGAACTTATCTGAAAGAGATTATTTTTATTTTCAAAAATTTTGTATTAAACATATGTTTCATATGACATTCCTAAATTATTAAAGGTGCTTTTAGGAACAACCTAGTTTGGGGACGTTTATTTTGGCAACCTTTTATTTATTTTCATTTTTATTATTTTTTTGAGACAGGGTCTGGCAGTGTTATCCAGACTGGAGTGCAGTGGTACATTCACGGCTCACTGCAACCTCTGCCTACCAGGCTCAAGCAATCCTCCCACTTCAGCCTCTTGAGTAGTTGGGATTACAGATCCACACTACTATGTCTGGCTAATTTTTTAAAACTCATCTCTAAAAGATGAGTTCTCACTGTGTTGCCCAGGCTGGTCTCAAAGTCCAGGGCTCAAGCAATCCTCCTGCCTCAGCCTCCCGAAGTTCTGGGTATTACAGGTGTGACACACTGTGCCCAGCCTTTGGCAACCTTTTAATAATTTATTTCTTCTTTTGGTATTTTGAGTGATTAAAAGTGATTCATGTTATATTACTTGGAGGAAGGTTGTCTTGTTTTCTTGATTGGTTCTTTTGGCCTAAAGTTATGAAAGGAATATTGAAATATTACGGAAACTAGGGAAATGGGAAAGAGAAAAAACCCCTAAAGCAAGTAAAGTAAGTAATAACTACCTGTACATAGTACTGTCCCTAAACAAAAGCTATTAATCTGGTAGACTTCTTAAAGTTAGTCTAGATCAGGCGTCCCCAAACTTTTTACACAAGGGGCCAGTTCACGGTCCCTCAGACCATTGGAGGGCCGCCACATACTGTGTTCCTCTCACTGACCCCCAATGAAAGAGGTGCCCCTTCCTGAAGTGTGGCGGGAGGCTGGATAAATGGCCTCAGGGGGCCGCATGCGGCCCGTGGGCCGTAGTTTGGGGACGTCTGGTCTAGATTTATAACTTTATTCAGTTCTTTCTCCTAATGCTAGTCTATAATTTATAGAACCAGGAGTTAAAAACAAAACAAAAAACAGAAGCCCTCAGTGAAGCTTCTTCAAGAAAGACATTACTCTCTTAGTTCTACTTCTGCTCTGTCAGCGCCTCAGAAGCTCTTAGTAAGGAAGAGCTGTAGCTCAGCCAGCAGACAGTCACTCTAGCGACTTGACTCCTGTATGCTGGGTGCTTGGTAGGCTGCATAGGCTGAGCTTCGCTCTGCATGTTATAAAGGCACAAGTGATGGGGATCCTGACCTATGAAATAATTTTTTCTCTCTATGAATATAAATAGGTTTTGTCTTTTTTTTAAATTGAGGGGAGGAGCAAAGACAAAAGTTCATTAAGTTGTAAATGCACGTGAATTATATGTTGCTACTGTTAACTGAGCCAAGCTAATGGACACACTAATGAAATGTCAGTGAATATATTAATAGAGATTAAGAATTTTCTCCCCTTCAATTCCTAGTCTGATATTGACCCTTTTCTGTCCTTTCCCACATGTTAGTGTCATCTTTCTCACTTTCTCTCTTATACCTCTGTTATACCCATTCCTGTGAAATTGCCTCTCTGGCCTTCATACCAGTGTACTTTCCTATTTCTATCCAGCTTTTTTTTTCTTTTTAAAAATATATCAATATAACAGTGTTTTGTCCTATGCTTTCTCTTCAACCATATGTATATGTATGTATACACACACACACACACACACACACACACACACACACACACACACCGCATTTTGTTTAGACTACTCAGTATCTTAATACATGTTGAATTTGAATGTTTTAAGGCAAGTGTATACTCTCTTCAGTTGGTTACAGGCATGTTTTCCTATTGACTTAAACTTGCCCCATTTACACACTTTTTTTTTTTAAACTTTGGCTCTGGTAGAGAATTGAATTTGTACTTTTTATATTGTATTTTCTGCCGTGAGAGTCTTTTTTTCCTTCAGTTTCTCTCTTCCATTCTGTGTGGAATCTCTTCTGTTTGTCACTGCTCTTCTGTTTGCACACACCCACCCTTTTCCAAGAGCCAATGTGTACCTGCTTTCTCCTTCTGAGCAAGTGCATTTCATTTGTACCTGGAGCTACACATTGGATTTTCTCACAGCCAGGTCCTTCTTGGATTTCCCTTATCTGGAGCTGAGGTTTCTCACACCAACAAGGTGTTGTTGCCACTGTGAGATTTCCTTTCATGGAAACTAGAAGGCTAGTTTACCTAGCACACATGTCTTTGACATACAGGTATTTATTTATCTGGCTCAAACAATTAGAGTTAGAATATTGGAAACGAGGTTATTCTTAGGAAGATTTAACTCAAAGCCATCAGAGCACACATTTGAAGTGGTTGTCATTAAGCTTAGTTGTTCCTAACTTTTTCATTTTAAGATAGTTTTATCTTGGTATTAGGGCACAGGGTGGTAGAGATAGTATGGCTGGGTGTTTCTAGTGATAATTATGATAATTTGCTAGGATTTATAACTAGGAAGGGAATTATTTAGAATTTTAGTTAGTGAAATGGTAATATAGTAATAGCATCAGAATTTTGGAATGTGACTCATGATTCCACTATGTTCTTTTAATTTTTACATAATTCCTTCTGGTAGTTGTCTACAAGTGTATGTATTTTGTGTAGATATTCTTACCATGTGTTTTTGTTCCTGTTTTCTGTTTCTCATTTAAAATAACTACTAATAACAACCATTTATTGAGTGAATATGTATTTTAAAAGTCCTAACAAAATTTTAGCAAATCAAATCCAGTAATACATAAAATATAATACATTATGGTTGGGGTTACCTGGGGAGTGCAAGATTGGTTTAACATTCAAAAATTAATAAATGTATCTTACCATGTTTACAGACTAAAAAGGAAAAAAAATGCACATCTCAATAAATGCAGAAAAAGCATTTGATAGAAATTCAGCAAATTAGAAATAGAGATAAAAATTCTCAGCAAATTAAAAGAAGAGGGCTTCCTTAACCTGATAAATGGAGCATATTCATGAAAAACCTCCAGATTAACATTATACTTAATGGTGAAAGACTAAATGGTTTCCCTCCATAATCAGGGATGAGGGAAGTATGTCTCTTTTTACCACTTCTCCTCCACATTATACTGGAGGTTCTAATCTGTAAGATAAAATGAAAAAAAAAAAAAAAAAAAAAGAAGAAGAAGAAATTAAAGACATCCAGATTGGCAAGGAAGAAGTAAATTTTTATTTGCAGATGACATGATTATCTACAAATAGAGTCTAAAAAAAAGCTACTAGAAGTAATATGTGACTTAAACAGGATTGTAGGATAGGATATCAATATGTAAACATGAATTATATTTTTGTATATTGGCAATGAACATTTGGAATTTGAAATAAAAATTAACGCCATGATGAAATACTTAGAGATAAATCTGAAAAAAGATGTTTAAGACTTGTACACTTAAAATATAAAGTGTTCCTGAGAGAAATTAATGTGACCTAAGCAAATAGAGAGAGACACTGTGTTTATGCATCAGAAGACTAAATACTAAGGTGTCACCTTCCCCCAAACTGTTCTGTGTGTACTGTATAATCCTAGTCAAAATCCTAACAGGAGTTTTTTGGTACTAGTTGACAAGCTGATTTTAAAATTTATGTAGAAATACAGAGGACCCAGAGTAGCCAAAACAAAGTTGTAAGACTACACTACTTATCTTTACGTCTTAATAAAATTATAATGATCACAATAGGATGTTATGGGTCTCAAGATAGACAAGTAGATTGGTGGAACAGAATGGAAAGTCTGGAATGGATTCATTCACATATGTGATAAACAAAATGTATACGTATACAATGAAATATAATTCAGTCATAAAAGGAATGAAGTACTGATAGATGCTACAACATGGATGGACTAATTAGGCTAATTGAAAGAAGCCAGTCACAAAAGACGACTGTAGAGAGTGATCTCTATAGAAACAAAGTAGATTAGTGGTTGCTTAGGGCTAGGTTGGAAGGGCTGGTGGAAAGGGTTTCTTTTTGAGATGATGAATATGTTCTAAAATTGGTTATGGTGATGGCTACTCCTATCTTTGAGTATACCAAAAAATCATTGAATTGTACAATTTTTTTTTTTTTTTTTTTTTTTTTTTTTTTTTTTTTTTTTTTTGAGACGGAGTTTCACTCTTGTTACCCAGGCTGGAGTGCAATGGCGCGATCTCGGCTCACCGCAACTTCTGCCTCCTGGGCTCAGGCAATTCTCCTGCCTCAGCCTCCTGAGTAGCTGGGATTACAGGCACGCGCCACCACGCCCAGCTAATTTTTTGTATTTTTAGTAGAGACGGGGTTTCACCATTTTGACCAGGATGGTCTTGATCTCTCGACCTCGTGATCCACCCACCTCGGCCTCCCAAAGTTCTGGGATTACAGGCTTGAGCTGCTGCGTCCGGCCTGAATTGTACAATTTAAACAGGTGAATTGTATGATATATGACCTATCTCACTATAACTGTTAAAAAGAAAGCATGGTTGGGCATGGTAGCTCACATCTGTAATTCCAGCACTTCGGGATGCTGAGGCAGGAGGATCACTTGAGGCTAGGAGTTTGAGAACAGCATGGGCAACAAAGGCCCTGTCTTTACAAAAATAAAAATAAAAAATAAAAAAAATAAAAATTAGTTGGGTGAGGTGGTGCATGCCTGATACTACTGGGCATAGTCTCAGCTATTTGGGAGGCTGAGATGGGAGGGTTGCTTGAGTCCAGCAGTTGGAGGCTGCAGTGAGCTAAGATGCTCCCAAAACAGAAAATTTAGTAGCAGTATTTTTTGAAAAGTATGAAAGAACAAGCCCTGTGTTGAGAAAAAACCATTGGTTATTCATTTATAAATGATTTAATTCCAGAATATAGTTATCAAAACTCAATATTAAGGAAACATAAAACCAAATTCAAAAAATGAGCAAAGTACCTGCACAGAGAGTTTGCTGATAGAGATATACACATGATGGATGAACACACCAAAAGATAATAAACATCATTAATTATTACAGAAGTGCAGATAAAATTCATAATCAGAGATGACTAACACCTTTTAAAATGGCTGACATTAAAAGGACTGACTGTATTAAGTGTTGGAAACTGGAATGCTCACACACTGCTGGTGGGAATGTAAAACCATGCAACTACTTTGGAAAATAGTTTGACAATTTTTTTTTAAAAAGTTACACATATGCTTAACATGTGACCCAGCTATTCTAGTCTTAGGCAATTTACTCAAGATAATTGAAAGCATATGTCTATATAAAATCTGAACATGAGGTTTTTTTTTATAGCAGTGTTCTTTTTAATACTCCCAAATTAGAAACAATCCAATCGTCCTTAATTGGTAAATGGATAGATGTGGTATATCCATTAAATGGAATACTGCTTAGCGATAAAAATGAATGAAATAACCATATGCACAACTTGGATGACTATCAAAATAATTATGCTGAGTTAAAGCTGCAAACCAAAAAAGAGTACATTCTATATGATTACATTTGTTAAAATCCTGGAACATGCATCTTAATCAGTAGTGAGAGAGTGCAGTTCAGTGCTTGTTTGCAAATTGTGTTGACACAGGGAAGCGTGGGAATGAGGGATTATAAGATGCACAAGGAAACTTTTGAGAGTGATGGATATTGCGTTATCGGGATTGTGGTGATGGTTTTATTGGTGTTTACATGTTTAAATACAATGCATTTAAACACATGTAGCTGATTGTGTGTTCATTATGCCTCAAAACTGTTGTAAGTAAAACAAAAAAAATAAAATGAAAAAGTCTTGTGAATGGGAAAAACGTCAAAGTCTGTGTAGTGTCCTACCAAACTCTATCATGTTGTCTTTCTGCCTTATCTCCTATTGTTCTTTATTTTTGCTCATTCTTTAGCCAAACTGGCAACTTTGCTGTTCCTTGACTGTTCTAGGCCTCTTCCTGCCTTAGGAGTGTGTGCTTTAGCTTTTTCTTTTTTTTCCTGCTTTTGATGTTGTTTTCCCCAGATATTTGCTTCACAACCCTCTCAACTCCTTCAAGTATTTGCTTAAATCTTACTTTGAGTAAAGGAAGTCTACCTGTTTATTTTTTCCTTCTCTTCAGCTTTGTTAGAGTACAATTGATGAATAAAAATGTTACATACTTATGGTATACAACATGAAATTTTGATATACATATGTTGTGAAATGATTGAGCTGATCAACATATCGCTCACCTCACGTATGTTTTTGTGGTGAGAACATTTAAGATCTACTGCCTTAGCAATTTTATAGTGCATTATTATTAACTATAGTTACCATGGTGTACAATAGATCTCCAGAATTTATTCATG